>NC_084910.1:16360251-16677969 GCF_949316345.1 Pungitius pungitius
AACGGGATCATCAGGAGCCCGTTGCATCAGGCTTCACGGTGCACACATTGCCTGAAGGAGACGGATAAGGGTTAAATTGCTCATGTGTTAGTGAGTCAAGCAGAGAGGGGGTGAGTCACGGGGAAAGATAGAGAGACAATGATACTTCATGATTCTTCTTGGGAAGGGAAACTTTAATTCTCAGCCAGATGTGGTATGTCGGACGCGGCTGCTTTCATCAGCCATCTTTTTACTAATTCAATTAAACTGTTTGTAGCATTTGAGCCTTGCAGCCGGTGCAGCAATTCAAATGCAATTTCAATCTGGTCCTACAGGTTCTCAAAGAGAAGAAGCCGCTCGCTGATTGGTCCAACATCACCGGCTCGGCCCCCTGCATGATGTCACTTTCCCCTTTGACTGTTCACAAGCCTCCTCAGGTGTTTACTACTCATTCATTTTCATTATCAATTTATTATTATTGTATATATATATTTTTGTCCTCAACAAAGCTATCAATTCTTTAGTTTGAAATGTTGAAACTCCTTGAAAAGCTCTGGTTGTGATATAGAAAAGAAAAGCAGCATTTATTCACCCGTTTCAGAGGCTGCCGTAGACCAATCGTTTTATCGTTTTGCAGGAACCGTGCAGAGCATCGGGCAGTTTGCCAAGAAGACGGAGCTCGCATCGCAGCAGCAAAGCCAGCGACAGGCCGGTGTCAGCGCATGGTGAGCTACTCTCGGGATTGCTCTGTGCTGTAGAACAATAAACGCTCTCTCTCTTTTTTGTCTGACTGTTTGTTCAGTTCCCGCCCTATTAGTCAAAATCCAAGGTGTGTCAGGGGAGGACGGCAGGCTGTTATTACCGTTTGGTACAAAGCAGGATTTTCCTGTACAGGTTCCAGATGAGCCATGAAAGCTTAATCTCTTCAGCGGTATCGCTTTTTCACACCCACCCACGCTCACACGCGCGCACACACACACACACACACACACACACCTATTTCTCACCATAAAATCCTGGTAGCCAGATCTACGGGGTCAAGTCTCGTCTTGCCAGGTGCGCTTCCCCTTAGTCACGTCCCCCCGAAAGCCGTGACTGAAATGTTCTTAATCCAATTCATCGCGCAGCCTCTTCTTCTTCTCCTCCTCCCACAGCTCACATGCAGTTACTCCTGTTGACTGGAGCACGTCTTCCCCTTGTTTCCTTCCCCTCTCAGGGTCGGCGAGGACGCTCCCAGACACCCAGAGCCCAGAGGCCTTCTCCTCCCCCCCCATCGCCACCCACAGGCTCAGCAACGGCCACGGCGTCGCCCACAGACACGTGAACGGCTTCCTGACTCCGTGCAACAGCACGACGAGCTCCCGCGCCGCCAGGTCAGCTGCTGCTGCCACGCTCGCTCGACCAGCTCTGGGGGGGGGGAATTAAGCGCTTACTTGGGGCATTTGCACGCAGTTTGGGCCAGTGTTGTTGGTCATGTACTCGACAACGATCTGAGTCCAAATCGTCCAATCCTTAAATTACCTTACGAATAGTTGAATGTTCCGGCCCAGTACTACTTATTTGCAGATAAAACAAAAAGTGACGACACTGTCTTCAATCAGTTGTAGTAAGTTATGGTTTGGCTGCTTTTTTTCCCCCAGATCTGAAATAGAAGAAGCAAAGTAACCCAAAATCTGACAAGTAGCCAGTTTTAATGAAAGCTGAAATAATCAGTTCGTAGCATCGCTGTCGTGCTACTTGTTGTGTCATGCACACATGGTCCTATAAAACCTATTTTTCAGATGTGACATACATTCTTACATTGCAATGCAGACTAATAACTCTTATGTAACTTTGTAATCATTTATAATACTGTAGACACGTACTTTGACTTTTATATTCCCCTAGATTGCAAGCAGACGATCGAACGTCTGAAATGATAATCAAAGTATGAATGAACATTCACTGAGAATGCAGTTCTCCGCATCCTTCTCCGCACACCATCTTCAGCCTGAATAGGTTTAGCCGAAGCCGTCGTTTCGACTGATTTTAAAGAATCCTGTCTCTTCCCCTCGCAGCCCGTCTCTGTTGGATCTCGTGGAGATCGAGAAGAAGCTGAGGGAAGCCAAGGCAGAGAGAGAGCGGCTGCTCAGAGAGAGGGTGAGTCACCTCCTCGCCGACACCTCGTAATCGCCAGCGACACGCGGCATCGGACACGGCCGTCCGATCAATGACACCCACTCGGCCTCGACGATACAGACCTGCGAAGAGCCGACACTGAACGAATGATTAGCCAGACGGCTGTGTGAAGTTCGTACTGGGGGGATTGTTTGCGTTTCTCTTTTGGATGCACATATACATCATGTCTTCAAGGTATTCAGAGGGAATAAGCTAATAATTTTCAATGTGTTCACTCAGGAAGAGCAGCGCTGGTTGCTGTTGGAGGAGAGAAAGCAGAAAGAGCAAAACTCAACCATCATCAAACCAGAGGAGCAGGTGACCCATCAACGGCTTGAGCTGGATCCAGAGCCAAAGGAGCAACCGAAGGCCAGTTCTCCACCGAACTCCCCAGCGGTACGATGGCCTTTCCACACATATGATGATGATGATGATGATGATATTTTCTATCAGCCAAGTCACAAAAAGGATAAAGATGGAAGCAATAGATCCACAGATAAAAACGTGTTTATTCCCCTTACTGTTCTTCCTTGTCAGAATCTGACTTCCCATAGCTATTCTCATACTGGCTAACTCATAGCGCCATCTAGTGGGCTGTCGGGGTGTTACCAAATGATTGGATTACATTTTCCTTCATAGTAGTTACACAAAGGTAGTTACTTTCATATTTGAAAATCCCATAATTTCATTGGCCAGTTAAATATAAATCGCACCAACCTCGACCAATCATTGGTTAATAAAGACTGTATTTTGAAACTGTTGGTGAGCCAAAGTTTGCTCAGAAGCAGCAGCAGCAGTGAGAGTAAACAGAATATTTGTTGTCAGTCATTACAGCCGATGGTGGCATGAGAAAAATGCAGCCTTGAGTTACGCAAGGTAACGCAAGTCCTGACCTAAACTACCCAGAATTCCACTTGGCCTGGTTCGAGGTTCAGGTGTGTTGTTAGTATCAGTGGATGTAGCCGTTAGCCTGACTCAAAGATACTTTGAATTTTCACACTTGCAGTCTTCAACTCCTCGGAGGGCTTCATGGAACCTTTCTAAACAGACGCAGCACCCACAACCTGTTGACACACGTTTATTTATTACATTTGTGGAATACCCCTTTTAAGAGTGAAACATAGTTTTTAGCGGACTTTAAATTCCACTGTTTCAAACATTGATTTGATATTTACCTAAAATAGCACTCGGATTTGGCCATCCTGTCATTGAATGTAACGATTGATGTCAAAAGTTAAATAAATACAGTTAAGTTCAATTTTAGAATAAAGAAATATTAATGATGCATTCGTGTAAGTACACTACTAAAAAAATTAATCATGTTTTCAGGCAATACTCTAGTTCAGGGTCATGGTTAAAATACATTGTCAGACAAACAGATAGTAGGCCGGATAAATGAGATGAAGAACACTGCTGATCACACGCAGCGCTTAAAGTGGGGCCTGATGTCGAGCTGTTGTGGAGCCACCCGTCAGGGTTCGTACGCTCATCCTTTGTGTGATCTGGTTGCAGAAAGCCCTGCAGCCGCACGGCCTGCCGCTCTTCCTCTCCCCCAACTTTGACCTCCGCGCCCACGTGGTGTCTCTGGGTCACGGGGTGTCCGGCTGCGTGGACCTGCGGCTGACGCCCCGGCGCTGCGCCGGCTTTCTGACCAAGCGAGGGGGTCGGGTCAAGACCTGGAAAAAGAGATGGTTCCTGTTTGACATGGACCACAAACGACTGGCCTACTACACAGGTCAGACCCGTTGCGAGAGCGCTGTGCACGTCACTGTTGGTTTGCATGCATTTGCACACCGCTAGCTCACCCAAAGAAAGTCAAACGAGCTGTGGAATGGGCTGTAAAAACCACCAAGATGTTTTGCATCTTCATCTTCCTACTTTTTTCTTGTGTATTCTGTTGCATTTCCACTTTGTCCTAACGAGTGTGTGTGGTCGCCACTTGTTTCCACTTTTCGATGCAGATTGCGACGAGAGGAAGCTGAAGGGAGTCATCTACTTCCAGGCCATAGAAGAGGTTTACCTCGACCACCTACGAACGGCCACTTCTGTGAGAAGACACGTGATGTTATTCTGCATATTAAACAAGTTTATACACTGCTTAGCTGTTAAGTCCATTGGTTCTCAACTTGGGCATCTGGCCCCTTCAAAGGGTCAGAGGATGAATCTGAGTGGTTACGAGATGATTAATGAGGCTGCAAAGAAGGGAAAAACATTCTGGTAAACTTGTGTTCATATCATTTGCTGTTTTTCAATATCTATGAGTATTTTTTGTTATTCGAGGCAAATTATTGCATTGAACAATAAAAAAAACAGCACTATTTAAAACTAAAGCAGCTTATTATGCATCAATGCCGCTCACCCAGTTCTATGAGAGCAGCATTGATACAACAGTTAACTTGAAGCTCTTTTTATCAGATTTAAATTAAGTTAAGGAAATGTTTAATCTCTGGTGAGATTAGTGACATCTTGAGGGTGGTCTTCAGTCAGAAGGCTTGGTCTCCCTCATGTGTGGATGGTTATTGTCTCATTATTACTGTCTGTCTCCTCTCCTCAGTCCCCGCGGCCCAGTCTGACGTTCTGCGTGAAGACATACGACCGTCTTTTCTTTCTGGTGGCCACCAATCCAGTGGCCATGCGGATCTGGATGGACGTCGTTGTCACGGCAACAGACGAGCACAGCCGCTACTGACCTCTTGCAAGAGTCACTTAAATGGAACAAAAACGAAGCCACTGAGCGGAAAGTACCAGTGAGCCCTTTAACCGGGTTCCAGGGGCCGGGTTGAGCCGAGGTTTGGAGGGGATTCTGCAACCCGGACTGATGAATCCTGGGAAATGTGTGAGGCGCCGTGGTTCGAGATGCCGGACAGAGGGGGAACGGGGGCTTGATGCCTGAGTGGCCGAGTAGCTGCACACTGGGAGTCTGTTACTGGGAGGTTTCGCCCTTTGAGCCCCATAGCTCTCGCTGCTGGTCACAGGGCTGGTGTAGCATGACACGCTGCAACAGGGGGGTGGACACAATAATCGCAACTTTGTGATATAATGCAATTGGAAATAGAACCACCCTGCAATTCAAATGCAATACTCGACTACCACAGAGGTCTGGCATTGTTCTGTGACTGTTTGTGCTTCTTTTGGTACTTTGTGTTGGATTGTTTTTATATTGTCGGGTGTTTCCACTGATATGTGTATCTGTGTTTTCATAAATTACATTTTTACTATTAAGTTATTATATAGAAGTTTATATGGGTTTGATATGCAAATAAATGAAGACATACACCATTATGAATGCACTACTAAATCTTTATTCATAAAAAGGTTTGCTTTCAATGTAAATATTTAGATGTTATAGAGATCAAATAGGAAAAGATTTTTCTTTCATGCATTCTTGCTGGATTCATATTTCTCACCATTGCAATCTCTGCGTTTTCATACTTTCTATTCTTCCCATTTTCTTCCTGTAGTGCTTCTTGATAACATTTCAACATTTACTAGTTATTGGTTCAGTGTCAAGTGCCCTGTTTTTATCCAATGGTGTTTTAACCAAATATGTTATTGCACATTCTTCTGAGAAATTAGGGATGGAGGAACATTTATGGTTTTTAGTTTAAAAATAATGTTTCTTATTCAAAAATATGAATGCTCGATCCAACACACTTCTTTTGTTCTTATTTGAGGTTTCGTAAAACTACCAACTGTTTCCTCGATGTCTGCAGGCTGCAGTAAGTCTGTGGAAAGTTTTAATTTTTTTGTTCAAGCACTTTCTACCTAACTGAAAAGTTTGCACTTTGCTTGATTTCAAACACATTCATTTAATTATAAAAATCCACAAGGTTCATGTGGCATTTTTCATAATATTTATCTCCCTGTGTGTTGACTTACGTCACAGCTCATGTTTCATGGCTCAGTCACATAAACATCTTGGAACTCTGGGCAGTGTTTTATGCACTAAAACATTTTCTTACATTTCTCCGGGGGACGCCACGTCCTGGTGAAAACAGACAAATCCACCGTGGTGGCGTGCGTAAAGCGCCAAGGCGCCACTCGCTCACTGCGGTTACACAGGTAAGAGAACAGGGTTTGACTCTAATCAAGAGTAGCTCTTGACGGAGGCCAGGCCTGCCTGAACGGGTCATTGACACCATTCAGAGTGCAAGAGCTGCCTCCACTCGCTTTCTTTACAGTGGTAAATTGCGGGTTTTTAAGGAATGGTTCCTTTCCAGTGTTCAGTAGTTCACCTACTGTGTTTCCTACAAGATCTAGTAGACGGGGGCAAAGCTTTTTCCACTATTAAAGTGTATTTGGCGGCTATCTCAGCCTGTCATTTAGGCTTTGGAGCGAAGCCGGTGGGGCTTTTAGTAAGTCGTTTCATGATAGGCTCCCTGTTTCCAAGCCCTCTGTGGGATCTATTGGTGGTGTTTGAGACCCTCCCTCAACACCCTGATTTTGTGCCTTTTACGTGCCGTGTTTTGTTTTGCTGTGTGGTGTGTGTGTGTGTGTGTGTGTGAGAGAGAGTGTGAGATTCTCCTCAGGTGTGATGGTGATGTCACGCCTGCAGCTGCAGCTGATCAGCTGATCAGCAAAGGATAAATGGCGGTGCCAAGCCAGGGTTTAGGGTGGTTGTGGCAGTGGAGGCCAGAGTAAGCAGAAAGGTGGTGGAGTCGTCAGTTGCAGACCAGTTGCAGACCAAAGAAGCCAAGCTCGTCTTCCTTCTGAAGATTGTTTTCAGTTGCTTTTTGTTGAGTCTTGTCCATTAAATACTTGTCTGTTAAGACCTCCCGGGTTTATTATTTTAGGGACGTAACAGTGCCTAAGGTGGTGGAGGCAGCGTACAATGTCCCACGGTGGAGCTCTCAGCTTTTCACCCACCTCCTGTTTCCTCCTCAGAGGAGCAGATCAGCAGGTTTCAGCAAAGCGGATCAGCTGTTCGTGTCCTGGAACCATTGTCCCGTCAGAGCCTGTCCCACTGGATTGTAGATGCCCACATCTTCCGCCCACATCTCTAGCAAATAGTTGTATACAAAATATCATATTCATCTAAAAGCATACTATGCTACAAAAATAATATATTATATTACTATATTATTAAATTGGCATTATATAGTATGTCATGCAATGAAAATGTAACAAGTATTCTTTCAGTGTATATACAGCACATCAAAAGTACATTCAAAAATAAAATCTATTAGTTATTGTGCAATAAAAAGTCACAGTATATTATGTCAAATTGAATATCATACAGAACACCATAAAAACATTTACTCAACCCTGGAGTTTTAATCATAGCAAAGAATAAAAACATAATGTAACATGCTGTAAATAACTTGACGGGATGTTGTCATAGAAACAGGACTATACCGTATCACCAGAGG
Source organism: Pungitius pungitius (assembly GCF_949316345.1). NCBI lineage: Eukaryota > Metazoa > Chordata > Actinopteri > Perciformes > Gasterosteidae > Pungitius > Pungitius pungitius. The sequence goes on from NC_084910.1 coordinate 16,367,757, forward strand.
TGATGCAACGTGAGTAATGCTGGATTTGGCCCCTTGGCCTTGACTTTGACCCATGTGTTCAACACTTGTTAAAATTTCACTGGTCTTGTCTTAGAGCTTGATTCAATTATAAAAGACCCAGTTTTTTGTAAGTTGTGCTTGTTTATTAAATATAAAAGCTGTTGTGTTGGCAGATATACAGTATGTAGCATATTGTTTCCACAGTATTTTTATAAATAAGTTTCAGTAACATTTATAGCCATGTTATCTTGTGCTGTTCACAAATTTGGGTATGTAAATAAATATTTAAAATATGAACAGTAACCCATGCTTTCTTTCTTTCATAATCTAGGATTCAGATAAGTTTCATTTTCATATTTAAGTTGTCACTGCTTTTAATGTAGTTCATAACATTAATCACTTTCCTTCCCACTGTTTTATACTTTAGATAGCAACCTCTGCAAAGTCATAAAAAGTCATATAGTGTGAAAAAAAATATTCATAGTAAAGTATGTTTCATAAGTCCGACAATTGTATGTCAAAAAGTACAGCATAACGATAAAGTATATAGTATGTTATAACAGCGTATTAAAAAAGCCACTGTGTGGCATGTTGAACAGAGTCATAGTTGTTGTATTTTGTGTTTTTAATGTATTAAAGAAGTTTGGCTAGTGTGTCGACAAATGGTCCCGAAAAGTAAAGGTCATGGTTATATGGTTTATTAAAACCATGAAAGGTACAGTATGGCACAGTATATACAAAGGGATAATGGAGAAGTGATACGATAGTATGTACAAAAATAATATTAAAGCCATTTTGACGAAAAGTAAAACAAATGTTCGTTGAAATATTTTGGAAAAAGTGTAACTTCTTTTTTAATAATAAAAAATAAAAAAAAATAAAAAGAAGAGGACATTCTCTCTGTTGATAAGTTGGCGGTTATAAAGAGCGGAATTCAAAACTTGTTTTGAAATGGGACACAATGCATTATGCATTATTTATATTCATTATTATTTCTTTGTTTACAATAAAAATATATATTTTTTAAACTAGAAGAAGTGTTCCTTTAAGCAATTTTAATTGTAAGATAGAATTTATTCAATTAAAACTTAATGGACACAGTGATGTGATGCACAACACATATTTCTTCTTTTGTGATGACACACAATAAAGATCAGTTATACTAATACAATTTGTCATGCACTATTAATTTAAATTGTGTTTTAAGTAAATATTTTATTTTCTCTTAACTTATGCTCTTACTTTGTTGTTAGTAGTTATTCATGGTTCTGACATCAAGCTTGTTAAAAAAACGTCCCAAAATACACACTGGCAACTTTTCCGGTGAAGCCTTTATACTTTACAAACAATGCATGTTGAGTTCTGTTTTTTTCTCTTCCTCTTCCTCTAGATTTAGATATAGCAATAAAAAGTTTTAAAAAACAAGAGGGTTTGTTTATGGAAGTCATTTGTGTTTCTGTGCTGGTTGTCACTCCTCATGCAAATCTTTCAAGAGATCATCCAGACACACCACAGTCTGTTTGTCACTGACCCTTCACTGCTGATCAGACCTGGATTTAGTTGCATAGAAGCAGTAGTCGTATACGTTGCATTTTCCCGAAAATAAAGGCATCGTATGCTGATCACTGTTGAATCCGGCATCAAGGTAAGAACAACATGAAAGCTGAAAAATAGTTTGTTCTTTCTTGTTTGTTCATCCATTTGATCTATATAAGAACTCAAGGACGTCAAATCAAGTCAACTCAAAGTATTTTAAAGACATTATTATGCATTCATTTAACCTGCTAAACATCATTTATTCATTTTATGTCTTCTCTCTGCTAATTCATTTTCACATCATGCTATGTTTTAATCATGTATTTATACAAATGAAAGACAGAAAATTAAAATACAAATAGAGGTCATGAACAAGAGGAAGTTGGTTGGTTAGTTTAGTGGTGTCATATTGTTGTAAATATCTCCCTGTTTGCATCCTCATTTCATCAATTATCAGTTGAGAGAAGCTATAAAAGTTCTTTACGGATGTTAAAAATGATATATAATACAAACACCTGGAATCACAAAACAAAAGTCAGGGATCAGGGATTGTTTGAAAATCTCTTTTTCTTTGTGTTAACATCAAAAATATTTAATTTCCTGCTAAAAACAGTGTTTATTGTGCATCACTCTGGCTGATATTGTGGTGGTGAAGCAGAATTAGAGATGAATAGATCTCCTTTGTGTGCAGCACAGCATCTCTCTGTAGGCTCATCCACCTGAAAGCAGGAAAGCATGGCAGGTGCTGCCCAGCTTTTCCTGCTGTGCTGCCTGCTTCAAGGTACGGTTTCACACATTTAAATGCTATTAATGTTGTTTTATGTAAGTTCTCACGAATTATATAAAATGAGCTTGTTGTTGGTGATTTCATTTTTCCTTTTAATCACATTTTTGGGCTTTTACTCTACTACTTCTTTTTTTTTAAACATGGCAGATATGTATAAAAATACTTGTTTTATCAGGTAGTTTATGCCAAAACTGGGCGAGCTTCATGCCTCAGAGTCTACAGGGACTCAGTGGGTCCTGTGTGAGGATCAACTGCACTTTCAGCATTCTCCCAACATCTGATAAAGACCTGGATGATACCTGTGTAGCCAAATGGACAATAGGCAATCCGTTTGGGCAAACTGTGTTTAACTCTGGGCTCACTGGACAAAGTGCAAACATTCTGCAAGGAAACCTAACAGGAAACCTGCGTACAAAGAACTGCACCACCGTCTTCCACAACATGTCACCAAAAGATAATAACAAATATTACTTCAGACTGGAGTGTACCAACGCTTTGAGGTTCAGCTTTCCATCAAACGTCCAGATCACCATAACAGGTCTGTGTAACACCTGTTACTCTCACATATGTACAACTAACATCCTCAGGTTTCTCTCTTGACATTTCCCTGTTGTTTTTTCACTCCTCAGACTCACTGCCTAAACCGGTCATAACTCCACCCTCGGGGGAGGTGGAAGAAGGAGCTCCAGTGAGGGTGGAGTGCTCGGCTGTAGCTCCCTGCCCCCTTCTTCCCCCGGCTCTCACTTGGACCCCTGCTATAGGTGACGTTAAGAAGAACCAACAAGCTGCATCTGTAACCTCCGTTATGACCTTCACTGCTTCCCGCCTCCACAACGGACAGAGGTTACAGTGCTCTGCTCTCTACAGCCGACAGGCTGGAAACACTGACCTTCAGTATGAAAATAATCTGACCCTCCGCGTTCTCTGTGAGTACGATTCTGCTGCTTAAAATGGTTTATTTATGTCTTAATTGTATAATATGACATGTAAAAAGCACATCTTCATGTTCAGCTTATTACTGTTTAAACATGCAGACTCAATGAAATGATCTGTTCCAAAGGATTCTTTTCATAATCTGCCTCCCAAACATGGCGCTAGATGATACTATTCATACCTCTGTCATATCTGTCATGAATAAGAAGCTTCAGCCAGCAGCTGGTTATCGTTGTCCCAAGGAAACAGAATCCATCCACCAGCACGTCTTGAGCTCAGTAGATTTGCCAAAATCCTCTTCCAGATCCTCCAAACAACACATGGGTCAGCCACTCCAGTCCCGTGATAGAGGGCACCTCGGTGAACTTGACCTGCAACACCGACGCAAATCCGTCCGCGGACAAGTTCACCTGGTACAAAGTGGATGGAGATCAGGTGGAGGCAGTGGGTTTCCACGCTTTGCTTTCCACTAATGTCTCAGAGGCGGACAGCAGCTTCTTCTGCCAAGTCGGTAACAGATATGGAAGCCAGAACTCGTCCACCACTCAGATAGACGTACAGTGTGAGTCAGAGTGCGACAGAAACACAGATGACAAATATCCACCGTCCACATGGACTGAACCCGTACGTGTGAATGCTTTTTTTACAGTTCCTCCCAAGGGAACCACAGTCATTGTCCAACCCGACGGTCCCATACTGGAGGGGGTCTCCGTGTCTCTGCTCTGTAAGAGCCGTGCCAACCCCCCCGTGACCAACTACACCTGGTACAAAGATGATGAGAAGAAGGTGTCTGGGTCGAGCTTGAATATAAGCAACGTCGACCCGAGCCACAGAGGTCACTACCGCTGTGAGGCCAGAAACGAGCTGGGGGAGGGTCAGTCAGCAGCGACACAGCTGGACATTCAGTGTGAGTTGATTTTCCACAGTAAAGAGTTTCCAGTGGGTTCATATGCTGAAGATGGCTCTGCTGTTTGCACACATTCTGAAGACAAGACTCAGTCAGTGTCACATCTTCAAGTTGCGTGACCAAACCTCAAAGTCTTTTCTATGTCAGCGGTCCGTCACTGATTCCTGTTCCTCGCGTCTGCTGCTTTGGAATTGGACATTTTACGGTTTTGTATTGAGATTTCCAGACAAAAAAAAAGATTTTTGTCGCTTTTTGTTTGTCTACAAACTAAACATTCTGCTTATGCTTCTTATTGCACTGTGCTATCCTTTAATAGTTCTCCCCTAGTTTATTTGATCATGGTGCACAATCATTAGCAGAAATGGTTTGCATAGTTCTTCTGGGATTGCAGATCTTTAAAGTTCCATTTTTTTGGCCCTTCACGGTCTTCTTTTCTATTTTGGCATGAAAGCTAAATGAACTCAGAAATTAAAGTTTAAGTTTTCTTGAACTCTGACTGTGGCAATACAGGAGAGATGTGAATCTTTGCAATCGTATCCCTTCTTATTTCTTATATTGTAATTCTCCACCAGCATAACCGGTCAAAGAATGTATTTTCCACTCCAAAGTCGACCATGTATTTCCATTTGAATTAGCAAAAACCTCCGATGACTGACACAGATCCTTTCCTTTCAGACCCCCCTCAGAACACCTCGGTGTCAGTCGACCCCTCTGGTCCTGTGCCGGATGGCAGCTCCGTCACTCTGACCTGCACCAGCAGTGCCAACCCAGCAGCAGTTAACTTCAGCTGGTTCAGAGTTGCTGGAGGAGAGAAGAAGCTGATAAGCTCGGAGCGAGACTTCACCTTCAAAGTGACCAAACTCTCACACGACCAGTATTTCTGTAAAGCTGTGAATGTCCACGGAGACGACGACTCAGAGCTCCACAGTATCAACGTCACATGTGAGGATTTATTTGTCAGATTAGAGGTCAAGTGTCAGCGCTGCGTTTGCAAAGGCAGCAGTGTTTCTGTCGGCCCGCAGGCCGGAAGAACAACTCACTAACATCAGGAAGAACATTACGTTTTGTATTTTTTGTTAGACATAAAAGAAAAGATTGCTATTGGCCCGAAACTGGCGTTGAGCAGGAGCAGGTCCTCTCGCCGCAACACAAGATCCAATCCCATAAAAAGTCTGCTCTCCTAACATTAATGTAACATAACAAACAAAGCGTGAGTGTTGTATGGTGCTTGGTGTGTCTCTCTCATCCTTATCAGACCTGTCTGCCTGCTGTGCACGTTCTGCTTTTTCCTCTGACCTTGAACTCTAAAAAACATTTACTCCCTATTTGAGCACTATAAATAGTTTTTGATTATCACTTTCCTTTCAGACCCCCCTCAGAACACCTCGGTGTCCGTCGACCCCTCTGGTCCGGTACCGGATGGCAGCTCCGTCACTCTGACCTGCACCAGCAGTGCCAACCCAGCAGCAGTTAACTTCAGCTGGTTCAGAGTTGCTGGAGGAGAGAAGAAGCTGATAAGCTCAGAGCGAGACTTCACCTTCAAAGTGACCAAACTCTCAACAGACCAGTATTTCTGTAAAGCTGTGAATGTCCACGGAGACGACGACTCAGAGCTCCACAGTATCGATGTCACATGTGAGGATCATTTATTTGTCAGATTAGAGGTCAAGTATCAGCGCTGCGTTTGCAAAGGCAGGAGCGTTTCTGTCGGCCCGCAGGCCGGAAGAACAACTGACTAACATCAGGAAGAACATTACGTTTTGTATTTCTTGTTAGATATAAAAGAAAAGATTGCTATTGGCCCTAAACTGGCGTTGAGCAGGAGCAGGTCCTCTCGCCGCAAAACAAGATCTAATCACATCCAATGTGTGGTCTCCTAACATTAATGTAACATAACAAACAAAGCGTGAGTGTTGTATGGTGCTTGGTGTGTCTCTCTTATCCTTATCAGACCTGCGTCTGCCTGCTGTGCACATTCTGCTTTTTCCTCTGACCTTGAACTCTAAAAAACTATTTGAGCACTATGAATAGTTTTTGATTATCACTTTCCTTTCAGACCCCCCTCAGAACACCTCGGTGTCAGTCGACCCCTCTGGTCCGGTGCCGGATGGCAGCTCCGTCACTCTGACCTGCACCAGCAGTGCCAACCCAGCAGCAGTTAACTTCAGCTGGTTCAGAGTTGCTGGAGGAGAGAAGAAGCTGATAAGCTCGGAGCGAGACTTCACCTTCAAAGTGACCAAACTCTCACACGACCAGTATTTCTGTAAAGCTGTGAATGTCCACGGAGACGACGACTCAGAGCTCCACAGTATCGACGTCACATGTGAGGATCATTTATTTGTTGTTAAATTGGAGCATTTTACCAACAAGTTTGACCAGACATGCACTAAAAAAATACCAATTGTCTTCTTTGTCTCAGTTGCTCCACAGATTCTTCCTTCTTCAAGTTGTGTCAGGAACAGTTCCCTGATCCGATGTGATTGCATCAGCCAGGGGAACCCTCTTCCCTCCCTTTTTTGGGAATTGGCTGGAGAGGCTGTCGATCACTCTGTCATCCCAACCACAGAAGTTCCCCTTGGGAGTTTAGTTAAGTGGAGCCAAATCACCCTGAACTATTTGGACAAAGACGTGTCCTCTCTGGTCTGCCTTAGTAACAACTCTGTGGGCTCCGATCGCTTCGTATTCAACGCCAAAACTAATCTAGGTACAAGGATATGAGGATGTTTTATTTTGTATGATCCATCTCTCTCTGGTTTCACTGACTCATACGGTTTGTGCAGACTCTTTAGGCCTCCATCCTTTGTCTCTATTCTTCGGCTCTTTGGTGGGAGCCATAGGGATGATGCTGGTTTGTGGGCTGATGTTACTAATCTTTGTCAGGTGAGAAACAGGAACAGACAGCAGCTGATACCCTTAATGCTAAACTCTCCTTCATGTGACTTGCAGGCTGACGTGAATGGCTTTTAAAAAAAATTGGTTTGAATTGCTTAGAAGCTTGCATTCAACGTGCTTCATTTAATAAAAATGTACCATTCAAAATGATACAGTATTTACAGTATGCCATATCATATCACGATATTTAAACATGAGAATAATTGCCAGTATAGCTTGAACTTTATTTAAGATATGCATTGGCTATACGTTCCCTCCACGAGACAGTGAGCACCAGTGTGGGGGTTTAACAATTCCTCTTTCCATCTATAACATTAAACATGGTGTTAACTATGGTAACAGGCTGCTAAGGTTTGTTGGTAACATTGATAAACACTCCGAAGAGGTGTTCTTTCAAATAGTAACTTATAAGCAGTATTAGTTCTCTCTAGCATGATGCTAGTAGTGACTAGCAGTGACTTGCTAAACGTGTTCACTCACTGGAGTTACGTCACTTGATTCTCTCAACTGGATGTCTAGTTGTAAAATTGTCTTATTAGATATGATTAGATGTAAACTGTGTTCATATTTTGAAAGCCAAGTGCCCCCTCTGTAGGTGATAACATGTACTACTCCTGATATTAGTAGCCCTATTTTCATGAGGGTTACATAAACTATTGCTTTTATGTTTTTGTTGTAGAAAAGGAAAAATAGAGCTTTCAACAAAGAAGGGATCAGAGGACACTTCTAAAGTTGTAGTTGCTGATGGGGTAAGTTTACGTCCTACGAACACGCAGATGCATCAAATCAGGAACCTTCACACATCCACCATCAAGGAAACTCATTTAATGTACCAGTCAAACACTTGAGGAAGTACAGCTGCAGTTGAAAGGTTTTCATTAACAAGTCAGAGTAAAGTATACAACATCTCATTTTCATCTTAAAGCACACTATGCCACAAAAAAGTAATATAGTACAATGTTATTGAAATTACATTACATAGTATGTCATTAAATGCATGCATTAAAAATGTAATGAAAAATATGGCATTAATCTGTTTGTGTATATAATGTCATAGTACAGCACATCATAAATACGTGAATATCTATTACTTAAGTGTGCAATACAAATTATTAAAAACCTTAGTATAGTATGACAAATAGAATTTCATTAAATAGGATACCATAAAAAATGTATTCAATCCTAACTCAATCTTGGTAAAGAATGCAATATAGACATCATAGTGTAACATGCTGTAAATAACTTAATAAATAACACTATTATTGCATATTAGCTTGATGCCTGTCTTTCCTCTCTCATGGGGAACTGGTAGCCAGAACTAAACCAAGAAGTGTAATATAAAAAGGAAACGTTGTTTTAAATGGAGGTTATGTAACCCAGCTGGGCCTCAGTGTGTAGACTATCCCCTCTTCTCCATTACTGAAGTAGCCCTCTTGTTTTCTTCTAGACCAGATCATCAAACGTCAACGTGATTTATGACAATAAAGCCATTCTGGAAGAGAATGAGGAAGAATCTCTTCACTATGCCAGTGTGAACTTTGCTAAACTCAAGGATAATTCAAGGGGTAAGCTCGGGAAAGAGGAGGTCAGAGGCCTGGCCTCTAATACGTCTGAGTATGCTGAGGTCCGTTTGTCCTCCAGAGGAAGCAATTGAGGACACACAAGGGAGGAAGAGACGGAGGCCGACGTCTATCAGGGGGAAGGGATGTTGTCATAGGAACAGGACTTTACTGTATCAGCAGGGCTGTGGAGATAGAAACCACACTGCAGGCCACCTTATGCAACCTGAGTAATGTCTCACACTCACACCTTTATTTCATTTTCTAAAAGCCACTGTATGGCATTTTGAAAAAAGTCTATTACTCTATGTCTAGTATTTATTTTGGTTTAAAAAAGCCATAGTATAGTATGTTCACATAAAGTGCTTCAATTAAAAAAATAAAAAAAAACGCAGATAAGCTTCAATTTCCCCTTCTTTGTTTCACATTTGGACTTGACAGTCTCAGCAAATTATAAATAATAAATCTTAACACATAACACATTTGAACATTTGAACAGCTTAATAGAATTTTTGGTAAGCGGGAGGATTAAGATCCATTTTTTCCTGCTAGGACTTTAAACCTGTACCTGAATGCATCAGGGCTGTTCTCCTCAGGTGGAGGAGATCATTGCGCCTCATGATGACGTTTCAACGGGTTCTGAGCATATGAGAAACGGGTTTAGTGCTGCAGTGGGAAGTATGAACAGAAACCAAACTGTCCATTATTGTTACGTCCCCAGAGTTCTGGGTTTGTATAATGATTCTGATTCGGGGATTGCTTGTAGTTGTGTGGGTGTGTGTGTGTGTGTGTTGGTTTTCCAGGTAGGATTGGGACCCGGAGCTCCACCCACTCGTCAGTGGTCGCAGCTGGCTGGGCTCTTTAAAAAGCCCAGTTTTGGACCAGTTCTCTCTCGCTGCTAATGCTGTTACTTGGTCTTTGGTTTGTACCCTGTGTGGGGAGATTTCAGTGTGTATCGTTTGTGTCAAATAACCTAACTTCTGTTCCTGGAGGGAACAATTGTTTGTTTGTATCCTTTTGACTAATTATTTGTTTCCTCTTTTGTTCACAGGGAGTGGGGAGTAGATTTAGAGCTACCCCGGGGTATATATCACCTGTAGGTTTACTTCTCTGTCTAGAAACCTTAGTTTAGACCTGGGCGGACCACCACCTGTACGTTTGGTTAGGGCGCCTTGACCGTGTGCCAGGAAGAGATTGTATTTTCTATTAGGGGTTAGTATAGGTTAGGGGTGGGGACCTTTTTGTTTATTTCTTTGTTTTGGTCCGTCCAGCCCTCCCCTTTTCCCAGAAAGTTATTGTTTATTCATGTAAATGTTAGGGCCGGGACTTTAGTGCGTTAATTATGATTAATTAATAATGTGAATTAAGATTAATTAATTACACAAAAAATAACACATTAAACATTTTTTACGCATTTTTACTTATTTTTGGCACCGCGGAACATTTCTCACTGGATGAGTTTCGGAGGACCGATTATACTGGAGCACCAACCAGCGTTCATGACTTCAGACCACAACAAACCACAGTGAACATGAATGAAGAAGCTGACGAGACCGTGTCGGGTGGCCCCGTGAATGGGAAATCTTATTATAATAAACACACGGATGGAAGCGTCGATAAGAGCGTGGTTGTGTGCAAGCTGTGCAACAAGGAATTCACATCGAGCCTCAAGTATCACCTCAACAAAACAAACAATTAGCAGCTAGCGTGGACGTTACAAGGACCCACACCCAACCCACACTGCACCAGATGACTGGTTTAAGGACCAGGGTAACTAAGTCCACGTCTGAAAAAATAACCAATGTTCTGAATGTACTTGAAAGTATTGGTCTACTTAAAAAAAAACTAGTTTACAGAAGGTCTACTTACCTATAGGCTACCTGAACTTCTGAAAGTACTATATTTCTAAATATGCTATTGCTACACTTGTCTGCTGGAATTGGTTGAGCAAAAATAAAAATCCATGTGAAAAAAATTACTTCTCACTGTCCTCAGGTCAAATATTTATGCAATTAAAATGCGAAATTTTGATTAATTAATTACAAAGCCTCTAATTAATTAGATTAATATTTTTAATTGAGTCCGGCCCTAGTACATATTTTTTTCGTGCTTAATAAAAGCATTTGTACAGTATTTGGTGTTCGTGTCCTTTTCTCGCACCGCGACTCCATACCCCTTTTTCTGGCATCGGTGGGCCCCAGCAGTGGGTTGTCATGTTCCCCTCCCTTTTGGGAGCTGGAACGTAACAATTATGAATTAAATACTCTAATTTTCCTGTCCATTTCTTCCTCATTTTTCTCAATCGTCCCTTTCTCTCACTTTCTCAGTCTCATTCGTCTTTTTCTCAAACATCGCTATCTTTCTTTTCTTCCTACTGTCGTTTTGTCTGTAATTTGCTGCTATCTCTATCGTCTGTCCACAGAAAGGAGACGATATCATCGTCCTGCCTAGAATGCAAAGGCTCGATTAGTCGAGTAGTCACGTGGGATGGTTTTACTCGAATGCAATTGCTTTAAGTCGATACCGTAAAGGCGAGTAAAGCTGCGCTGTCACGTTTAAATCACAAGTCTTTTTTTTTTTAAACTTTTGGTCCGGGTCCAGATGGGATGGCTTCTTGCTGATCCGGACCGTGGCCCGCCAGTTAGTGACCTCTGCTCTATGGTATTGTTCATTATTTTAGATGTGACTGTCTGCCGAGGAAACTCTGGCTACGTATACGATGGTATGTCTGAGCTTAGTCAATAAAAGAAGAGGCCATTCTCTCTGCTAAGTTGGAGATTTTGCAAGATCAGAATTTAAAAAATGTTATGAGGTGGCACATAATGCATTCTTTTTAGAATAAAAATTCATTTTTTCGTAACCGTAAGATGTGTTCTATGTAATGTTGATATTATTGCAAAAAAAATTGAATTAAAACTCTATGGACACAGCAATGTGATGCACAACACATACTTCTTCTTTTGTGATGACACACAATAAATATCTGTTTGTAGGATTCTGACCTTTTCAGGTGACTTTTGTTTGGACAATTAAGTTCCTCATCTTCTTCCGCGAGATAGACAGTTTTAAAGAACAAGAGGGTTTGAATGTGGAAGTGTATTGTGTTACTGTGCTGGTTGCCACTCCTCATGCAAATCTTTAAAGAGATCATCCAAACACACCACCAGTCTGTTTGTCACTGACCCTTCAGGGTTGTATAAAACATTCATTGAGCTGCACAGAATCAAGTATCAGTATTGCATTTACTGATCAAATGAACAGTGGAGAGAAATATAAAGGTGCTTCTCTGCTGTTAAAAACAACAATACAAACAATGGGAATCACAAAACAAAAAGTTTTTTCACAAAAGTTTTTTTCCAATTTCCAGCCTAAAATAAGTGTTTTTTTACATTACCCTGACTGATATTGTGATAGTAAAGCAGACATGAGAGATGAATGGATAATCATTTGTGTGCACTTTGTTTCCATCTTTCATGCTTTCTTCATGGATTAATATTTCTGAACTATTGCAATGTCTGCATTTTCATACTTTCTTTTCTTCCCATTTTCTTCCAGTAGTCCTTCCTGTTGTCTTGTGATATGTATAATATTCAACATTCAACTACACTAGTTATTGGTTCAGTGTCGAGTGCCATGTTGTCAAATGGTGTTTAACCAAATATCTTATTGCACATTCTTCTGAGAAATTAAGGATGAAGGAACATGGTTTTAAAAAATATATATTTTGCGGCCTTTTAAAGTAACACATTAGATTTTGCGCTAACGTTAGCTGACATTTTAGCTTTTAGCTCAGTGGAGATCGCCGAACAGTTTGGGGGTTGCCTAACTACACCCTCGAAACAGTAACATTATTGAATCTAAAGTACAGACTCTCGTACGTTATTGCTTTAATACAACACTATTCTTTTCCATTGATTTGGATTAAAAAATTAGAAATGCGTTATCTTTATCTGCAACTTGACTACCTTTAAAAACAATGCATGTTAAGTTTTGTTTTGATTCACTTCCTCTTTGTATAGACAGGAACAAACTTTTGAAGAACAAGTGGGTTTGTATGTGGAAGTATTTTGTGTATATAAATGATACAAACACCTGGAATCACAAAACATAGATTGTTTGATAACCTCTTTTTGTTTGTGTGATTATCAAATATATTTAATTTCCTGCTAAAAACAGTGTTTATTGTGCATCACCCTGGCTGATATTGTGATGGTGAAGCAGAATTAGAGATGAATAGATCTCCTTTGTGTGCAGCACAGCATCTCTCTGTAGGCTCATCCACCTGAAAGCAGGAAAGCATGGCAGGTGCTGCCCAGCTTTTCCTGCTGTGCTGCCTGCTTCAAGGTACGGTTTCACACATTTAAATGTTTTTATGTTGTCTTAGAACAGTGGTCACATATAGTGAAAATGTTAGATTGTTGTTGGTTGTTTAATTTTTCCTTTTAATCATTTATTGGGACACTTACTGTGCAATTTGTTGTTTTTGTTAAACATGGCAGATATTTATATTGCTGAAAATTGTTTTATCAGGTAGTTTATGCCAGGAATGGGCGAGCTTCATGCCTCAGAGTCTACAGGGACTCAGTGGGTCCTGTGTGAGGATCAACTGCATTTTCAGCATTCTCCCAACATTTGATCAATACCTGGATGATACCTGTGTAGCCAAATGGAATGACGGCTCTACGACAGTGTTCAACTCTGAGCTCACTGGACAAAGTGCAAACATTCTGCAAGGACACCTAACAGGAAACCTGCGTACAAAGAACTGCACCACCGTCTTCCACAACATGTCACCAAAAGATAATAACAAATATTACTTCAGACTGGATTGTAACAACGCTTTGAAGTTCAGCTTTCCAACAAACGGCACCACCATCACCATTACAGGTCTGTGTAACACCTGTTACTCTCACATATGTACAACTAACATCCTCAGGTTTCTCTCTTGACATTTCCCTGTTGTTTTTTCACTCCTCAGACTCACTGCCTAAACCGGTCATAACTCCACCCTCGGGGGAGGTGCAAGAAGGAGCTCCAGTGAGGGTGGAGTGCTCGGCTGTAGCTCCCTGCCCCCTTCTTCCCCCGGCTCTCACTTGGACCCCTGCTATAGGTGACGTTAAGAAGAACCAACAAGCTGCATCTGTGACCTCCGTTATGACCTTCAATGCTTCCCGCCTCCACAACGGACAGAGGTTACAGTGCTCTGCTCTCTACAGCCGACAGGCTGGAAACACTGACCTTCAGTATGAAAATAATCTGACCCTCCGCGTTCTCTGTGAGTACGATTCTGCTGCTTAAAATGGTTTATTTATGTCTTAATTGTATAATATGACATGTAAAAAGCCTGTCATCTTTGCCCATCTTCATGTTCAGTTTGTTACTGTTTAAACATGCAGACTCAATGAAATTATTTGTTTCAAAGGATTCTTTTCATAATCTGCCTCCCAAATTTGGAGTAAGGCGTATTTTGCTTAAGAAAGCTAAAATATGTTTTGTTGTTGTTGTTTGATTCAAAATTCATGTGTCTTAAAGTGATATTTTTACATCATGAAAAAAATGAATTTGGTGTTAAGAGTTAGATGATACGATGCATACCTTTGTCATATCTGTCATGAATAAGAAGCTTCAGCCAGCAGCTGGTTATCGTTGTCGCAAGGAAACAGAATCCATCCACCAGCACGTCTTGAGCTCAGTAGATTTGCCAAAATCCTCTTCCAGATCCTCCAAACAACACATGGGTCAGCCACTCCAGTCCCGTGATAGAGGGCACCTCGGTGAACTTGACCTGCAACACCGACGCAAATCCGTCCGTGGACAAGTTCACCTGGTACAAAGTGGATGGAGATCAGGTGGAGGCAGTGGGTTTCCACGCTTTGCTTTCCACTAATGTCTCAGAGGCGGACAGCAGCTTCTTCTGCCAAGTCGGTAACAGATATGGAAGCCAGAACTCGTCCACCACTCAGATAGACGTACAGTGTGAGTCAGAGTGCGACAGAAACACAGATGACAAATATCCACCGTCCACATGGACTGAACCCGTGCGCGTGAATGCTTTTTTTACAGTTCCTCCCAAGGGAACCACAGTCATTGTCCAACCCGACGGTCCCATACTGGAGGGGGTCTCCGTGTCTCTGCTCTGTAAGAGCCGTGCCAACCCCCCCGTGACCAACTACACCTGGTACAAAGATGAGGAGAAGAAGGTGTCTGGGTCGAGCTTGAATATAAGCAACGTCGACCCGAGCCACAGAGGTCACTACCGCTGTGAGGCCAGAAACGAGCTGGGGGAGGGTCAGTCAGCAGCGACTCAGCTGGACATTCAGTGTGAGTTGATTTTCCACAGTAGAGAGTTTCCAGTGGGTTCATATGCTGAAGATGGCTCTGCTGTTTGCACACATTCTGAAGACAAGACTCAGTCAGTGTCACATCTTCAAGTTGCGTGACCAAACCTCAAAGTCTTTTCTATGTCAGCGATTCCTGTTCCTTGCGTCTGCTGCTTTGGAATTGGACATTTTACGGTTTTGTATTGAGATTTCCAAACAAAAAAAAGATTTTTGTCGCTTTTTGTTTGTCTACAAACTAAACATTCTGCTTATGCTTCTTATTGCACTCTGGTATCCTTTAATAGTTCTCCACTAGTTTATTTGATCATGGTGCAAGATCATTAGCAGACATGGTTTGCATAGATCTTCTGGGATTGCAGATCTTTAAAGTTCCATTTTTTTGGCCCTTCACGGGCTTCTTTTCTATTTTGGCATGAAAGCAAAATGAACTCAGAAATTGAAGATTAAGTTTTCTTGAATTCTGACTGTGGCAATACAGGAGAGATGTGAATCTTTGCCATCATATCCCCCAAGTTTGACCAGACATGCACCAAAAAAATACCAATTGTCTTCTTTGTCTCAGTTGCTCCACAGATTCTTCCTTCTTCAAGTTGTGTCAGGAACAGTTCCCTGATCCGATGTGTTTGCATCAGTCAGGGCAACCCTCTTCCCTCCCTTTTTTGGGAATTGGCTGGAGAGGCTGTCAATCACTCTGTCATCCCAACCACAGAAGTTCCCCATGGGAGTTTGGTTAAGTGGAGCCAAATCACCCTGAACTATTTGGACAAAGACGTGTCCTCTCTAGTCTGCCTTAGTAACAACTCTGTGGGCTCCGATCGCTTCGTATTCAACGTGTCCTTCACCAACACTGATCTAGGTACAGGGATATGAGGATGTTTTTTTGTATGATCGGTCTCTCTCTGGTTTCACTGACTTGTATGGTTTGTGCAGACTCTTTAGGCCTCCATCCTTTGTTTCTATTCATCGGCTTTTTGGTGGGAGCCATAGGGACGATGCTGGTTTGTGGGCTGATGTTACTAATCTTTGTCAGGTGAGAAACAGGAACAGACAGCAGCTGATACCCTTAATGCTAAACTCTCCAGAGGTCATTTATGAGGTTGTTGTCACTCATGTGACTTGGAAGGTAACCAGGATGGCTTTGAAATATCATTTGACAACTATAGCTGCCACAGGTTGAATACAATGATTTAATAAGACACTTGTAAATTACTGGACATGAACTATTGTTTTTTTGTTGTTGTAGAAAAGGAAAAATACAGCCTTCAACAAAGAAGGTATCGCAGGACACTTCTATCGTTGTAGTTGCTGATGGGGTAAGTTTACGTCCTACGAACATGGAGATGCATCAAAACAGGAACCTTCACACATCCACTATCAAGGAAACTCATTTAATGTACCAGTCAAACACTTGAGGAAGTACAAATGCATTTGAAAGATGACGAGTAAAGTATACAAAATGTAATTTTCATCTTAAAGCATACTATGCTACACAAGTGTCCTAATGTAGTACATCATGAAATGTAAAAAATGTATGCAATGAAAGACAAAGTATGCCATTAATCTGTCTTAGTGTATTACGTCATAGTACAGCACATAAAAAGTTTTTAGAAAAAATAATATCCATTACTTAGTTGTGCAATAAAATTTATAAAAAGTCTAGAATATCATGTAAATAAGAATATCCAAACATAGGATGCTATAAAAATGTATTCAATCCTAAATCCTCAATCTCGGTAAAGAATGCAATAAAAACATCATAGTGTAACATGAAGTGTAATATAAAAAGGAAACGTTGTTTTAAATGGAGGTTATGTAACCCAGCTGGGCCTCAGTGTGTAGACTATCCCATCTTCTCCATTACTGAAGTAGCCCTCTTTCTTCTAGACCAGATCATCAAACGTCAACGTGATTTATGACAATAAAGCCTTTCTGGAAGAGAATGAGGAAGAATCTCTTCATTATGCCAGTGTGGACTTTGCAAAGCTCAAGGATGATTCAAGGGGTAAGCTCGGGAAAGAGGAACCTGAGTAATGTCTCACACTCACACCTTCAAGTTTAGCTCTCAACTTTTTGCATCTTTATTTCATTATCTTGTGTCTCTTTACTGAAAAAAGAACCATAGAAATGAAAATCATTTAGTATACCACCATCCAACAGTAAATTCTGTCCCTAAAGTCATTGCTGATGTTCATTTCAATAGAGTCACACTCTAATATTACACTATTTCAGTTGTATCTTTTGTCTTTCAGCTCTGTTATCATTTTATTAATTAAAACCGTTGGAGTGTTTGTTACAACATTTACAAATGTTTTTTGTAAAACTGCTTGTTTGTTAAACATAGAAGCTGTTCTGTTGGCAGATGTACGGTATTTAGCAGATTGTGTACACAGTCCTTCAGGAAAAAGTCATGTCATCTTGTGCTGCTCACAAATTTGGGTATGTCAATAAATATTTAAAATATGATTAATTGCCCATTCTTTCTTTCATAATCCTGGATTTAGAACAAGTTTATTTTGATGTTCATATTTAAGTTGCTTTAAATGTAGCTCGTAATATTAATCACTTTCCTTCCTACTGTTATGTACTTAGATAGAAACCTCTGAAAAGTCATATCATAGTTTATATACAGGTGCTGGTCATATAATTAGAATACCATCAAAAAGTTGATTTATTTCACCAATTCCATTCAAAAAGTGAACTTCATTCAATATACACAGACTGATATATTTCAAATGTTTAGTTCTTTTAATTTTGATGATTATAACTGACAACTAAGGAAAATCACATTTTCACTATCTCAGAAAATTAGAATATTACTTAAGACCAATACAAAGAAGAACTCTGAGAAGTATGAACATGAAAAGTATGAGCATGTACAGCCCTCAGTACTTAGTTGGGGCTCCTTTTGCCTGAATTACTGCATTAATGCAGCGTGGCATGGAGTGGATCAGTCTGTGGCACAGCTCTGGTGTTGCCCAGGTTGCTCCGATAGTGGCCTTCAGCTCTTCTGCATTGTTGGGTCTGGCATATCGCATCATCCTCTTCACAATGCCCCATAGATTTTCTAGGGATTTTTCTATTGATTTTCTACTGGCTAATAAGAACAGGGATACCATTCTTGATCTTTCTGAATCCCCCCCACATTGTTGAATCCTCTCCAGGGTGCGGTCATCCATATTGCTTGTACACTTTTTTTCTACCACATTTTTTACTTCCCTTCACCTCTCTATTAATGTGCTTGGACACAGAGCTCTGTGAACATCCAGCCTCTTTTGCAATGACCTTAAGTGTCTTGCCCTGAAAGTATAGTAAAAATCACAATATAGTTTGTGAAGACATAAAGTCATAAAGGAGTGACAATATTTTATTTTTTTAAAGTCACAATATAGTGTGCTGAAGTGTGTAACTTCTTTTTTTAATGTAACACGCGTCCCATGTAGCTGTTTAGTAATACAATCATCTGCTAGGTGTAGTAGTACTGTGGACGGGGCCCTGGGTTCAGTTTTAAATCTAATGGTGCAATTACCTGTTTTTACACTAATACAATTTGTCTTACAATTGTGGTTTGCTCATTTTGCAAACAAAAGATTATTGCCTCTTATTAGGTCCCTTTATCTTACATTTTAATGGCATATTACTGTACCAGAATATTCTTGCACTGGACTTGGCAGATGATAGGATTCTGTAAACAGGACACACAAATGACACACAGCTCTTTCACGTCATCGCGCCTCGCTCCGCAGAATGAGGAAACTCCAACGTTGTGGTCGTAAATCGTTTCACTGCCGTAAAGCCTGTCTCAAGCAAAATAGAGCGCCACCCTGCCCTCTGCTGGCTACATGGTGGAATGTACATTCTATTCAACTTAAGGTATTTCTAGTTCCCTATACAACATTTCTATAAAATATACTGTTCACTTTAAACTATAAATGTAGCAAAACACAACAGTTATGACACTATACATTAGTATCTGTTCACTGACGGTGTTAACTGGCTTCTGCATTTCTCTGAATTCACTGAACCTGACGCCATGCGCCTAAGCCCCGCCCCTCTACCTGAGAGTGGAATTGGATTGGCTGTTAGTGTCAGGACAAACCAATTAACAAAGACAAAACAAAGATCGACATGTTTTACCGCGTCCAGGGGCCTGTTTCAATAAGGAGGTTCAACCAACTCTGAGTTAAAACTTGAACTCTGAGTTGACTTACCCTGAGATGGGAAACTCTGAGTTTTCGGTTACAGAACAGCTGAAATGAGTTAGTTCAATCAACTCTGAGTTGACCTACTCTGAGTTAAGCGCGTGCACCACAACTATAAAAAGCCATTATCAATGGAGCGCAGATATTACGAGTCACCATGGCAACAGCGCCAGACAAAAAGAGGTCTTCATATTTTTCACCAGCAGAACTGGATGTGCTTATGCAAGCATATGGAAAGTACGAACATATATTTTTTTTAAAAAGCAACACGGCTGCAGCGGCGAAGGACAGAGAGTTAGCTTGGGAGAAAATAGCTGCTCGAGTCAATGCGTAAGTTTACATTTGAATTACTGTTATACAGTGTTGTGTGTAATTAATTTCTATGTAATCTAAAAACTGTAATTTAATTCCGTAATTTAAAGTAAAATATGATTTAATTGCATTAAATGCTGCATAAACTATAAAGCAATTCTGTATAAAACAATAGTGGATTTAACATCAAATTTTAAAAGATATATTTTTTCAAGAATAATTCATGCAATTGTATAATGTTTATTTGAAAGCATTAAAAGTGCAGTTTCTTGTCTCTCCTTGTATTGTTCAAGTGGTTGAGGTTGATATGGGATTTAGAAAGTAATTAGTAATAAGTAGATCAATACTTTCTAGAGATAGTCATTATTACATTAATCTAATTACACTGTTGAAGAAGCCAGTTGTAGTTAGTAATATAAGTGACTTGCCCAACTGTTATAATATCAGAAGTGAAACTGGAAGAACAGTGTGTTATTCAACCTCATTTTAATTTTCATGTAGGTGCAATCCTGCAGGCATTAAAAGAACATGGCAGCAGCTGAAAATATAAATATATAATATAAAAACATAATTCAATCAGGTAAGGCTTGAACATATCATGGTTGTAGTCTACCTGACTTTACAAACATTTGACATATAAATAACTAAATAGCATCCAGTGTCTAGCAGTGCAGCAGCATTTTTGACATGGGTCTAAATGTTCATTCTCATTTGACTACTCAGCCAACAGAAAGAAGGCAGAGGCTCGCAAAACGGGGGGAGGACCTGCACCACCACCTCTGACAAATGCAGAGGAGATGGCCCTGAGCCTGAATGCTGGAAGGCCAATGGCTGAGGGAATTCCTGGAGGGACACTTTCCTTACAACTCTGCAAACAGTAGCCTTACTGATATGTTCTGCATCCCCAATGTTATACAGAAAACTACCATTTGCAAAGAAACGGAATGCAACGCAAAGCATCTGCTCGGATGTTAGAGCACGGCCGCGATGGCTGATGTTTCTGATGTAAGGATGGATGAGATTATGGATGTATCTTATTGACTGTAAAGAAAAACGGTACCGCTCAAATAAAAATGAATATGGATATGACAAAAAATCCACTCTGGGTCTCAAAATCCTCTCCCGACGTAAATGCAACTCCCTACGGATTAATGCAGCCTCTTCATCCACAGGATTGTCCATAAAAGGACATGCCATTTCATTCACTTGATTTGATGCGCTCTGCGTGACTGAAATGTGCGCAATGAATGAATACCGAAAGAATGAATGAGGTGATTAAATACCACTTCCTCTTTAAAAAAGGGGAGGAGACGAAATAAACTCTGGGTTTCCCGAAGAAAACCTGCTCCCGACCAGGTTAGGTTCACAGAGTAAGTTGCCATGGTAACTGACTCTGAGTATAAGTTACCTCTCTTTCTGAAACAGGCTTGACTTACTCTGCTTTCTCAGGTTTAACATACCTCCCATTCTGAAACAGAAAACTCAGAGTTTCCCTCATTTCAGGGTTAACATACTCAGAGTTTTCACTTAACCTCCTTTCTGAAACAGGCCCCAGTTTAGACAGTCAGGGATAACACACGTGCTGAAATAAATAAAACAAACTATGCCAATATGCCTTAACTGCATGGAATACCTTTTTATCCACCTGTTTTTTTTACAGTACTTTTACACTTGAACAAATGTTTTAGAAATCTATACCGGGATGTCTAGATGAATTTTGCGACCGGCATTATTTATTATTTAAATACATTATTATTGTATAAATGTATTTGTTTACAATAAAAATACATATTTCTAAGAACTGTGAGACGTGTTCCTTAAGTAATTTTGTATTTATGGACATAGCAATAGGATGCAACACATACTTCTTCTTTTGTGATGACACACAATAAAGATCTGTTTGTAGGATTCTGACCTTTTCAGGTGGCTTTTGTTTGGACAATTTAGTTCCTCATCTTCTTCCGCCTTTGCTTCTAGAAAAACAAATAGCATCATGTCTACAACATGCTGAGGTGGAAGTTCAACAGAACGCAACGTTTACATCAAGCAACTGCCCTGTAATCAGTACAGAGGGCATCCTGACCTGAGTTTCTATAACACAGAGACAGAATCAATACTGACCTGCACAGAGAGAGGTTTGTCAGTCTGTGACTTTCCAAGTCTAAGGTGGATTTTACTATTTAAATGCACAGTTCCTTTTTAAAATTTGTCATGAACTGTTGATTTAAATAGTCTTTTAAGCAAATATCTTATTTTGTCTAAACTTATTTTCTTATTTTGTTCGTAATAGGTAAACAGGGTTCTGACAACAAGCTTGTTCAAAAAACATTTCTCCAAATACTTTACAAACAATGCATGTTGAGTTCTGTTTTATTCTCTCTTTATTTTGAGAGATAGACAGTTTTAAAGAACAACAGGGTTTGAATGTGGAAGTGTATTGTGTTACTGTGCTGGTTGCCACTCCTCATGCGAATCTTTAAAGAGATCATCCAGACACAACACCAGTCTGTTTGTCACTGACCCTTCAAGGGTTGTATAAAACTTTCATTGAGCTGCACAGAATCAAGTATCAGTATTGCATTTACTGATCAAATGAACAGTGGAGAGAAATATAAAGGTGCTTCTCTGCTGTTAAAAACAAAGAACAATACAAACACTGGGAATCACAAAACAAAAAGTTTTTTCACAAAAGTTTTTTCCAATTTCCAGCCTAAAATAAGTGTTTTTGTACATTACCCTGACTGATATTGTTATAGTAAAGCAGACATGAGAGATGAATGGATAATCATTTGTGTGCACTTTGTTTCCATCTTTCATGCTTTCTTCATGGATTAATATTTCTGAACTATTGCAATGTCTGCATTTTCATACTTTCTTTTCTTCCCATTTTCTTCCAGTAGTGCTTCCTGTTGTCTTGTGATATGTATAATATTCAACATTCAACTACACTAGTTATTGGTTCAGTGTCGAGTGCCATGTTGTTGTCAAATGGCGTTTAACTAAATTACTATTGCACATTCTTCTGAGAAATTAAGGATGAAGGAACATGGTTATAAAAAAAATATATTTTTATAACACAGGTATATGAAATCCAGCGTTGTGATTGGTTGAGAGTGAGTCACGGGGGGTGCATTATTCAGCGATAATGTACAGTAGTTGTTCCCATTGACCCGAGCGTTCCATATCACTGCGCCCTTTTAAGTAAAACATTAGATTTTGCGCTAACGTTAGCTGACATTTTAGCTTTTAGCTCGGTGGAGATCGCCGAAAAAAAAACAGGTCGAGGGTTGCCTAACTACACCCTCGAAACAGTAACATTATTGAATCATAAACTACATCCTCTCATACCTTATTGCTTTAATACAACACTATTCTTTTCCATTGATTTGGATTAAAAAATTAGAAATGCGTTATCTTTATCTGCAACTTGACTACCTTTAAAAACAATGCATGTAAAGTTTTGTTTTGATTCACTTCCTCTTTGTATAGACAGGAACAAACTTTTGAAGAACAAGTGGGTTTGTATGTGGAAGTAAATTGTGTTAATGTGCTGGTTGCCACTCCCTCATTGAATCACCCCGCCCTTCAATGCTGATAAAACCTTTTCTTTGCTGCGTAGAATCAGTGTTCAAGTCAGGAGTTTTCTATTTAAATCTCGAAAACGTTTTATTTCATTTCATTGATTACATTACATGTCATGTTGGTGACGCATTTATCCAAAAGCGACTTACAAAAAGTGCATTTCAACCGTATAGCAAAAGTAAATACATCGTACTGATCACCGTTGTTGGCTTTAAGGTAAGAACAAAATATCAGAAAACTCAAATGATGCTGTTAAATGTTTCTTCTTTCTTGTTTCTTCATCTCTTGTTGTTTGTGTGATTATCAAATATATTTAATTTCCTGCTAAAAACAGTGTTTATTGTGCATCACCCTGGCTGATATTGTGGTGGTGAAGCAGAATTAGAGATGAATAGATCTCCTTTGTGTGCAGCACAGCATCTCTCTGTAGGCTCATCCACCTGAAAGCAGGAAAGCATGGCAGGTGCTGCCCAGCTTTTCCTGCTGTGCTGCCTGCTTCGAGGTAGGGTTTCACACATTTAAATGTTTTAATGTGGTCTTAGAACAGTGCTCACATATAGTGAAAACGTTTTTTTTCCTTTTAATCATTTATTGGGACACTTACTGTGCAATTTGTTGTTTTTGTTAACCATGGCAGATATTTATATTGCTGCAATTGTTTTATCAGGTAGTTTATGCCAGGAATGGGCGAGCTTCATGCCTCAGAGTCTACAGGGACTCAGTGGGTCCTGTGTGATGATCAACTGCACTTTCAGCATTCTCCCAACATATGATCAATACCTGGATGATACCTGTGTAGCCATATGGACAACAGGCACGCTGTTTGGGCCAACTGTGTTTAACTCTGGGCTCACTGGACAAAGTGCAAACATTCTGCAAGGAAACCTAACAGGAAACCTGCATACAAAGGACTGCACCACCGTCTTCCACAACATGTCACCAAAAGATAATAACACATATTACTTCAGACTGCAGTGTAACAACGCTTTGAGGTTCAGCTTTCTAACAAACGTCCAGATCACCATTACAGGTCTGTGTAAGACCTGTTACTCTCACATATGTACAACTAACATCCTCAGGTTTCTCTCTTGACATTTCCCTGTTGTTTTTTCACTCCTCAGACTCACTGCCTAAACCGGTCATAACTCCACCCTCGGTGGAGGTGCAAGAAGGAGCTCCAGTGAGGGTGGAGTGCTCGGCTGTAGCTCCCTGCCCCCTTCTTCCCCCGGCTCTCACTTGGACCCCTGCTATAGGTGACGTTAAGAAGAACCAACAAGCTGCATCTGTGACCTCCGTTATGACCTTCACTGCTTCCCGCCTCCACAACGGACAGAGGTTACAGTGCTCTGCTCTCTACAGCCGACAGGCTGGAAACACTGACCTTCAGTATGAAAATAATCTGACCCTCCGCATTCTCTGTGAGTACGATTCTGCTGCTTACAATGGTTTATTTATGTCTTAATTATTTAATGTGATGTTATGATGTAAAAAAGTCCATCATCTTCGCCCATTTTTCATTTAGCCGACGCTTTTATCCAAAGCCAAAGTCTTAATTTCAGTTTATTATTGTTTACGACTGCAGTCAATGAAATTATTTGTTCCAAAGGATTCTTTTCATAATTGTCAGGACGCGGGTGCGAGGGTAAGGAGGGAGGACTCAGTCGCGGAGTATTGGGAAATAAAAGGACTTTAACAATCAAAAAACTCAAACTCAAAATCACTCCAACCAAAAACAAAACAGACAAAAACAGGGACCGGGACTTGAAAACACGAATTGACTTACTTGACATGAACATTGACATGTAATGACGCCACACAAGACAAGAGACTCACAAGGCTTAAATACACAAGGGAGGTGCAGGTGATTGGACACAGGTGGAAACAATCAGACACGGCAGACAATTACAGGGGAAGACAGGACAAGGCAGGAAGTGAAGTTACCCAGGAACACAAGAGACATGAAACTACAAAATAAGACAAGAAGCAGACCCAAACCGTGACAATAATCTGCCTCCCAAACATTGAGTAAGGCGTATTTTGGTTAAGAAAGCTAAAAGCATTTTTCTTTGTTTGATTAAAAATTCATGTGTCTTAAATGATACTTTTACATCATGTAAAAAATTAAATTTGGTGTTTAGAGCTAGATGATAAGATTCATACCTCTATCATATCTGTCATGAATAAGAAGCTTCAGCCAGCAGCTGGTTATCGTTGTCGCAAGGAAACAGAATCCATCCACCAGCACGTCTTGAGCTCAGTAGATTTGCCAAAATCCTCTTCCAGATCCTCCAAACAACACATGGGTCAGCCACTCCAGTCCCGTGATAGAGGGCACCTCGGTGAACTTGACCTGCAACACCGACGCAAATCCGTCCGTGGACAAGTTCACCTGGTACAAAGTGGATGGAGATCAGGTGGAGGCAGTGGGTTTCCACGCTTTGCTTTCCACTAATGTCTCAGAGGCGGACAGCAGCTTCTTCTGCCAAGTCGGTAACAGATATGGAAGCCAGAACTCGTCCACCACTCAGATAGACGTACAGTGTGAGTCAGAGTGCGACAGAAACACAGATGACAAATATCCACCGTCCACATGGACTGAACCCGTACGTGTGAATGCTTTTTTTACAGTTCCTCCCAAGGGAACCACAGTCATTGTCCAACCCGACGGTCCCATACTGGAGGGGGTCTCCGTGTCTCTGCTCTGTAAGAGCCGTGCCAACCCCCCCGTGACCAACTACACCTGGTACAAAGATGATGAGAAGAAGGTGTCTGGGTCGAGCTTGAACATAAGCAACGTCAACCCGAGCCACAGAGGTCACTACCGCTGTGAGGCCAGAAACGAGCTGGGGGAGGGTCAGTCAGCAGCGACTCAGCTGGACATTCAGTGTGAGTTGATTTTCCACAGTAAAGAGTTTCCAGTGGGTTCATATGCTGAAGATGGCTCTGCTGTTTGCACACATTCGGAAGCCAAGACTCAGGTTTATGTATCAGTTGTTAAATTTAAGCATTTATTGTTCCCAGCAAGTTTGACCAGACATGCACTAAAAAAGGCCAATTGTCTTCTTTGTCTCAGTTGCTCCACAGATTCTTCCTTCTTCAAGCTGTGTCAGCTTTTATTCCCTGATCCGATGTGTTTGCATCAGCCAGGGGAACCCTCTTCCCTCCCTTTTATGGCAATTGGCTGGAGAGGCTGTCAATCACTCTGTCATCCCAACCACAGAAGTTCCCCTTGGGAGTTTGGTTAAGTGGAGCCAAATCACCCTGAACTATTTGGACAAAGACGTGTCCTCTCTGGTCTGCCTTAGTAACAACTCTGTGGGCTCCGATCGCTTCGTATTCAACGGCAAAACTAATCTAGGTACAAGGATATGAGGATGTTTTATTTTGTATAATCTGTCTCTCTCTGGTTTTACTGACTCATACGGTTTGTGCAGACTTTTCAGGCCTCCATTCTTTGTCTCTCTTGATCGGCTCTTTGGTAGCAGCCATAGGGACGACGCTGGTATAACTAATCTTTTCAGGTGAGTTAAATGCTACAGTCTCCAAAAGGCATTTGGGGACAAAGTTGTTTTAAATATCTTTGGATAACTATTGCTACCACAGGTCACATACAATTACTATTAAATAAGATACTTGTAAATTACTGCACATAAACTATTGCTTTTTTGTTTTGAAAATAACAATAATCCTTAAAGCCTTCAACCCTGGCATTTAATTTCAGCCAGAACTAAACCAAGCAGTTTTATGTGAAAATAAAAAGTTTTAAATGGAGGTTATGTAACCCAACTGGGCCTCAGTGTGTAGACTATCCCCACTTCTCCATTACTGAAGTAGCCCTCTTGTTTTCTTCTAGACCAGATCATCAAACGTCAACGTGAGTTATGTCAATAAAGCCTTTCTGAAAGAGTAATGTAAGCGATGGAGGACACACAAGGGAGGAAGAGACGGAGGCCAACGTCCATCTGGCGGAAGGGATGAAACCACACTGCAGGCCACCTTATGCAACCTGAGTAATGCCTCACACTCACGGCTTCAAGCTTAGCTCTCAGCTTTATGCCACTTTATTTTATTATCTTGTGTCTCTTTACTGAAAAATACACAGAAGAACCATAGAAATGAAAAAAATTTAGTACACCATCCAACAGTAAATGTTTTCTTTAAAGTCAATGCTGATGCTTTTCTACGTTATTCACTTCAATAAAGTCACATCTGTAATGCTTCTGTTTACATTTAATGTATCAATCATAGCTTTTGTCTCAGTGCTCTCTTGAGTTTTTATTTTAAACCTGTGAGTTTGTTACAACTTATGGGTACATTAAGTACAGTAAGGCCTGGTGTATAAAACATAATCATGGACCAGTGATTTATAAAAGAAAATAAGTATTTAGAAAAAAGGGGACAAAAAAAGTTTTTTTTGTCAAATAAATCACAAAACAGTGAGTAAAAGTCTTTATTAATAATTTTGATTGTTCTACATATACATGGATATGTCTGAGATAGATCATAAAAAATAGGAATATTTTCTCTGATGAGTTGGCGGTTACACAAGAGTAGAATTCAAAGTGTATTATTACCGTGACTTCATGCACATTACCTAATTTACATATTATATACACTCACCGGCCACTTTATTAGGTACCCCATGCTAGTAACGGGTTGGACCCCCTTTTGCCTTCAGAACTGCCTCAATTCTTCGTGGCATAGATTCAACAAGGTGCTGGAAGCATTCCTCAGGGAGTTTGGTCCATATTGACATGATGGCATCACACAGTTGCCGCAGATTTGTCGGCTGCACATCCATGATGCGAATCTCCCGTTCCACCACATCCCAAAGATGCTCTATTGGATTGAGATCTGGTGATTGTGGAGGCCATTTGAGTACAGCGAACTCATTGTCATGTTCAAGAAACCAGTCTGAGATGATTCCAGCTTTATGACATGGCGCATTATCCTGCTGAAAGTAGCCATCAGAAGTTGGGTACATTGTGGTCATAAAGGGATGGACATGGTCAGCAACAATACTCAGGTAGGCTGTGGCGTTGCAACGATGCTCAATTGGTACCAAGGGGCCCAAAGAGTGCCAAGAAAATATTCCCCACACCATGACACCACCACCACCAGCCTGAACCGTTGATACAAGGCAGGATGGATCCATGCTTTCATGTTGTAGACGCCAAATTCTGACCCTACCATCCGTATGTCGCAGCAGAAATCGAGACTCATCAGACCAGGCAACGTTTTTCCAATCTTCTATTGTCCAATTTCGATGAGCTTGTGCAAATTGTAGCCTCAGTTTCCTGTTCTTAGCTGAAAGGAGTGGCTCCCGGTGTGGTCTTCTGCTGCTGTAGCCCATCTGCCTCAAAGTTCGACGTACTGTGCGTTCAGAGATGCTCTTATGCCCACCTTGGTTGTAACGGGTGGTTATTTGAGTCACTGTTGCCCTTCTATCAGCTCGAACCAGTCTGGCCATTCTCCTCTGACCTCTGGCATCAACAAGGCATTTCCGCCCACAGAACTGCCGCTCACTGGATGTTTTTTCTTTTTCGGACCATTCTCTGTAAACCCTAGAGATGGTTGTGCGTGAAAATCCCAGTAGATTAGCAGTTTCTGAAATACTCAGACCAGCCCTTCTGGCACCAACAATCATGCAACGTTCAAAGTCAGTCAAATCACCTTTCTTCCCCATACTGATGCTCGGTTTGAACTGCAGGAGATTGTCTTGACAATGTCTACATGTCTAAATGCACTGAGTTGCCGCCATGTGATTGGCTGCTTAGAAATTAAGTGTTAACGAGCCGTTGGACAGGTGTACCTAATAAAGTGGCCGGTGAGTGTATGTATATATAGTCATAAACAAGTATCAGTAAAGGAACATTGCACAACATTAACACCATGTCATCCTGTACTGTTCACAAATGTCATAAACATATCAATAACCTTTAAAAGTGTGTTCATTAGCTCACACCTTCTTTCTTTTACAAAGCAGGAGTTTGATCAAAAAAGTATTTTCATTTGCTTACAAACATTTATAATGTAGGTGCCACATGTTTAGTTTAAGCTCAGGTTTCGCTCCCTCATTTAACAACTGGCTGCACCTGGAAAGTACCGCCGGAGCATCTCAGCCATCTCACACTTTGACCTCAGAGTACCGCGTCTCGTCCGGGCTTCACCGTGAAGTTCACCTGAGAATAGTGGACCTCCACCTCCTCCTCGCTGGTGTCCGTGTCGTAGCTCCATGGATCCGGATCTCTGGCCACGTGGGCGGAGCTGGCGTTCTCGTAGTCCTCCTGCCTTTCATCGCTCTGGAGGAACAGAAATGGACGCCAGATTATTCGAGTCATAGCTTCCGACGGCATCTGGACTCATTTCAAGGAAAAAAGTTGAATCAGCATATATTTAATGCTTTTGAGAACTAGGAGATCTGATCCTTAAGTCATTTTGATTGTAATAAGATATTTATTTGAATAAAACTTTGTGGACATAGTGATGCACAACACATACTACAAAAAAAATCTGGTTCGTTGGATTCTGGGTTTTTTTTCTTGGACACTTTAGCATACAGATCTTCTACCCCCTTTTCCCGTTGGTTCCTAAAAATAACAGATACCATGATGTACATAACATACCACATATTCTCTATAAAAAAACCCATCATGAACAAAATTATATTGTATCATTTTCTGTAAATGTTTCATCATAAATATGTGGATAAAAAAGAATTGCTTAAGAATGCAATAAAAATGATTAAAAAGTTGTGGTATAGTATTACAATATAATATAATAATATGGAATACCCTAATAAATGTATTCAATCCTGGAAAGTTTCAATCTTAGTAAAGAATTGTCACGGTTTGGGTATGTTTGCCGTTTTATTTTGTAGTTTCCTGCCTCTTGTGTCCCTGGGTTAACTTGTCCTGTCTTACCCTCTGATTGTCTGCCGCGTCCATTATTGTTTCCACCTGTGTCCAATCACCTGCACCTTCCCAGTGTATGTAAGCCCTGTGTGTCTTTCGTACCTTGTCGCGTCATTGTCTGAATGTCGTCGTGAATGCGTGCTGCATAAATACCCTGCCTGTGTGTCTTTGATTTTTCTCCTTGGCGGTTTTGATTTTTGGATTTATTAAAAGTTCCCTTTCGTTTGAACTCCTCATTTGAGTCCCCCCTTCCTGGCTCTGCCTGCACCCATCTAGACACATAGTGTATTAAGGCAATAAGGTACGAGAGGCTCAAAATAGTTGTAGCCACCAAACGGTTTGTATCACATTTCATCAGTCTAGAGGAAAAATAGTCCCCGTACGTACATGTAAACAGCATTGGGTCCCGCACCATCTCATTCATTCACATCGCTCATGACGTCCACCTTAATTGTCCGGTTAGGAAAGCTCGCATTGCCTCGAAAGATCATTTGTGGGGTTTCGGGGGGGTTTCCGGCGATCGCCACCGAGCTAAAAGCTAAAATGTCAGCTAACGTTAGCGCAAAATCTAACGTGTTACTTTGAGTGCACCGTGATACGGACAGCTCGGGTTAATGTGAACAGCCACTGTACATTATCGCTGAATAACACCCCCCCCCCCCCCCCCCGTGAATCACTCTCAACCAATCAGAACGCTGGATTTCATCCACCCGTGATATAATACGCTGTAAACAACTTACAGAAAAGTAAAAATAAGCCTTAAAGCCTTTAATCCTGGAAAGTTTCAATCTTCGTAAAGAATGAAATAAAAACGTCATAGTGTAACATGCTGTAAATAACTTACACTATTATTGCATATTAGCTCAATGCACTGCTTGTCTTTCCTCTCTCATGGGGAACTGGTAGCCAGAACTAAACCACGAAGTGTAATATAAAAAGAAAAGGAGGTTATGTAACCCAGCTGGGCCACAGTGTGTAAGGACTATCCCCTCTTCTCCATTACTGAAGTAGCCCTCTTGTTTTCTTCTAGACCAGATCATCAAACGTCAACGTGATTTATAACAATTAAGCCATTCTCGAAGAGAATGAGAAAGAATCTCTTCATTACGCCAGTGTGGACTTTGCTAAACTCAAGGGTAATTTAAGGGGTGAGCTCGGGGAACAGGAGGTCCGAGGCCTGGCCTCTAAGACGTCTGAGTATGCTGAGGCCCATCCAGGGCCGGCTCTATCCCATCGGTTGCCCTAGACGATACTTAAATTTGCGCCCACCCCACCTACCACCTAGGCCCACAATGAACCATATCCACTCCATGTCAGCATTATGTTTTATGTATTACATTGTACATTTATATTTGATAAATGTACTACAGGCAATATAATGGTCTCAGAACATTTTCATTTTTAGTGACTTTGGAACTTTACAAACTTCAACAAATGATTTAGCTATCTGGCTTCATGTGTCCCTCGTTTATTTTCTTTAGGAGGTGAGGGTCTCTGCAAAAGTTTCTGGAGTGCATCTGGAAATTTTATATATATAAAATAATATTAACATTCCATAACACCCCTCATCACCATTACACATTTATTCACATGTGTCTACTATTTACATTACTATAAATACAACCCAGAACACATATTGTGTGGAATGCATATATATATATATATATATATACCAGATTGTACATTAAGATAGAATACCATTTGTCAGCAAAATCCTTCAGTAATAATAATAATAATAATACATTTTATTTATATAGCGCTTTATATGCTACTCAAAGACACTTTGAAAAAAACAGCACAGGTATAGCACAATCAGATGAATAAAACAAGCATAATAAATGCAATTAAAAACAAAATGAATGAAATTGTAAAATCATATGTGGAAAGCTGATATGAAGAGAATGGCTCGACATTAACAACATTAACAATTTAAGACACTTGTCATTTGGACAAGCATGTAGTTATGCACAAAAGTCCGGGGACAGCTTAATCATTTAGATTTATTTAGGCACGTTTAACTTTGACAACAAAGATGAGCTGTAATATTAAACACAGAGCATAAGTAACAATTGAGCTTTATAAATATGTCGTCGCCCCCACAAAATTGAATTTAAACATATGGAGGGGTCGCCATGTTTATTTGTTTTAATGATGGTTTTATTTCATTAATCATTGTTGTTGAGAGAAAGATGTATCATTACGGGCACCACTAGATTCACCACTAGAGGGCGCCCCCCACAAATTTGGCGCCCTAGTTGGTCGCCCTGGTCGCCTGTAGGAAAGGCCGGGTCCGTCTGTCCTTCAGAGGAAGCGATTGAGGACACACAAGGGAGGAAGAGACGGAGGCCGACGTCCATCTGGGGGGAGGAATGTTGTCATAGGAACAGGACTTTACTGTATCAGCAGAGCTGTGGAGATAGAAACCACACTGCAGGCCACCTTATGCAACCTGAGTAATGTCTCACACTCACACCTTCAAGTTTAGCTCCCAACTTTTGCCACTTTATTTCATTATTTCATTTCATTGTCTCTGAAAAATGCACAGCACAATAACCATAGAAATTAAAATTTAGTATTCCACCATCCAACAGTAAATTCTGCCTGTAAAGTCATTGCTGATGCTCTTCTACATAATTCACTTCAATAGTCACATTCGTCATGCTACTGTTTACATCTAATATTTTAATTCTAGCTATTGTCTTAGAGCTTTGTTGAGTTATTCATTAAAACCTTTGAGAGTTTTTGAGAGTTTGTTACACTTTGGGGAATGTCTTTTGTAAAACTCCATTAATGATTGTGATTGTTTGTTAAATATTAAAGCTGTTTTGTTTGCAGATATACAGGTATTTATTTCAGAAACAAGCCTCAGTAACGTTTAAAGCAGGAATCAGCAACATTTATTGCCAAAGTATATTAGATATACAACTAACAAAAAAACCATCAAAATGTAATTAAAGTCATCAAAGTCTTATATACTGACCTGTACAGAGAGAGGTTTGTCAGTCTGTGGAACTTTCCAAGTCTAAGGTGAATTTTACTATTTAAATGCACAGTCTTAGCTTATGCAAACAATGGAAGAAATACAATTCATCAATCACTGTTGATTTAAATGGTGTTTTAACCAAATATCTTATTTTGTCTAAACTTATTTTCTTATTTTGTTTAGTATAGTTAGACAGGGTTCTGACATCTAGCTTAGTTAAAAAAAACATCCCAAAATGCACACTGGCAACTTTCTCCGGTTAAGCATTTATACTTTACAGACAATGCATGTTGAGTTCTGTTTTATTCTCTTCCACTTTATTTAGATAGTTGCTCGGTTGGTCCCCATATGGGGACATATGAGCCAGAGACGGGTGAGACCGCACTTCCTTTCCATATTCCCAACCCAGTCTCCAAAAAAAGCGTGAAATGGCTACGTTGGTCCACCGTGATAAACGTAGTCATGTTACGTTTTCCCCCAAAATAACGTTACTATGTTACGTTTCTTTTGGCCCATTCATTTACATTGCTTTGCAAATAGGTCACGTGACTATCAAGTTTCCCGGTAGCGAAAAGAAAAACATGGCGGACGGTCAGCATAATCTCCGTGAAAAACACAATATTTTAAGAAAGCATCAGCATTTGTATGCATTTCGATGGCATTTCTAGCGAGAAGTATGCGTTATTCTTTCATAATCTTCTATCAGAGACTGTAGAAGACCTTCCGTTTATTCGTTTCTGCGAAGATTTGAGTGTCTCTTTGAGAAAGCGTGGCTACGCAACGCCTTTAACGGCGCATTATTAAAAAAACACTTCCAGTGGGGGCGTTACCGTAAAGAAGCGTTCAGCCTTAAAGCCACTAATCGCCAAACAAAACAAACTCAAAGCACTCGAATCACATTATGACTTTTTAAACATAAATTCCGTTATTTTTATGAGTTTTCAATGAAAGAATGCATCATTTCCGGGGGTAGGCATGCCCGGGACATCCCGAATTATGGGCAATTTTGATTTGTCCAGCTTTTTGACAGCTCCAGTCCCGACTTCCAATCACAGCCTCCTAAATCAATGACGCGCCTAAAACTCTCGGATCGAACATTACGTCTTGTTTACATGGGAAAGGGGGGCGGGGCTTCGCCCTCAGAGCGGAGCGTCATTTCTCGCTCCACACGTCTCCTCTTTTTACTGGCCAGGAAAACGGGCGATCTATCCCACGTGGGTCTGGCTCCATTCCATTGGCTCTGACGAATCCATAGAGAGGCGGGACTTATAATTTGCCCGGCAAACGGAGAGATTTGAGCTGCATTGCTTCCACTGTGCGTGAAGTGGCCGTGAGGCCTCCACTAAAGTCTCTCTATTTGTTCTGCTTTACTCAATAAAAGTAAAACCTTTACAGATATACTGTCCACACACTAGGCTAACATAATGGAGACTTCCAGGCTTCGTCCTTTATGTTTTATGGGGATAAAGCCCCTGTAAGTAGTTTTTTCCCAAGCAAATCTGAGTTTCTTCTTTTTTTGTGTGTCCCATACAAATATCAAAATATATATACTGATTTTCACATCCAAACACACTCACTTATGTTCCCTTTTATCATGACAACAAGAAATTTCAAGATATACCTTTTGCTTTCATAAATATGACAGTTTTAGTGTGTAAATGCCCAGCAGTGTACGGTCCGGGGGCCCCTATCGGGCCACTTGTTAGATGGTTCGATTAGTCTATCACTACTATACTTTGATCTGACGACTAATTTGCACATCATGCTCGTACCGGCATGGCTTCGCCCTTCCCAGGCATAGTTCATCATCTTCCGGGGTCCTATAGCCAGTGTTGGGAAAGTTTACTTTCTACATTAACTAGTTCAAAGTTTAGTTTACAAATTTTAAAAAGGAACTAGTTCAGTTCATAATTCAAAATATTTGAACTAAGTTCACGGTTCCAAAAAATGAACTAGTTCAGTTCTTTTTTTCCATACGTTGCTGCGAGCTATTTTTTTTTAAATTATTGCCACAGCCCAGAACCACAGACAGCAATTATTTTATCAGTTTTAACACTGAAGCGATGCATCAGATTTAATCTTCTTATCCAATTTGAATCCTTATCCAACCAGGGTTTACATTAGCATTGAGGGGACAGCATTTCCCTAATGATTCTTTGATGCTATGTTGCTGTCTATTCACTCCACACTAGCAGCAGTTGCAGAGTTTACCCCTACACTACATTCTCAAACACATGCTGCTTAAATGGTCTTTTTTAAATAAGGAATTATTAAAAGAAAAACAGGACAGTAATCATTAAGGTGCAAATGTTTGCAAAGAAAGGTCAGATTCCTCCCATCCTCACCGACCTTGTCAGTAACTTCATAAACTCTTTAAAATTATTATACGCCGCCTCTTTGCTACACTTATTAATGCGCGTTTATGGTGTGTTTTCTATAGAAATCTGGTACCCCATTGAACGATGTTAAGCTGAACGAACGCGCCGTTCATAGACACCAGAATGAACGAGAACAGTGACGTTCATCGGGCATTAATACAGTACGTTGAGTTCACGTTCGCCCAAAATATCAACAAGTTTATGAACGCGTTCAGGCACAACACTGTCCCAAAAGGGCCGGGATCGCACCTCACCCAGCATGCCTCGGCCTTCACTTTTTTCACTACAGAGTTTTGTTGCACCCTGTGACTCCGGCGTTAGACTCCTTCGACTGAGTTTTAAGATGGGTTGGATGGGTTACTGACTAAAATGTATGCCCCCACCCCCTAACTGCCTCAGGGAAACTTGTAAATATAATAAGTCAAATAAGTCAAACAAGCAAGTTGTATCTGGTTTAACCCTTTTATTCCTGTAGGCGTTTTTTAGGTCTCATGCTGGAAATTGCATTTACACACTAAAACTAGGATAACGCATGTCTGATGATAGTGACAGTGAGTCTGTCGATCAAGATGAGGATGGAGACATAGTAGAGGTTGAAAATCCTCCTTGTTGAACACCCCACAATACATTCTGTGCTCCCTCTGGCATAACATTTCTAATGATATCATGTCCCCCCCTTCAGTATTTTAAGACATTCTTCAGGTTATTGTAGGCCAGTTGAATGTGTATGCCATAAAATTTGACACAAACAAGCCCTTTAAGTTTACATGTTTTGTATGTGGATTTTGTACATACAGTGTTGGTCATTTCATTTCTTTGTTTAATATTTTTGAATTTATGTTTGAATCCATTTGTGGTTAATGTGCTCAAAATGCACTACTTTCTTAATGCTTACATTGCTTGTTTGACTTATTATATTTACAAGTTACCCTGAGGCAACAGACCTAAATCAAGTTAGGGGGTGGGGGCATATATTTTAGTCGGTAACCCATCAAACCC
The DNA here is from genome assembly GCF_949316345.1 of Pungitius pungitius. Classification (NCBI taxonomy): domain Eukaryota; kingdom Metazoa; phylum Chordata; class Actinopteri; order Perciformes; family Gasterosteidae; genus Pungitius; species Pungitius pungitius. Next base: position 16,404,079 of record NC_084910.1, read on the forward strand.
ATCTAACAAGTGGCCCGATAGGGGCCCTCGGACCGTACACTGCTGGGCATTTACACACTAAAACTGTATGATTTATGAAAGCAAAAGGTATATCTTGAAATTTCTTGTTGTTATGATAAAAGGGAACATAAGTGAGTGTGTTTGGATGTGAAAATCAGTATATATATTTTGATATTTGTATGGGACACACAAAAAAAGAAGAAACTCAGATTTGCTTGGGAAAAAACTACTTACAGGGGCTTTATCCCCATAAAACATAAAGGACGAAGCCTGGAAGTCTCCATTATGTTAGCCTAGTGTGTGGACAGTATATCTGTAAAGGTTTTACTTTTATTGAGTAAAGCAGAACAAATAGAGAGAGACTTTAGTGGAGGCCTCACGGCCACTTCACGCACAGTGGAAGCAATGCAGCTCAAATCTCTCCGTTTGCCGGGCAAATTATAAGTCCCGCCTCTCTATGGATTCGTCAGAGCCAATGGAATGGAGCCAGACCCACGTGGGATAGATCGCCCGTTTTCCTGGCCAGTAAAAAGAGGAGACGTGTGGAGCGAGAAATGACGCTCCGCTCTGAGGGCGAAGCCCCGCCCCCCTTTCCCATGTAAACAAGACGTAATGTTCGATCCGAGAGTTTTAGGCGCGTCATTGATTTAGGAGGCTGTGATTGGAAGTCGGGACTGGAGCTGTCAAAAAGCTGGACAAATCAAAATTGCCCATAATTCGGGATGTCCCGGGCATGCCTACCCCCGGAAATGATGCATTCTTTCATTGAAAACTCATAAAAATAACGGAATTTATGTTTAAAAAGTCATAATGTGATTCGAGTGCTTTGAGTTTGTTTTGTTTGGCGATTAGTGGCTTTAAGGCTGAACGCTTCTTTACGGTAACGCCCCCACTGGAAGTGTTTTTTTAATAATGCGCCGTTAAAGGCGTTGCGTAGCCACGCTTTCTCAAAGAGACACTCAAATCTTCGCAGAAACGAATAAACGGAAGGTCTTCTACAGTCTCTGATAGAAGATTATGAAAGAATAACGCATACTTCTCGCTAGAAATGCCATCGAAATGCATACAAATGCTGATGCTTTCTTAAAATATTGTGTTTTTCACGGAGATTATGCTGACCGTCCGCCATGTTTTTCTTTTCGCTACCGGGAAACTTGATAGTCACGTGACCTATTTGCAAAGCAATGTAAATGAATGGGCCAAAAGAAACGTAACATAGTAACGTTATTTTGGGGGAAAACGTAACATGACTACGTTTATCACGGTGGACCAACGTAGCCATTTCACGCTTTTTTTGGAGACTGGGTTGATATTCCATGCATTCTTCAAGGATTAGTATTTCTTTCCATTGCAATGTCTGCGTTTTCATCCTTTATTTTTTTCTCATTTTCTTCCACTAGTGCTTCTTGTAGTCTTGTGATATGTATAATATTTAACATTTACTAGTTATTGGTTCAGTGTCAAGAGACCTGTTGTCAAATGGTAATTAACCACATATCTTATTGCACATTCTTCTGAGAAATTAGCGATGGAAGAACATTTATTGTTTTAGTAACACCATCGACTGTTTCCTCATTGTCTGCACATTGCTGCAACAGTTTTTTATACTACACCATTCAGAGCCGGGTCAGACCAAGCTCTCATCATGAACACGGCTCTCATCATGAACCCAGATATGAATGTTGTGATTCTATTGGACGTGTTAGAGTCCTGGCTACAATAAGAAACAAACCACTTAAAAATACTGCAACACAACTTGAACTGTCTTAATATTAGTAAAATAAAAATAAACTAACCATAACCATAAAATAACCATAAACTACTTAAATGTACTCCAAACACAACTTTAGTGGGTGGGGTAAAAGTAAGAACGTATTCCATGCAGATTTGTTCAGAGATTTTGGACTTGAATGACCAAAAGTGCAATATTATAATGATGCTTTATGCTACAAACATCACAAGCAGAAAGCGCTGATTATGGTGATTTAAGTATAATTTCGCTCAGACAAACCATGCCGAACTTCCAGTACAAAACCCATCAATCCATGGAAACGAAAAAAAAACTATTGTTACCATTTAGTTAGCAGGCAGAACTCGTTGCTAGTGAGACAACATGGCTGCTCAAGCTGCCTGGTCGGGTTATTTTGAGCCAATCAAAAATCTCGAGTGACATGTGGAAGCACAGGATCGCTTGCTATATTGTTTTCAACAGTAACATATAAACTGCTTGTCACACATTATAACACAGCACAGGGGTTCCCCTTTATCTAAATAAAAAGAAATAAGTATAAGTAATTCCCTAGTTGTTACACTTTTTATCATGGGTTTACCATTTTCAGAGCAGAGGTCATCAAAGAGGCTAGTATTTAGTTTTAAAGAAGAGGTTTTGTATTAGGAAGTCATTTGTCTTTCTGTGCTGCTTGCCACTCCTCATGCAAATCATGCAAAAGAGATCATTCAGACACACCACAGTCTGTTTGTCACTGACCATTCAGTGTTGATAAAACATTTATTTAGCTGCAAAGAATCAAGTATCAGTGTTGCATTTACTGATCAAATGACGAACATGGAGATGCATCAAAACAAAACAGGAACCGTCACACATCCTCCATAAAGGAAACTCATTTAAAGTACAAGTCAAACAAATAAAGTAGAGCTGCACTTAAAAGATTAGTTTTTATTGAAAAATCGTAAGTTAAAGTTAAAAAAATGTCATAAACATCTTAAATCATACTATGCTTTAAAAATGTCGTATCATACTGTTTTTAAAATGGCATGATATAGTATGTCATAAAATGTAAATAATGTATGCACTAAAAAAATAAAACGAAAATTGTGCCATTATTATGTGTATTTTGCCAAAAATGGTGTTAGATTAAAATATGATGAACAGTGTAGTAACATTTTAAAAATCCCATTTTTTTATGTTGTGTCATAAACGAGCCATGGTATGTTTTTTTCTGAAGAAAATATCATGAACAAAATGATATTGTAGCATTCTCTGTAAATGTGCAGGACATCATAAATACGAATAGAATATCATGATATAGAATGCTCTAAACACATAAAATATTGCTTTTTTGTTTTGAAAATAAAGATAAGTCTTAAAGCCTTTAATCCTGAAAAGTTTCAATCTTCGTAAAGAATGCAATAAAAACGTCATAGTGTAACATGCTGTAAATACCTTACACTATTATTGCATATTAGCTTGATGCCTGTCTATTCTCTCTCATGGGGAACTGGTAGCCAGAACTAAACCAAGAAGTGTACTATAAAAAGGAAACGTTGTTTTAAATGGAGGTTATGTAACCCAGCTGGGCCTCAGTGTGTAGACTATCCCCTCTTCTCCATTACTGAAGTAGCCCTCTTGTTTTCTTCTAGACCAGATCATCAAACGTCAACGTGATTTATGACAATAAAGCCTTTCTGGAAGAGAATGAGGAAGAATCTCTTCACTATGCCAGTGTGGACTTTTTTTTCTTCTTTTTCTTAGAGCTCTCTTGAGTTATTCATTAAAAACTTTGAGCAGAGTTTGTCACAACTTTTGGGAAGGATTTTTGTATTTTTATTTATTTATATTTGTTTACAAATTAATATATTTGTAACGCACAGAAACATATTTTCTTTTGTTGGTAGAAGTTTGTTAAAAAAACAACCCAACATACACACTGGCAACTTTCTCCGGTAAAGCCTATACACTTTACAAACAATGCATGTTGAGTTCTGTTTTATCATGTGTACAACATACTGTGGTGGAAGTTCGACTGAACGCAAGAGTTTATTAAACGCACAGAGACAAGGAATCAATCAAGGTTTGGCAGTCTGTGAGACTTTCCAAGTCCAAGGTGGATTTTACTATTTAAATTCGCAGTCTTAGCTTATGCAAAGATCGAACTAATACAATTCATTATTCACTGTTGATTTAAATGGTGTTTTAACCAAATATATAATTTGGTCTTAACCTATTTTCCTATTTTGTTAGTAGTAGTTAGTCAGGGTTCTGACATCTAGCTTAGTAAAAAAAACATCCCAATTTGCACACTGGCTACTTTCTCCACAAAAGCATTTATACTTTACAGACAATGCATGTTGAGTTTTCTTTTATTCTCTTTATTTAGATAGTTTTAGAGAAGAAGGTTTGTATGTGGAAGTCATTTGTGTTTCTGTGCTGGTTGCCACTCCTCATGCAAATCTTTAAAGAGATCATCCAGACCCTTCAATGCTGATCCTTTATTTAGCATCACAGAGTATCAGTGTTGCATTTAATGATCACTCTGGCTGATATTGGGATGGTAAAGCAGACATGAGAGATTATAATAGTTATTCATTTGTGTGCATTTTCTTTCCATTTTTCATGCTGTTGGGCACCCACCATAGCATGAATCCCAGGCTGACTTTTGAATGCATCGCTACAGCTGGACACAAAGGAACGTGCCTTTACACCTCGGTGGGATTTCTCTCTTTTGGTGAGACAGCCACAGAGTCCATCTGCCGTGCAAGTTTAAAGATAGTACCTCTTTAAATCAACTTTCCCAAACCGGCAAGCGTCAATGACAGGATTACGGATTTAGGCCCCTCCAACCCAAACCCTTTTTAAGCTGTTTCAGAGAAGTCTGCCCCCCCCCAACCCCACTTCCGGCCCATGCAGCTCACCAAATAGGAAAAGTTCCTCTACCAACGCGAAATGCTCGCTGGTTGAAATGTGGTCTAAACATGTATGTATTTTCAACGTCTAGGAATAGAATTCTTCCTGAGGCAGCTGAAGAAATCCAACCTGCCAAAGATGATGATGGTATACTTCTACATGGCCATCATGGAGTCCATCCTCTGCTCCTCCATCACCGTGTGGTACGCTGCAGCCTGCCCTTGACCTTGGCTGTGGCTGCAGCGTACCACACCATGACATCCACTCTGCAGGTCCATCAGGACTAAGACCTCCGCCCACACGAACATTTTCTTTCCTTCGGCAGTCGGGCTCATCAACAGAGCCCGGGGCCCCCCCTGACTGACTCTCACTCCCATGTACATTCACTCTGTCACTTTCACTTGTCACTTTCTGTTGGCTGGTGCACTTTATCTTTATTTTTAATTTCATCTTTATTTCTTAACTTACTAACCCATAGCTTTAGCGTACTAACCCATAGCATATATTTTATTATATTTTTTATCTTATTGCTGCACTACGTTGTCTGTTGTCCATTATTGTGTCTTCCGTCATGCACCAACCGCCAAGTCAAATTCCATGTATGTCTGACATATGATGGCAATAAACGTTTCCTGGTTCCTGATTCCTGATTAAGCGGTTTTCTTTGATTTGTTTGTACATATGTGTGCTGTTGTGTTGGTTGGAAACATTTCTAACAATTGCAATGTCTGCGTTTTCATACTTTCAATTCTTCTCATTTTCTTCCAGTAGTGCTTCTTGTAGTCTTTTGATATGTATAATATTTCAATATTTACTCATTATTGGTTCAGTGTTGAGTGCTCTGTTGTTGTCAAATGGTGTTTAACCAAATGTCTTATTGCACATTCTTCAGAGAAATTAGGGATTAGGACAATTAAATTAGGAAGAACATTTATTGTTTTTAGTTAAAAATAAACTTTTCTTATTCCTCCAAAAATATGAGTCATCTATATGATCCAACACACTCTGACGTTGATTTCAACTTCTTTTTTTAGTTCTTATTTGAGATTTCTTAACGCTATCGACTATTTCCTCAATGTCTGCCGATCTCCGCAACAGTATTTATACAACACTATTTGTTTCCTTCAATTTAGATAGCTAATTATCAATCCTCAACGTAACTATCTTTATATACAATGTGTGATTAGTTTAGGTTTTCATTCTCTTCCTCTTTGTTTAGACAGCCATTTTTTTGAAGAACAGTGATTTGTGTTAATGTGCTGTTTGCCACTCCCCATGCAAATCATCAAGAGCTCTATAAAGGGTCTGTTTGTCACTGACACTTAGACGCTGATGAAATCTTTATTTGGCTGCATAGAATCAAGTATCAGTATCGCACAAACTGATCAGTCAGATCCGGTTTAAATCTTGAATACGTTTTTTTCCATAATAAAGGCATCGTGCGCTGTTCACCATTAAGGTAAGACCAAATATTACAAACAGATTGAAATCTTTAAAAAGATATGCAACACATTACAAAATTTAAATGATTTATTAAAACAAATGAAAGACAGAAATATAAATGGTACTTCTGGTCAAGAGGAAGTTGGTTGATGTGTTTTGTGGTGCCATATCACTATTAAATGTCTCCCTGTTTGCCTCCTTAGTTGATCAAATATCAGTGCAAATAAGCGATTTAAGTTCTTCTCTGCCATTAACAGTTATGAATAATATAAACACCAGAAATCACAAAACAAAATACGCAGGCAGCGATTGTTTTGATAAAATGTTTTTCTTTGTTTTTCCCGTGTTTATTGTGCATCACCCTGGCTGATATTGTGATGGTAAAGCAGAATTAGAGATGAATAGATCTCCTTTGTGTGCAGCACAGCATCTCTCTGTAGGCTCATCCACCTGAAAGCAGGAAAGCATGGCAGGTGCTGCCCAGCTTTTCCTGCTGTGCTGCCTGCTTCAAGGTAGGGTTTCACATATTTTTAGTGTCTTTCTTGCTCTTAATCTTGTTTATGTAAGTTCTCACAAATTAAAAAAATGAGCTTGTTGTTGGTGATTTCATTTTTCCTTTTAATCACATTTTTGGGCTTTTACTCATGGCAGATATTTATAAAAATAATTGTTTTATCAGGTAGTTCATGCCAGAACTGGGCGAGCTTCATGCCTCAGAGTCTACAGGGACTCAGTGGGTCCTGTGTGAGGATCAACTGCACTTTCAGCATTCCCACAACATATGATCAATACCTGGATGATACCTGTGTAGCCATGTGGAACACAGGCGCTACGACAGTGTTCAACTCTGGGCTCAGTGGGCAAAGTGCAAACATTCTGCAAGGAAACCTAACAGGAAACCTGCATACAAAGAACTGCACCACCGTCTTCCACAACATGTCACCAAAAGATAATAACACATATTACTTCAGACTGGAGTGTAACAATCTAAAGTACAGCTTTCCATCAAACGTCCAGATCACCATGACAGGTCTGTGTAACACCTGTTACTCTCACATATGTACAACTAACATCCTCAGGTTTCTCTCTTGACATTTCCCTGTTGTTTTTTCACTCCTCAGACTCACTGCCTAAACCGGTCATAACTCCACCCTCGGTGGAGGTGCAAGAAGGAGCTCCAGTGAGGGTGGAGTGCTCGGCTGTAGCTCCCTGCCCCCTTCTTCCCCCGGCTCTCACTTGGACCCCTGCTATAGGTGACGTTAAGAAGAACCAACAAGCTGCATCTGTGACCTCCGTTATGACCTTCACTGCTTCCCGCCTCCACAACGGACAGAGGTTACAGTGCTCTGCTCTCTACAGCCGACAGGCTGGAAACACTGACCTTCAGTATGAAAATAATCTGACCCTCCGCGTTCTCTGTGAGTACGATTCTGCTGCTTAAAATGGTTTATTTATGTCTTAATTGTATAATGTGACATGTAAAAAGCACATCTTCATGTTCAGCTTATTACTGTTTAAACATGCAGACTCAATGAAATGATCTGTTCCAAAGGATTCTTTTCATAATCTGCCTCCCAAACATGGAGCTAGATGATACTATTCATACCTCTGTCATATCTGTCATGAATAAGAAGCTTCAGCCAGCAGCTGGTTATCGTTGTCCCAAGGAAACATAATCCATCCACCAGCACGTCTTGAGCTCAGTAGATTTGCCAAAATCCTCTTCCAGATCCTCCAAACAACACATGGGTCAGCCACTCCAGTCCCGTGATAGAGGGCACCTCGGTGAACTTGACCTGCAACACCGACGCAAATCCGTCCGTGGACAAGTTCACCTGGTACAAAGTGGATGGAGATCAGGTGGAGGCAGTGGGTTTCCACGCTTTGCTTTCCACTAATGTCTCAGAGGCGGACAGCAGCTTCTTCTGCCAAGTCGGTAACAGATATGGAAGCCAGAACTCGTCCACCACTCAGATAGACGTACAGTGTGAGTCAGAGTGCGACAGAAACACAGATGACAAATATCCACCGTCCACATGGACTGAACCCGTACGTGTGAATGCTTTTTTTACAGTTCCTCCCAAGGGAACCACAGTCATTGTCCAACCCGACGGTCCCATACTGGAGGGGGTCTCCGTGTCTCTGCTCTGTAAGAGCCGTGCCAACCCCCCCGTGACCAACTACACCTGGTACAAAGATGATGAGAAGAAGGTGTCTGGGTCGAGCTTGAATATAAGCAACGTCAGCCCGAGCCACAGAGGTCACTACCGCTGTGAGGCCAGAAACGAGCTGGGGGAGGGTCAGTCAGCAGCGACACAGCTGGACATTCAGTGTGAGTTGATTTTCCACAGTAGAGAGTTTCCAGTGGGTTCATATGCTGAAGATGGCTCTGCTGTTTGCACACATTCTGAAGCCAAGACTCAGTTAGAGCTCCACATTATTGATGTCACATGTGAGGTTTATGTATCTGTTGTTAAATTTAAGCATTTATTGTTCCCAGCAAGTTTGACCAGACATGCACTAAAAAAATACCAATTGTCTTCTGTGTCTCAGTTGCTCCACAGATTCTTCCTTCTTCAAGTTGTGTCAGGAACAGTTCCCTGATCCGATGTGTTTGCATCAGCCAGGGGAACCCTCTTCCCTCCCTTTTATGGCAATTGGCTGGAGAGGCTGTCAATCACTCTGTCATCCCAACCACAGAAGTTCCCCTTGGGAGTTTGGTTAAGTGGAGCCAAATAACCCTGAACTATTTGGACAAAGACGTGTCCTCTCTGGTCTGCCTTAGTAACAACTCTGTGGGCTCCGATCGCTTCGTATTCAACGCCAAAACTAATCTAGGTACAAGGATATGAGGATGTTTTATTTTGTATAATCTGTCTCTCTCTGGTTTTACTGACTCATACGGTTTGTGCAGACTTTTCAGGCCTCCATTCTTTGTCTCTCTTGATCGGCTCTTTGGTGGCAGCCATAGGGACGACGCTGGTATAACTAATCTTTTCAGGTGAGTTAAATGCTACAGTCTCCAAAAGGCATTTGGGGACAAAGATGTTTGAAATATCTTTGGATAACTATTGCTACCACAGGTTACATACAATTGCTATTAAATAAGATACTTGTAAATTACTGCACATAAACTATTGCTTTTTTGTTTTGAAAATAACAATAATCCTTAAAGCCTTCAACCCTGGCATTTAAGTTGTATTTTCATATATGAAAATAAAACGTAGTTTTAAATGGAGGTTATGTAACCCAGCTGAGCCTCAGTGTGTAACGACTATCTCCTCTTCTCCATTACTGAAGTAGCCCTCTTGTTTCCTTCTAGACCAGATCATCAAACGTCAACGTGAGTTATGTCAATAAAGCCTTTCTGAAAGAGTAATGTAAGCGATGGAGGACACACAAGGGAGGAGGAGACGGAGGACGACGTCCATCTGGAGGAAGGGATGTAGTCATAGGAACAGGACTTTACTGTATCAGCAGAGCTGTGGAGATAGAAACCACACTGCAGGCCACTTATGCAACCTGAGTAATGCCTCACACTCACAGCTTCAAGCTTAGCTCTCAACTTTATGCCACTTTATTTTATTATCTCGTGTCACTTTACTGAAAAATGCACAGCAAAAGAACCATAGAAATGAAAAACATTTAGTATTCCACCATCCAACAGTAAATTCTGCCTCTAAAGTCATTGCTGAATCTTTTCTACGTTATTCACTTCAATAAAGTCACATCTGTAATGCTTCTGTTTACATTTGATGTTTCAATCATAACTTTTGTCTTAGTGCTCTCTTGAGTTTTTATTTTAGACCTTTGAGTTTGTTACAACTTATGGGGATGATTTTTGTAAAATACAGAGTATTTAGCAAAAGGTCTGGTACAATATGTAAAAATGTAATGAAGACATTTGGGTAAAGTGTGTTTAGAAATCCATTAAATAGGTACAGTATGGCCTAGTGTATAAAATATAATCATGGAAGAGTGATTTATGAAAAAAAACAAGTATTTTGAAAAAAAAGGGACAAAAAAGCTGTTTTTTGTTGAATAAATTAAAAAACAGTATGTAACGTCTTTAATAATCATTGTGATTGTTCTACATTGATATTTTTGAGCTAGTTCATAAAAAAGAGGAAAATTCTCTCTGATAAGTTGCCGGTTTACACAAGAGCAGATTTCAAAGCATATTATTAACATGAACTCATGCACATTACCTGATTTTTATATATATATATATATATATCAACAAGTATCAGTAAAGGAACATTGCACAACAATAACACCATGTCATCCTGTACTGTTCACAAATGTCATAAACATATCAATAACTTTTAAAAGTGTGTTCATTAGCTCACACCTTCTTTCTTTCACAAAGCAGGAGTTTGATCAAAAAAGTATTTTAATTTGCTTACAAATTTGCTTGTTTAGTTTAAGCTCAGGTTTCGCTCCCTCATTTAACAACTGGCTGCACCTGGAAAGTACCTGCCGGAGCAACTCAGCCATCTCACACTTTGACCTCAGAGTACCGCGTCTCGTCTCCCTCGGAGCTGCTGGAGTTCCAGCCGCCTCGTCCGGGCTTCACCGTGAAGCTCACCTGAGAATAGTGGACCTCCACCTCCTCCTCGCTGGTCTCCGTGTCGTAGCTCCATGGATCCGGATCTCTGGCCACGTGGGCGGAGCTGGCGTTCTCGTAGTCCTCCTGCCTTTCATCGCTCTAGAGGAACACAAATGGACGCCAGATTATTCGAGTCATAGCTTCCGACGGCATCTGGACTCATTTCAAGGAAAAAAGTTGAATCAGCATATATTTAATGCTTGCGAGAACTAGGAAATCTGTTCCTTAAGTCATTTTGATTGAAATAAGGTATTTATTTGATTAAAACTTTGTGGACATAGTGATGCACAACACATACTACAAAAAAAATCTGGTTCGTTGGATTCTGACCTTTTCAGGGGGCTTTTTCTTGGACAATTTAGCATACAGATCTTCTACCCCCTTTGCCCGTTGGTTCCTAAAAATAACAAATACCATCATGTACATAACATACCACATAATTGCCATGTATTAAAACCTTTCTTGGCCTTTCTCACTCTCACATTTTTCCAAAGTGCACAGAGGCGTAGTTGAGGGAATCCTCCGGTGTGTTCCCACCTTTCTCAGTGATTGGGTTCAGTGCAGGAGGATCCTAAACAGAGACACACACAATGAATCGGGTTAAAAGAAGCTCCTCCCAGAACCAGAAAGGACACGATGACAAGTACTTACTTCCTATTCATAAAGCACGATATCCTGTACCTTTTTCAAATTGTGATTCTTTTTTTCTGTACATTCATGTGTTGCTGACGTGATGCGTGCACAGCTTGACTCACGTGTTGTCCCGAGGGCTGGTTCACGGTGCAGTAAATGCTGTGGATGTCGGCTGCAGGTCTGCAGAACAACAAAGGCCAACATGAATGCAAACGTGCAGTGACCATGACAAATGATAGGGACGACGGTTATGCTGCCAGTCGTGTCTGAGGGCTCTTAAATGGATGCTTGGAGTCCCTGTCAGTGTGTGTGAGGCTGCTTACGTGCTCTCTGGATGAGGCCTGCCACGTGGGGCCTCTGGATGGTGCAGTTGGTACGGCAGGTGGTCCTCCCTGCTCCTGAAAGGCTCTCCTGCAGCGGGGTCCTTCTTCCGATTCCTCTCGCCGCTTTTCCGCCGACGCTGAATGGGTTCCCACTGACACAAAAAAACACGTATTAAGTCACGTATTTTCTTGACCTGTTACGTAACGGAGTGGAAAAACTTGAGTCATCACCAGAGAACCCAAACCGCATGTGTTTGTAGATGCTTGTTGACTTGATCTCTTCCTCTTTTGTCTGAAAACACAAAGGGACAAGAGAGTGGATGTTTACACACAATGACACATGACAACTCCTCCACAGGATGTAATTGTGTTTTTACTCCACCTGTAGACGACGACAATCAAGGAAATGATGACGAGGACAAACAGGGTGATCAACACCGTCCTCATGGTGTTTCCTGTGGCTGAAGGAGACACAGCATGTAGAGACTTGGGTGTGAAAATGAGTTTTGTGAAGTTTGATTAATAACGACGCATTGCCTCGGAATTCACTCACCCTCAAACAGATGGACGGGGCTGGACTGTGTCTGATTCATCTCGTTCCGTGCGACGCAGTAGTAGGATCCCGGATGGTCTGAACTCACCAGGTAGCTCTGACGGTCGGACACCTTTTCATTGGGTTCCTGGTCGTTCATCCTGTACCACGCGTACCATGTGACCGGCGGGTAGCTGTGGCTGCTGCAGCTCAGCTTGACAAAACTCTTGCCGTCGGCCTGCCAGTGCTCCGTCTCTGTGACCTTTGTCAGCTTCGGGGCATCTGAGCCGGGGGGGGGATTCAAGATAATACGATTTACTCGATATCAAAGTGTTTTAATAGATGGTTACAAGCTGCTGTGTGTGGAATTTGAAAATGTCTTTTTGGCGTCTCCCAGTGGGAGATTCACAGACATCGGCCACAATGACGGCAGAAAGATGGAGACCTCAAATCCTCAAGAGTCACAAACGGCTTTAGATGGATTGTAGCTTTTAACTCTTTGCTATTGAATGAAAAGAAGGCTGTAATAATACAAATCTGTTTTGGTTGTTATGATTTGGTGAGACAACAAATGTTAACTGTTGTTTAAGAGAATAAATCCACAAGATGCCTCTCTAATATCTTTAATCAAACAGAGATGCCCTTTTCTTTTTGGCTTATATGGTTTTAATTACATGACATGACAGCATACTGTTCTTGATCTTTTGCCCATAACCGTGTGCTTTGTAAGAGGGAAACAGAACCGTCCCGCGTGCATCGGGCCACTCACACTTGACTTTAAGCTCGGTTGGCGCTGAGTTTCCGGTTCCCATGTCGTTGCTCGCTTCACAGCTGTACAGTCCGCTGTCGGAAGGGACCACCGACTTCAGGGAGAAGGTCTTCGTCTTCCTGAGGATCTCGGTCTCGCCATCGCTCGTCTTCATCCAGGTGACGGAGGACACCGGTGGGTGGGACCGGGCGCTGCACTCCAGAGTCACCGGCTTCTTCTCCTCCACGACGAGGGACGGCTGAGCTGTTACCGTCACGTCTTTGGGACCATCTGCATTCACCAGAATAAAGAGAAAGCCAGAGAAGTCGTAGTATTCATTACAACACGACAGAAATGACCATCATAAATGATATAGTTAACTGCTATCAGTAATCCTTACATAATGCACATTGTAATTCAGACATGAGCGGCCAATTCAAAGTCTTGGTACAAAGAGGTGGAAGATTAAGACTTCCACAGATGGGAAATAAGATTCATTCCCAAATGCAATGACTTATAGACCAAGAGACAAAGCTCTGCTGAAGTGCTCACATTTCACCAGCAGCTTCTTCTGCTCACTGGTCTTTGAGCCTTCGGTGTTGGTGGCGTCGCAGGTGTAAAAGCCAGCGTGGAGGGAAGTGACGTTAAACGTGTGGTTGAGATTGTTGGGCCGCTGGTCACTAACAGGATGAGTGAAAAGCACCTCTGAAGACTGAGGATTTGATTCTGAGGTCAGTGTCAAGGTGAGCTTTGAGGGCGGGGAGCTTTCTACGGTGCAGCTGATGGTGATCAGCTGACCTTCCATGACCTCGGTCTTCATGGAAAGTGATGGACTGATGGGAGCATCTGCAGAGAGAAAACATCTGTATGATCTTCAGGGGGATTCATTCATTCTTTGACATGATAGAACATATCAAATGTAGACAAAGATTCAATTTCTGAGCTTTAGAAGGTGGAATCAGTGCGTTAGTCACGTTATCCATTCCCAGGCTAAGCTAACCAACTGCTGATCCAAGTTTTTTAACCATTTTTTTCCTAAATATTTATTATACAGACACAAAAAGTGAAAGCAAGTTTTCATTTCAGAAAAATATTAATTTACTAACAAATTAGACAGAGAATTTACTTTTTGGAGATTGATCGAGTCGTTTGGATGTTAATGCATGTTAATGAATGTATATAAAAATAACAGAACAGAATTATATAATTATACTTACAGAGCACTTCTATGCACACTGGCTCGCTTTGCTCCCCTGTATTGATTCTGTTGGTTGCTTTGCACGTGTAACAATCTTCATCTGTTCTCTCTACTGTGACCAGCTTTAGTTTGTTATCTGTGGTTGTATCGGACTCCCACCGTGAGGAGTCAATCTCGATGGTTTCGTTGTCTCGGTACCACGAGTATCCAAGCGGGTCGGGATTGGCCTCAGTCTGACAATAAAATGTCAGAGATTTACCAACTCTCACACGTTCATCACCTTCACTGATGGAAATGGTCGTGTTCCTCGGGCCATCTGAAAGAAAGGATTCACTTCCTCATCAACTCAACAACAACATTTATACATCACACAGAGCTGTGAAACTTACATTCAACTTGGACTCTAAAGGGCTCCGATGTTCCTTCCCCTCGGACGTTAATGGCCGAGCATTTGTAGTCGCCTGCGTCCTCGGGCTCGACTCCTTCGATGACGTACCGCTCTGTCGGCTCCTTGCCCAGGTTTTTCCCGTCCTTGAACCAGCTGAAGGTGTGAGGTCGTGGGTTGCTTCTCCTCACATGACATGTCAAAGTCATCGCACCTCCTTGTATAACTGTGGCAGGAGGGGATCTCACCTCAACCTCAGGAGGATCTGAAACACAAAGATTGAATTATTTATTAATTCTAATCGGCAGTAATGATTCTCTAAAATATTAATAATTATATACTCACATGTAACATTAATGTTTACAGGGTTTGATTCCATTGTTCCCAGTTTGTTTTTAGCTTCACAATGGTATTCCCCACTTTGTGACCCTAGAATAAACGTGATCTTATGTTCGGCCCTTCCTCCGATTACTTTATTTTTATTTCTGAACCATGTGAAGTTGGGATCTGGACGTCCCTTAGCGGAGCATCTGAGAGTCACAGATTTTCCCTCCACAACATCTGCAGGCTGTTTTTCAGCCCGTGTGTCTCTGGGAGCATCTGTGTCAAACAATTCAATACAAGCAGAGAGAAATCTGTCAACTTGATGCTTGTTGACAGAAATTAAACATGATGAACTGTTTATTTATTGCAGAAGATGCATCCAAGTTATCTGCTCAAAAATGTACTTTTATGCTAGTATGAAGTACTGAAAACCATTAAAGAAGGAGCATTTACAGGTACATAAGTGAACGTGTATACGTCAAAATGTAAATAAAGTAGATAATGCAGAATGCGTAATAATGATTCACTTACATGTTGCAGCTTATTATGGCTTAATTATTTTACTACATATTTACTTGGGTTATTTGTGAATGGCACCATTAAATGAACCAAGTCTCATTTAAGTTGCTGTCGATCTGGTAAAGCAGACATAGATAGACTCCATTCATGAACTTACATTCTACAGTTAAGCTGATTTTTTTAATCAAATCTTCGTCGCTGTCATCTGTCTGACAGGAAAACTCCTCTCCGTCATGCTGCCAGTAAACATTAAAACGATCCCAGATGCTCCTACTGTTGTTCTCTGGATGCAATGAGAGCAAAGTCGGAGACTGTGGCCTCAAACTTTTGATCACTGGGTTTGAACGACATGATCTCAAAGTGGAGCAAGTGAGTGTTATGAGGTCGTTTTCCTTTATGACGGGCGGTTGCTCAAAAGTGATCAGGCATGGATTAGCTGAAAATACAAGACAGACAATATCAGCATTAATGTTGTGGCAATCTAATAATCTATGCTGTTCAAATACATATTTTTTAAGTATAATTATTGTTTTAAGATGATTCTGAAGCACAACTGTGGTGAAAACTGACTGAATTATTGAGTCTGCTAAACAATGTGAGTAGAGCTTCAATTAAAAGCTTCAGAGTGATGAATAACTTTATTTGCTCAGTAAAAACTTGCAGAGTTAAATAACCACTTTCAGAGTTCAAGTAAAAGCTGGATAAACAACATATTTTTTATTTTACTGGTGTGTGACTCAAAAGTTGATTTGATGACCTGATTATTGATTATTTGGTTTCAGTTGAATCAGGTACAACGTGAGCTCAACCTGTCAGCTCATCAATACAAGATGATAATGTCTCATTACCAGACATAATATTGAGTTTAGAAATAGTGTAGCGTACAGCAGTTTAGATGCTGCACAGCAATCTAAGACTCTCTAAAGTACTGTAAGAGCATTTGTCTTACAACAAACATGAAGTCAACCTCTGAGGGAAAGATGTTATTGTTCCTTTTTTCATGAAATAAGGAAACATGACATGAATCATGATAAAAAGACACACAATCATAACCTACTTTCAATTCTTGAAATATGACCGGGTTCTTAATTTAACTTTTAACACCACAATTATGTTTCAGAATATTAAAAAATGTAATCTTGACTTTAAACAATTCACTTTAACATTTCTGCTTCCAGACCAACTCATCTCTCACTGTTTCATTCATTTGTGTCTTTTCTCAAAGTATATTTCACTATTACCTTCAACTTTTAGCCACACGAGGTCGGTGAACCACTTTATGTCTCCTTCAAATCTTAAAGAATAGCTTCCATTGTCAGACTTCTTCAGGTTACAGAGTTTAATAGTGCTCTTTTGTGAGATTGTAAGATAACCTCCTGAATCTGGTGAAAGAGAATCAATTCCTTTCACTCTGTCAGCAAAGTCTGGGCTGACCGGACGGAGTGACGTATCCGAGCTGTAAATGATGGTGCCAGTGAAAACTTGTTTCCAGTCTCTATCCTTTATCCAAAACCAGTGTGCACCAGTAGCGTTCACTCTGTCATTGACTTGGCAGCTGATTTTAACACAGGACCCCTCTTTAGCTGTCAGGGACCTGGTGACCAGTTTGAAGAAGGTTTCTTTGCTAGAAGAAACATCTGTCATGGTAAAAACACAAGTGGAGAAGTCATAATTTATGAGATTTACAAAATTTAATAACAATCTTGTTAAAGTTTATATTGTTATCCAAGCGGAGTAATACAATTCCTACTTTTCATTATTGCCAGGACCACCAACCAGCCAACTGTGTGAGCATTCATTGTTGTGTGCCACTAAAACTTGACATCTGAAACACAGAAACAAAAAAATTCTCTATTTCTAATATAACCTTTCTGCTGAGTGTGTCTTTAGTCATTTATTCAAATCAGCTACACTTCCTGTTTTTTGTCCCCCTCATTTTAAATGTTTTGAGTGGTATTCCTTTTCATCCATTATTTCAAGATTGTTGAATTGAATTCTCTTGCACTCTAGAAATAGAAGATTAACTATCACAACTTGTAAAAAGCTTTTATGTTTACTTTGACAAAGTCATCTATCAGCCCCAAACTTTATTCTTAAAGTGTAAAGTATATTGTGTTGGCGTCGTAAACAGTTAAAACTTTGTTTTCAAACATTATTTGGAAAAAAGAATCCAAATTACAATTAGTTAATTAATTTTTTTGTTAAAATAAAAAAACCAAACCACCTTAATGATTGGAATAAATGTTCACTGACGTAGACGTCTTTCAGTTTAATTATGCACAGAGACATTTTAGACAGAAAGATACATTTTTAAAAAGCCTGTTCTTACCTACAGTGATCCACTTATAGCACCATGTTGCACACACCCTTCTTCCACAAGTAAGAATAGGATCATGTGAAGGGAGTCTTCAAAGTTGACCTAAAAACATTTGCATGCCCCACCATGCGAGCCAGAGAACACCATCTTTAATAGACTTTCTACTTACACCACCCTGCTGCATGCATCTTTCTCTCACTTCCTCTTTTTTATGCTTTTGAAGTTATCGTCCAGGGAGGGGCTATCTATAGTGAAGGAAATGAGCACTTACAGTATTTGACATCTATTTGCAGAATACTTACACAATATTTACATTGTCATTTAGAACTTCAAGCTCATCAGAAAGAGTGAAAACGTATCAAAGCTTTTTTTGTAGCCTCCGATGTAAATAAACAATTCAGGAACATTCAGGAATCATAAAAAAGAAAACACAAAAGAACATTTGGATTCACTTTCCCTCCCCGAGAGCAGCGGCTACGATCTTCTGAGCGTCCGCCGCCATCTCGTCGATGGCGGCGTTCAGCGCCTGCAGCATGGCAGCAAAGGAGCGGCCGGCCGAGCGGGCGTGCCTGGGCATCGCCATCTCCGCCAGCTTCGACGGAACCGAAACCGCGGCCAAGTCCCTTTCTGCCGCCGCCAGCCGCGCTCTCACCTCCCCTTTGGTGACCCCCGCCGACAGAACGCAGGTCCGCAGCCCCTTGAGCCGCGACGGTTCCGCCCCTCGCTGGCGAGCCAGTCGCTCGACCGACCCTTCGTCCAGGCACAGGGAGAGCTGCGCTTTGCTCAGAACCCGCGCCGCCACACCGCAGTCCACCACCGAGGCCACGAAGGGGACGGGGACGGCCGCCGCCGCCCCGGCGGACAGCGAGGCCGCCGCCCACACCAGCGCGCTGAAGGCCTCCTTCTTCCGAGCGACCAGGGTGGAGGTGAGTGCCGGCAGAGCCAGGAGAAGCGCGTGGGCCCGTATCTCCGGGAGGTCTCGTCCCAGGTCCTCCAACAGGCCGGGGAAGTCCAACTTCTCCAGGGCGGAGGGTCGCACCCGGTAGACCTGAGGCGGGGCCGCCACGCCCTGCGAAGTCAGCACCTCCAAACCGGCTTTCCTCCGCCCTTCCAGTTGCTCTTCGGTGCTTCCTGCCGAAGCCAAGAGCACGAAGTACACCGTCTGCCGCTGTTGCGAGCGGGCCTCGAGAAACACCCGCACGCTGTTGGGTGGGAGCGCCCGGTTGAAGGTGATGAAGACGGCGTTGTAGCGGGCAAACTTGACCCTGTCCATGTATCCCTCGGGTTCGAAGGGGGAGGTGGACGGGGCAGCCGGGAGGTCCCACAGGCGAAAGACGGGGTGTTTGGGGTTGGGGAAGCTCGCCACCTCCTCCGGGGAAACAGGGGGCCGAGACGGAGCTGCTCCGTCGTCCCCGGAGCTGAGGCCATGGAGGGAGTTGATGAAGGTGGCCTTCTCGTCTCCGCGCTCCCCCATCACAGCCAGGTTGATCCTACTGATCAGAAGATCCTCCACTGCATCCTTGATGTCGGATAACTTATTGTGGTCCATGGACTCTTTGAGGGTCCCAAGGAGGTTCAGGCTCCGGAAAACATCCGCCATTTCTGTGAAAGGACAGAGATTGCAGTAAGATGTCTTAACACGAGCATAAATATCATGTGAATAGGATGACTGCAAACAGAGCATTAATCATGATGTAGTTTACCTCAATGGTTATTGTAACAACATGACATTTAACATGTCAATAAAAGTAGATTAAAGCAAAAGATTTTCAAATGTAAACTTGCAACACAATCCCAGAATACATTTTAAAGCCAATTACATTTTTTGTTTACCTGGAAACCCGCCCTTTCACTACTGATAATGTTCATACACGCTTTGTCCAATGGGATTTGTGCTGGATTAAAGTAATCAAAATTTAAACAAAAGTCCTTCATGGATGTTGCTCCAGTCCAACACGACACTGCAGGTACTCACCGGCGGCTCTGGAGGTCGAAGGATTCGTTCTGGATGAGCAGCAGCGTCGGGTTGATCTATTTAAAGGTGTCCGGCCCGGTGGAACGTTCTAATCCTGTCAGCTCAGCCTTAATCCAGAGGCACTTAAAGCACCCGTTGTGTGTAAATGTAAAGCTCTTTGCTTCCATGCACAAGGACATTCAAGCATAATTCATGTGAGGTGAAGATACATTTTCAACGCTGTAATAATCATCACAGGTCGGCTAAGATCCGGACAAGAAAGGATGCAATTATGTGTCAATGTAACCTCGTAGTACCTTCAGGAATGTTTACTACTTCACACCTGAGTTTCCCTCACTGTCCACTG
Organism: Pungitius pungitius; assembly: GCF_949316345.1. NCBI lineage: Eukaryota > Metazoa > Chordata > Actinopteri > Perciformes > Gasterosteidae > Pungitius > Pungitius pungitius. The sequence goes on from NC_084910.1 coordinate 16,424,076, forward strand.
TGACGAGGTAAGGGGCCTCGTTGTCAAACACACAATGATGCAACTTCCAAGTTGAGGGAAGTAGCATCGCTCTCGTTGAGGTTGTGTATTTCTCCAATTTCAACAGTGGAAAATGAAAAAATATCCTCACAAAAATGAAACTTAAAGCTTTTACCAATTTATTCTTACCAACATCTAATTTAAAAAATAAAAAATGAAATATACAGAAAAAAAAGAGTAAGAAACATCTGGAAATGCTGTGAAACAATGAGAGACTTTGAGACAATGATATGATTTCCTGCAAACTCCTTTTACCATAAAGAGGAACAACGTGTTCGTACAAGCATTCACAGCTACTGCATGTGATCCTCTAGCAAAGCTGCACAGCTTTGCATTCTTCTGTTTCTAATTTTGAGGAACTCAGAATGCAAAAAAAAATCTAACACCTGTCCGAAGTTTGGGGTGCTATTTTAGCCTCACATCCTCTTACACAATGATTTCCTGTCTTTTTGAAAGCAGAAGAGTTGCAAACTCTAGTTTTCAGTATGTAAGTTTTTTTGAAAAAGAGTCTTGACCTCCAAATATTAAAAATAATAAGGCAGATTTCCAGTGGATGTAAATCTATTGATCATGTTTTGCTGAGGCAAAGGTGCAAAGTACCTCTAAATTGTTAATGGCTTTAGAAAGTCCTAAACATAGATCTTTTTGCATTGAATTCTTTGTATTATTGTGAGTATATCTGAAATGGTTACATACTTCACTAAAGACTCAAAATGATGTGGATCACATGTGATTGGTTTTGTAGGAAAAGACCTCCTAATAAGAAAGAGGAACAGTTTGAGCTGGTTCTCTTTATTCTGTTCTTTTTTCTGAGAATGATGTTGGTCATGTGACTCAGCTCTAAACACACTCTCCCCCTCAGTTATCTTTTATCTGTTTCCTCTTTGTGCAAACAACATCAATGCAAAGTATTGTCTTCATGCAGTTAAAACCTTACAGAATCACAATATGCACCTTCAACCTTCAACCCTGAATAATGAAGGACATTTGTTCCCCACTTTCATGACAGTGAACTGAACAAAAAGGTCAAAGAGATGACCTCTATGACTGTAGCATAATGAATAGGGACAGAAACTGGTCGTGTTCGGGTGCATCTTGTGTCACTGATGAATCTTTTAATAGACACACAGAATATGTTCCTCCTTTTCAGCCTCTCAGAAAGAGCTTCTGCATTTGTTCATGATATGCTCAAATATAGCATTAGTGTTTGTCAGTCCCTCTGTTAACTTCCTGCTCTCACATTGGGCTACTTATTGATTTTATATTGTAATCCATTGTTTATTTCTTCTCTCTGAAGAATGAGTGAAATAAATTAAAGAAACCGACAACATTTTCATTGCTGGATGAGCTTTTATTTCTGTGCAAATACATCTACATCTAGGCATCAGGTTTGAATATTTCATATCAATAGACTGCATTCTAACAAACTTTAATCATAAAATGAGAGCAGTATTTGGGCTGCAGTGCCTTACCTGCTCACTCAGTCGCTTCACTTCATGAGCCACAGCTAAGAGTTCATAACAAAGGGCACTTTGGTACAAAATGAGCTGCATTTCCCTGCTGCTGCAACCTGTCTGTCCTTCCTGCTTATTGGACTATTTCTACTAAGCATGTTTTTAGATATTTATGTCTCTTTAAAAAGCACTTATTAAATACAATGTGATATTTTATGTGTCTTTTGCACTTTCTGGAAAAGGAAATCCACCTCACTCACAAACACTCAGCATCACATCTAAAACATGCATTTCTGCACCATATCGACCCCGTCACGTTTAATGAAACGCCATTTTAAGAAAAGAAGTCACTCCACCATCACTTCATGGACATTAGAGTAAACCGCATCATCCTCACCTCCACCCTCCTCCTTCAGCACACACTCTTCTGTCTCCTCATCTCCCCCTATGGCCTCCTCTTCCTCCTTCTCACCCTCCTCTTCCCGGCCCTCCATCATTTCACTGTCCTCAGCACCGTCGCTTTGCCTCTCCTCCGTTCCCTTGTTGTTGATCTCAGCGTACTCTGTATCTGGGGTCTCCTGCGTACCCTCGGCCCCTCCGACACTCTTTCGTTTCACCAAGGAAAAGTCGATGTCCGAGTACTCCACCTCTCTCGGCTGCACATCACCTTCTGGGCCGTGGGTCCCGTCGCTGTCCGCTGCTTGATTAGGATCCATCTGTCGGGTGAAATTCAGGAATAAGGAATCATTTGCATAGAAACACATGAAGCCCCTGCATCCAGGCAACAACTGTTCTTTACCTAAACCTGTGAGGTGTGAAATTCAGCCTAAAACACTGAACTTCTATCATCTGTGAGCCGTTGAAAGGATCAGGATTGTTTTTAAAGTGAGAGAAAAGAAAGAAAAACAATGCTAATGCATGTCTGATCAGGACTGACCTTTGAGCCAACAATTAAGCCACATTTAACTAAGATATTGTACATAAATTGTGTGCGTTAATATAAATACCAGTGGAACCACTTGAGTGGTCACGATCTGCAGATCCATTCCACCAGAGTTCTTTTTTTTTTTTTTTCTGGGGAGAAAAAATGTGAACAAACATTACTTTTTTTTTACCAAAGTCCTTAATTTAATTAATCTTCAATTGTATGAGCCCACGACTAATAAACTAAACTTCATTATAACCTCTATTTAAGGTAATCATAACTTCAGTAATTTACTGTAACCAACTTACCAGGATCGTTTGTTATATAATTTATAACTTAAATATAGGACAGTAAATAAAGTCACTTCATAGAAGAACATTTATGGTCAAAGAAAGTGAAATGTCTTTTCATTTAGTCTCATTATGATCTCTCTATTTCTTGTGATCACTTCAAATTCCCTCAAAAGTAAAACGGCACAATTCAGAATTGCTAAATTCATCTTTATGAAACAAATTAAGAAATTGATGAAGGAAAGGACAGCAATTCATGTCAAAATGAAGAACAGTAATGCAAGTAAATAAAAAGTACCTGCAGCATTTTAGGGCCAAACAGCAGATGGTTGCTGAAAGGAGAATCCCCATCAAAAACGCAATGAGGACGTGTGGGTTTGTGAAGCTGATGAAAAATGAATAAAGCAGATCTGTAATGGAGAGGAACACATTAAGTAAGTAAACAACAATGTACTGCTGCTCCTTGATGTTAAAAAATATTTGGAAAGATTATGAATTTAAAAAGTCATGTCGTGCCTTTGAGGTTCTTCTCTGCTTCCACGGTGCTGCACTGGTTGCTGAACTTTGGAACAACTGCAAAAAGAAAGAAAAAAAACTCAAGAACAAAGCAAACCGTAAAGTAAAAGCACTTTAAGATCCTTCAGACTGCAGCCTACTTACACGTCACGGTTACTTCAGCAGCTGTAGTCACATTAGTGATCCGTTGCTCCGCTGTACAGACGTACTGACCAGAATACTCTGCTGTCACATTATGGATGAGAAGTGTTGCTGTTCCACTGACGTTGTGCAGGACATTTTTGATTGGCAGGCTTTCGTTGAAAAAAAGTTTAGTCCATGTGACACGAGATGGAGGGAAACTATCTGCACTGCAGGTCAGATTGAAAACATCTCCTTCTTTAACCGCTGTGTTTCCGCTGATCAAAGGTTTCTTCATATCTTCAGGAAAACATTTTACACAAACTTTTAGAATTTGTGACACAACATTTTTTTTAATAAACCATTATGTTGGTTGAAGCCAAAAAAGTAAGAACAAAAGGTCCATTAAAATCTAAAATATTGAAGAAAGGAGCATGAAAATCGAACAATATCTCTTCACTTTCTAATAAAGTTTATATATTTTGAAGCATTTGAAATAAGTGAAGGACCGGATTTCCCAACATTTAACAAGAGCACCGTTGATGTGGTAAAACCAATGAACATTTAGATAAACCATCAACAACACCTTCTACATGTGGAAAACCCTTTAGATGTCACAGAGTGAAGGTGAGCATGAAGGTCAGTGATACTCACAGGTCACCATCACTGTCTCCTCTGTAGTGATGTTGTTGGTGAAGCTGACCTTACAGGTCACATTGGTGCCGTGGTGTTCAGCTGAAGGGTTAAAGGTCAAAGTTGAGCTGCGTCTCCGTGTGACAGAAGTCAGGTTCTGGGTCTTCACAGCAGTGATGCTTCCTGTGATGGGAGAGTCCTTCTCTCCTGCTCCTCTCCACGTCCAGGTGATCTCAGGATCCGATCCAGAGCAGAGAGCAGGAGCAGTGCAGCTCAGTGTGGTCTGCTGCCCCTCTGTCAGAGGAGGAATCCCCACTGTGGGCTTCTGGGTCAGACCTGAAGGGAGAGCAGTCAGTGAGAGGACTCAGGGGAGCAGCCTGAAGCTCAACACTCACTTCAATGCAACATTTGTGGAACTTCTATCAGGAACTGATGCAGTTTGTACTGTTTGACCAAAGAGGTCGACAAATGCAAAACATCGTTTCATGCACCGTTCAGACTGTAAATACACAATATGTGATGAATATTAGATTATATGAATAAATGTATTGAAACCCTACGAACCTTTGACAGAGATGTTAACTTTTTGCTTGAATGTTACTCCATTTTCTCTCCCATCAATTGCACCTTTAACTCTGAGCCGATATGATCCAGAGTCTGACTCAGTGAGGTCATTGATGATGATGCTGCAGTTATTCAGACCCTCATAAGGCTCCAGCAGTGAAACTCGTCCCATAAACCCAGCCTGAACGTCCTTGCTGCTCTTGTTGGAGTGGAATATCATGTTTGAATTCACACATCTTCTTTCAAATGGTCCACATTTGTACCACAGCAGATGTTTGGGTGTGAAAGTAGGATCAGTGGTGAAAGAACACGGTATGACCACACAGAGTCCAGCCTCTGCTTCTATTTCTCCTTCTCTGACGGTGATACAGTAATCTTTAATACACCAGGTTGTTGATCCACCTGTTAATACAAACAGAGAGAAAAAAAAGGGATTTGGGTAATTTTAATATAATAACCGACCATTTGAGATAAATAAAAGATGTGAGAAACAAACAGTGAAAATAGATGTTTAATCTTGATAATACTTGATAATATTTAATTAATGGTGAGAGAAGGCAATATTTGCAATGTTTTTGTTTTATAACACTGCTTTTTTCAGAATAAATATTTCTTCACATATATTAACTTTTTGAAAACAAGTTAATATTTCTATAAATAAATAACTACATATATATACATATATACAAACAAACTATTGACTCTTATGTCTTAATGTTGGCATCATAACTAGATGATAATAAAGATCGTACCTGTGGCAGCAGTGATGCGTCTCACAGAGAAGAGCAGAGTCGCACAGATGAGAACAAACATCCTGATTGGACGATGGAGACAGTCAGTCTCTTTTCCTTTAACAAGAACAAACGTTTAAATGTGCTCATTTAAGTACGGTGCCGCTTGTTTCACGTCTCTTGGTCTGGTTCTGCTGCTCTCTTCTCACCACGCTGATCTCTGCCCAGCGTCTCTGAACTCACTCTTCCTCTCTTCCTCTCTTCCTCTTCCTCTTCTTCTTTGACTTTGTTCCTCTTTGCGGAACAACTCATTTAAGGGAAGTTTCTCTTCACACACTAAATCTTTATTCTACTGCAGTTTGTTCACTAGACAATAATAATTTCACGCTGTTTTCTTTGGACTTATTGTCTCACAAAATGAAATAATAGACAAACCACTAATGTACATATTATACTATCTATTCATAATAAAAATCATTTTGATAATGTGCAACTTTGACACTGAAAAATGAATTAAAAGAACAGTAAAAAGGAGAAGTACCATGTGTGTTTGATAAAATGTGACAGCTTAAGAAACCAATAGTTAATCTAGCACCTCTACTTCTACACAGCAACGCACAATCTAACACATGCATGTGCACAGTGGGGGCAGGGTGCATGTGAGTGATGGTTTTATAATGATAATAATATATTTAGGCTTTAAAGTGCATCTTAACATTTTTGTTTTAACTGCAGGAATATCTATATTTGTGTTTATTAATAGTTGAATAATTTATTGGGCAACTTCCATGAGTTGTGTTCTCAGAAATGTCTCTGAAGTGATGACTCATTTAAACATCGACATGTTGAGACAGTAGATTACGACCATGACTTTATTTCGCTGCTAAATGGCTACTTGTTTGTCCTCATCAGCCTCTATTCTCTACAGATTGAAGACTCACAACAGAATCTGTAAAAATTACGGAATGTAGTCTGAAATCCTTTGATTCCAAGAAAAAATTGAAAACGCTGAAAATGCGTTGGAATGCAAAAAGCTGAAATTAATTTCAAAACATTGCTGAAAAAATAGAAATAGGAAAAGCTGAGAATTAAAAAATACATTTTTGTAGTAATATAAGATATATAAATATAAGATTTAGTACTAGTTACAGTTGTAAATGTGGTACTAGTGGTAGTAACTAACATTCACACACTGCAGTCACAGCTAGAAGAGCAATGCTGGGATTAAGTGTCTTGCCGACGGACTCATCACCGTGCGGGTTAGCCGGGCCTGGGATCAAACCGCCAGCCCTCTGATTGGAGGACGGGGACGCGTGTCTCTGTCTGAAAATATTTAACCTAACAATGAGAATTCCAAAAGGTATACTAACTGTTTCCCCTACATTCAATTTGCGCAATTTGATGTTTACAATTATCCACTATGGATGAGTATCGTTAGCCGTTTTCCTGATACAAGTGCTAAAACGATACTTTTAAAACATACCGCTGGCTTATAGAGTGCCTGAACCAATACATGACGCTCCTTGTGTGTCTAGATGTATCGACGTCATGATTACAGCAGGGGGGTATTGCACAAAAGTAGAATAAAGAAATCAAGGCTAAGTGATTAAGCGCCGCTTGACTTAGTGTGACCCGCTCGTCGCGGCCTAATCGGTTGCACGTTTGCCGAGTCGGGGCCGAGTCGGGCTGAGAAGGCGGCGCCAAGTCGATTCAGGTGCACATAGCTGGGAAGTGCACGTCCACGCCTTTTTTAAGTAGACCCCGCTATCGATCACAGATTTACTGATGCTGAAATGGAGAAGAAGCCACGCGCAGCATATTTCTCACCTGCTGACTTTGGTCGTTTTGTTTACATCACGATTAGAAGACCCTTAAATCGTATGTGACTGGGTCTTGTGTGGTGGGGGAAGAACCTGCTCCCCCTCAACACCAGTTTAGGGCCAATAGAAATCTTTCCTTTTTCTGTCTTATAAGGGTTATAAAACATGATGTTCTTCCTGATGTTAGTGAGTTGTTCTTCTGACAGAACTGCTCCTGCCTTTGCAAACGCAGCGCTGATACTTGACCTGTGATCTGACAAATAAATCTACCAGAACGAGAGAAGTTGTTCGGCTGAATTCACTACAATTCTACACTAAACATTACTACATGTAATATACTTCCCACCGCTAGGAGCGCACTTCTACTTAAAACCCTAACACTTCCACACACAAAGGCGTCACTCTCCAGGTCGTCTTTAACAACAACAAAAAATTCCACCTAGTGTTCTGACGGTGAACTGCTTTGCAACACGCCCCAAGCCTTTTTGAACCATGAATTGAAACGAGTCCGTCGACACAAGACGCATAAGCAATAGTTGAATACACGCAGATGATCACGTTTACTCTGCGTCTCCTTAAACGGTCTCTGCTGTGCGTTGACTGAAGCAACACAATATGTGGACAATAAATATCAGAACCAAGAGCAGCGAGTGTGCGACACAAACCACTTTGATTAAACAATATGATTAACTATATTATTAGCTCCATTATTACCTGTATTATAAACTACATTCCATCAAACAGCGAACCGATGAGTATCGCTGTGTACATGGATTCAACTACTGCTGCTAACACACATGCTGCTGCCTGCAGGAACGCTGCCGTCGAGTCTCAATGATCTCTCCCTCACAGAGTGCGACCCCCAGTGGACTTTTAAAGTATAGCACCTACTTTTATACAAATGCAATTTAGGTCTTTCTGTCATTTTTACACTTACCAAAGTCATCCGGCGGATATTTTTGACACCCTTCTCTACAAGGTGAAGACTCACAACAGAATCCATCAAAGTACTGAATGTACCAGAGTGGAAAAGGTTGTTTTTGTTGAAAACATAAAACATAAACATGTTTTGTGTTTAAAAAAAGCCAAGTGGATTCTTGGAACAAATGGAAGTTAAAGGGAAGTTAATGATCAATCAAAAAGCTCAATAACAATTGTTTTATTTTTTTCTACTTTAATCAAAGATTGCTGTTTATCAATAACATAACAATACTGACAAATGTAAATAAAACAATTATATTTCATATGGACTCTAAAGACTTTTTATCTTCGGATTGTTCACCGTATTCTTTGAGTTACTTTGCTCTTTAAACTTTAAATGAAATATTAAAACAAGATTAAGACACTACAGCCGTTGCTACATTATTTAAGCTAAATGCCAACGTCAGCGTTCTAACTTACTTAAAATATAATGCTAGCATGTTGATGTCCACCATCTAAAACCTTTATAACATCATACTAGCATGTTAGCACACTATCAGTTCCTTGTTGGCAATAAAAACAACACATACTGGAAACTGAGGTGTTTTTCCTCTTTACTTCTTCACAAGGTCTCCTGTCTCCTCTCATGTTCCATCCTTGTGCCCTACCTCCCTCTCTCTATGTACCATTGTAAATAAACACCTGATAATTATATGGATGTTGGTATTTTTCTAAAATATAGTGAATAATAATTGAATTCCTGTCTCTGATATGAGCATGTTAAAAAAAATCCATTTCCCTCTTTTTATGAGTTGAATAAAAGGAAAAATTAAGCAAAATACATCATTGAAGATTACCTTTTGGTTGAATGCGTAATGAAAACTGACAGTGAAAAGCTAACATTGTTTATTATTAAAAGCAGGGACAGGTTTATGTGAAAAACATGTAGAAAAGAGACAAATAAATACTATTATATAATAGTAATGTACTAGAACAGTGAAAGGCTTTAAGAAAGTAGATATACATCAAAATAAACCAGCAATTAAAAATAAATTTGTATTTTTAGGATTTAAATAGCAACTAAACATATAGAAGCAACATGCAGGCGTACTTTTCAAAAAATAGATTAAAGCAGAGATAATCACCAATTCTGATCACCTTATTTGTAGGCCATTTAAACATTGATACCCAAACATCTCTAAAGTTAATTAATGTTGTATTGGTCATGATTTAAAGTAAATGACAACAGAAATCAAACATGTGGTCAAAATTAAATTCAAGTTCTAAGTTTGAAAAGCACTTCCACTGACATGATCAATCAACTCGCCAATTAAGGAAAACCAGAAACTACAATGTTTGAACAACGATTATTTATAGTCATGTGTTATAATAGTACTTTAATATTAACTGTTTTATAGGCTCTTTATGTTTTTATAAGTAACAAATGTGCCATTTACTCTAATACCTTAAGTTCAATATCATTTGGAAAAAATATTCAAAGTTCTAAATAGCAGAAATAGTAGTTGTATTAGGTAAAACAAATCTTTATTATCTTATAAACATCGCTGCAATTTAAATGCTCATTGGTTCGTGAAATGTAAACCAATAAAATAATAACACTGTCCAAAGTGGGATACAGGTTACAGTAAAGTTAAAAGAAGTCTAGGAACCATATTCATGAACCTTCAGACACGTTGAAGGGAGGAATGGAAGAACCATCTTGTTGATCCCTCAGTGGAAGCTGAGGCTTCTTAGTTCAGAGGTCGAGCGATGACATCATACTCTGAGGATTGGTCGGTTTTCTTCAGTGACATGTAAGTTCTGTCCTCTTGGTTTGGCTTCACTTTTTTCCTCGTGTTCCTTTGGAGAGAAGAAAGAGTGACACATGACGTGTTGTCTCAAGGTCTCTGCTGCATCGACGGAGTGATCAAAGCATCACATGATGAAGTAGGGACGTACCAAAGAAACATCAAGAGGATCATGATGATGTTCACAATGAGAGAAATGACAGCGATCACCATCCAGGGAAGCTCTGCACATGGTCCATGTAGATCTAATATTACCAATGACATCATGTCGATTAGTGTTATTGAAAAAGCTGTGCACATTCAACAGGTGTTAGCTGTTAATGATAAACACTAAAAATGAGGTAAATGTATCACTGCAATGGATTAACTCAAAAACATTCAATCACAGCAGATGGTGGGATTTCTATTAAAGCTGAAGGCCGTAGGAATTAATTATTTGATGATAGTTTACATTTTCAAAACATCAGCTCAACAAATTGTATTAAATCCAACAATAGTCTAAATTATCTCTGTTTTCACCGTTCTGCTTCCCTGAGGGTTATAATGCGTAATGTTTATTTCACTTCCACACTTCTTTGCTGCTGAAATACTCAACATCAGTGTTACAGTGACAGTGTGGTGATGAGAGAATAACGTATGAGTCTCCAGCAGCGGCCATGTGATGGTGGCTAAAGTAAAACACTCACTGACACACACACAGACACACAAAGGTGAGAACCCTCCACTGAACCTCGCATGTAGAGCTACTTAAGAAATTTGGAAAAATAGCAAACCGTAAAGTAAAAGCACATGAAGGTCCTTCAGACTGCAGCCTAGTTACACGTCACGGTTACTTCAGCAGCTGTAGTCACATTAGTGATCCATTGCTCCGCTGTACAGACGTACTGACCAGAATACTCTGCTGTCACATTAGGGATGAGAACAGTTGCTGTTCCACTGACGTCCTGCAGGACATTTTTGATTGGCAGGTGTTCGTTGAAAATCAGTTTAGTCCATGTGACATGAGATGGAGGGAAACAATCTGCACTGCAGGTCAGATTGAGAACATCTCCTTCTTTAACCGCTGTGTTTCCGCTGATCAAAGGTTTCTTCATATCTTCAGGAAAACATTTTACACTAACTTTTAGAATTTGTGACACAACCTTTTTTTTAATAAACCATTATGTTGGTTGAAGCCAAAAAAGTAAGAACAAAAGGTCCATTAAAATCTAAAAAAATTGAAGAAAGGTGTCAGGATTCCACCCTCATCCCGTTCAACATCGCCTCCCACTCAATCCCATTCTCCTCCCTCTCATTCAATCACCCGATCCCGGTCACCTGACTACTAATCACCTTCACTTGAGCCTAATCACCAGCACTCCTTTATAACCCAACATGCATCACTCACCCGTTGTCTGATCTCGTCATTCCATGACTACAGACTCTCCGAGCTCACTTCCGTGTCTTCCCAGATACCTTCCTGAAACTCCATTCGTCATCATCAGCTGTTCACCACCTCCATCGGCATCTTCATCCGTCACGGAGCAAGCAGGACTCTTCGCACTTTCAGTTAAGATTCTCCATCCACCCTGTGTCTTACAACCTACTTTCCTCTCGACGTCTGCATCGCTGCAACAATAAAACTGCATTTGAAACTCACCCCTCTGTTCCGTGTTTCAATACCTGACAGAAGATCAGACCGCAATATGCAACGCTCTACGGATGCACGAGAGGATCCACCGCTACCAATTCCCCCGGCTTCAGCTCCTCTTGCAGCGGAGTCTCTCCCGCGTACACCCGCAGCTTTGTTCTCTGCCTCTTCGAGTCCCATGGCCCGGCCCGCGCCCTACTCCGGTGAGGTGGAGGGTTGCAGTGGGTTTCTCTTACAAACATCTCTATACTTCACCATGAATGAACATCAATTCAGTGGCGATCCTGCTCGGGTGGCCTTCCTCATATCACTGTTGTCCGGCCCCGCTCTTCAATGGGCTCAAGCCTTGTGGCAATCCGATTCTCCGGTAATTAAATCTCTCCCTGATTTTCTCCGTCACTTTAAAGAGGTGTTTGGCCAAACAGTGGCTTCATTATCTGTTCACGATCAATTGTTCCAACTTCAACAAGGGAATTCTTCCGTGAACGCCTACGCTCTTCGCTTCCGCACCCTCGCCGCAGCTAGTGGATGGAACGAGCCCGCGTTAATCACGGCATTCCGCCAGGGGTGAAACCCGACGGTTCGTCAGCTGATTGTGGTGTATGATGATGTCATGGGCATCGAAAATCTCATCCAGAAAACCATTCGAGTTGCACAACTACTCACTGCTTGCGATCGGCCCACACACATGAGACCTCCCCCGCTGCCGGCAACAGACTCCTCCCCGGCCTCTCCTCCGGCACCAATTCCTATGGAAGTCGACGCCTCTCATCTCTCCCCTTCTGAGCGCCTTCGACGAATGCAACAACATCTCTGTCTGTAGGAGCCAGTTTTAATTGATATTGGGTGGAAGATACTGAATTGGGCCAGCAGGTGTCACCATGGTGCACTTGCCTTATTAGGTGTGCACTTTCAGCCAGGTGGCAGGTGTTGCGAGACGGAGGAGCACACAGTTTTCGACCGCTCCGGGCTCCGTCACAAGTACGTGGTTATGGGTGACAGCTATATGGACTCCACAGTCTGACAAATAAACCAAATATTCAAGCAAAAAATCAAAGGGGTGAGCGGGTTTATTGTGCAGAACGAAACAGGTGGTGACGAGGTGGCCAGCGCGTCAAACGCAACTTTTAGCCTGTCTACGCAGCCCCTCAGTGGCTTCAAGTTCGGCTTAGCCGCTACACTGTCTATACTGTGCTTCTGACCAGCATATGCTCAGCAACTGCCCCGTTCGACCTCCGCGCCTAGCAGTGAGTTCAATTACTGTAGCCCCTCAAGTAGAACATCTAGTGAAAACCCGAGTACATCTCCTAACCCGTAAACTGTGTTTTCCAGCGCAAGCCCTCATCGATTCAGGCTCCGCGGGGAACTTCATCTCCTTCACCTGCCTTCAGAAGATGAATCTCAGGAGAAAACGACTAGATCACGATCTCTCTTAACACCATCCAAGGCAAACCGCTAGGCCGAGGTCGTATCCGTTACTGCTCCCCCGTAATCACTCTTCAAATAGGATGTCTGCATTCTGAGAAAATTTCCTTTATGGTGCTGGAGGAGTCTACCGCTGAACTCATCCTGGGACGACCCTGGTTGATCCAACATCAACCCGTACTCCGCTGGAAAACCGGCGAAATCCTCCGATGGGGTAATGGATGTCACCATTCCTGTTTGAAGTCTGTTAAGAAAATATCTTCTTCCTCTTCCTCGCCAGATGACTCCGAGGCCGCAGTGGCCGTGGTTCCTGTGTTATCTGCAGTTGAAACCGGCTCCCAGACCCACGTCCAATGTGAAATTCCAGTGGAGTACTGGACGTTCCAGGACGTCTTCAGTAAAGCACTGGCAACCAAGTTACCACCTCATCGGCCAGGGGACTGTGCAATTGACCTGCTACCCGCAGCTACACTTCCTAAGGGCCGAATATATCCTTTGTCCATCCCGGAACAACGGGCCATGGAGGAGTATGTGGCAGAGGCATTACAGCAAGAGTTCATACGTCCATCCATCTCCCCGGCCGCGTCAAGCTTTTTCTTCGTGGCTAAGAAGGACGGGGGCTTGCGGCCCTGCATTGACTATCGTCACCTGAATTCACAAACCATCAAATTCCGCTATCCCCTTCCTCTGGTTCCTGCCGCTCTGGAACAGCTACGTGGCGCCCGCCTCTTTTCCAAGCTAGACTTGAGAAGTGCCTACAATCTGATACGAATCCGTCATGGCGATGAATGGAAGACTGCCTTCGTGACCCCCTCAGGCCACTACGAGTATCAGGTAATGCCGTTCGGCTTATCCAACGCTCCTGCTGTCTTCCAGAGCTACATGAACGAAGTTCTCCGGCCCTTCCTCAACCGGTTTGTCATTGTTTACATCGACGACATACTAATCTATTCTTCTTCCAGATCTGAGCATCATAATCATGTCCTTCAAGTACTACGAAAGCTGCGAGAACACCAACTATACCTCAAATTGGAGAAGTGCGAGTTCCACACTTCAACCGTCCAGTTCCTGGGATACATCATCAGCCAAGAGGGAATCCAAATGGACCCAAGGAAGGTAGACGCCATTCAGGACTGGCCCATGCCAGCCACCATTAAAGAACTCCAGCGCTTCCTAGGATTTGCAAATTTCTACAGACGTTTCATCCAAAACTACAGTCACCTCAGCTCTCCCCTCACATCTGCTCTGAAGGGCCGGCCCAAGTCCCTGTCCTTGACACCCGCAGCCATGGAAGCATTCCAACAACTAAAGGACTCTTTCTCCTCTGCACCTGTTTTAGCTCATCCCAACCCAGAACTGCCGTTCATCGTGGAAGTTGATGCTTCATCTACTGGTGTAGGAGCAGTACTGTCTCAGCGGCAGGGCGAACCCCCCATACTCCACCCATGCGCCTTCTACTCCAGGAAACTTGCCCCGGCGGAGCAGAATTATGATATTGGAAACCGTGAGCTACTCGCCATCAAGCTAGCCCTTGAGGAATGGAGACACTGGCTGGAGGGGGCTAATCACCAGTTTGAGGTAATTACTGACCACAGAAACCTCGAATACCTTCGTGAAACTAAAAGACTGAATCCAAGACAAGCCCGCTGGGCTCTCTTCTTCACCCGCTTCGACTTCATGGTATCATATCGCCCTGGAAGTAAGAATTGCAGGGCAGATGCTCTCTCCCGAATCCATCATGCTTCCTCGGACGAGGCCGAACCGGTTCCTATCCTCCCTACAGCTCTCTTCATTAGTCCGATCCTCTGGGACCTTGACGACCAAATCAATCAGGAAAACTTTCTCCATCCTGCTCCGCCGAGAGGGCCAGACGGGAGCACATTCGTCCCTGAACACCTGAGAACCCCCCTTCTGGACTCGGCCCACTCTGTTCCGGGCACTGGACATCCGGGTAGCAAGCGGACCCTCTCGCTCCTCCGTCAACAGTACTGGTGGCCCACCATCTCGGAGGACGTCGCAAGGTTCGTCAAAGGATGTTCAGTCTGTGCCATCGTCAATACCCCGAGGAGACTGCCTGAGGGAAAATTATCGCCTCTACCGATTCCTCCTCGTCGTCCATGGTCCCGCATCGGAATCGACTTCATGACCGACCATCCTCCTTCTGATGGTTTCACGTGTGTACTAGTAGTGGTGGATCGTTTCTCAAAGGGCTGCAAGTTAATCCCGCTAGCTGGCCTCCCTACTGCACTCGTGACCGCAGAAGCCCTCTTCCATAATGTCTTCCGGAACTTCGGAATTCCAGAAGACATTGTCTCGGACAGGGGACCCCAGTTCATCTCCAGAGTATGGCGTGCCTTCTTCCGGCTCCTCGGGGTAACTGTCAGCCTTTCATCAGGATACCATCCACAGACTAATGGCCAGACTGAACGCAAGATCCAAGAGATTGGTCGATATCTGCGGACCTACCACCAGTACCAGGACAGCTGGAACCAGTACCTCCCCTGGGCGGAATATGCCCAAAATTCCCTGCGACAGACCACCACCGGGCTCACCCCATTTCAATGCATACTAGGATACCAGCCACCTCTCTTCCCCTGGTCTGGTGAGCCCTCGGAGGTTCCAGCTGTCGAATTCTGGTTCCATCAGAGCGAGGGGGTATGGGACTCGGCTCACGTTCAACTCCAACAGGCAGTCAGAAGGCACAAAGCACAAGCTGACCGTCGAAGACTAAAAACTCCTATTTATCAACCAGGACAGAAGGTTTGGCTCTCTACTAGAAATATTCGACTAAGACTGCCCTGTCGTAAGCTGAATCCTCGGTTCATTGGACCATTCCCCATCGAGAGGCAGTTGAACGAAGTCACCTACAGACTCAAGCTACCCCGACAGTATTGTATATCTCCCTCATTTCATGTTTCGCTGTTAAAACCCTTCATTGAACCGGTCTCCCCTTGTCCCTCAGATGACCCCTCGGTGGATGTACCTCCTCCTCCGGTGCCTGTGGAGGATGAACCCATCTATGGGATCCGGACCATCTTGGACTCTCGGCGGCGAGGTCCCCGACTGGAGTACCTCATCGACTGGGAGGATTACGGACCTGAGGAACGATGCTGGGTACTTCGTGATGACGTCCTAGATCCGACGCTCCTCTCTGTTTCATGAGGAACATCCGGATCATCCCGCACCCAGAGGTCGGGGTAGACCTCGTCGCCGACAGCATCCTTCGCTGGCGTCAAGAGCCCCCTCGGGAAGAGTGGGTACTGTCAGGATTCCACCCTCATCCCGTTCAACATCGCCTCCCACTCAATCCCATTCTCCTCCCTCTCATTCAATCACCCGATCCCGGTCACCTGACTACTAATCACCTTCACCTGAGCCTAATCACCAGCACTCCTTTATAACCCAACATGCATCACTCACCCGTTGTCTGATCTCGTCATTCCATGACTACAGACTCTCCGAGCTCACTTCCGTGTCTTCCCAGATACCTTCCTGAAACTCCATTCGTCATCATCAGCTGTTCACCACCTCCATCGGCATCTTCATCCGTCACGGAGCAAGCAGGACTCTTCGCCTTTCAGTTAAGATTCTCCATCCACCCTGTGTCTTACAACCTACTTTCCTCTCGACGTCTGCATCGCTGCAACAATAAAACTGCATTTGAAACTCACCCCTCTGTTCCGTGTTTCAATACCTGACAAAAGGAGCATGAAAATCGAACAATATCTCTTCACTTTCTAATAAAGTTTATATATTTTGAAGCATTTGAAATAAGTGAAGGACCGGATTTCCCAACATTTAACAAGAGCACCGTTGATGTGGTAAAACCAATGAACATTTAGATAAACCATCAACATCACCTTCTACATGTGTGAAAACCCTTTAGACGTCACAGAGTGAAGGTGAGCATGAAGGTCAGTGATACTCACAGGTCACCATCACCGTCTCCTCTGTAGTGATGTTGTTGGTGAAGCTGACCTTACAGGTCACATTGGTGCCGTGGTGTTCAGCTGAAGGGTTAAAGGTGAAAGTAGAGCTGCGTCTCCGTGTGACAGAAGTCAGGTTCTCGGTCTTCACAGCAGTGATGCTTCCTGTGATGGGAGAGTCCTTCTCTCCTGCTCCTCTCCACGTCCAGGTGATCTCAGGATCCGATCCAGAGCAGAGAGCAGGAGCAGTGCAGCTCAGTGTGTTCTGCTGCCCCTCTGTCAGAGGAGGAATCCTCACTGTGGGCTTCTGGGTCAGACCTGAAGGGAGAGCAGTCAGTGAGAGGACTCAGGGGAGCAGCCTGAAGCTCAACACTCACTTCAATGCAACATTTGTGGAACTTCTATCAGGAACTGATGCAGTTTGTACTGTTTGACCAAAGAGGTCGACAAATGCAAAACATCGTTTCATGCTCCGTTCAGACTGTAAATACAGAATATGTGATAAATACTATATGATTATATGTATTGAAGCTCTTCGTACCTTTAACAGAGATGTTGACTTTTTGCTGGAATGTCATTCCATTTACACTCCGATCTTTTACATCCTTAACTCTGAGCCGATATGATCCAGAGTCTGACTCAGTGAGGTCATTGATGATGATGCTGCAGTTATTCAGACCTTCATAAGGCTCCAGCAGTGAAACTCGTCCCATAAACCCAGCCTGAACGTCCTTGCTGCTCTTGTCAGAGTTGAATATCATCTTTGAATCCACACATGGTTGATTTGATGGTCCACATTTGTACCACTCCAGATGTGTGGTTGTAAAACTAGGAGCAGTGGTGAAAGAACACGGTATGACCACACAGAGTCCAGCCTGTGCAACTATATCACCTTTTCTTACGGTGATACAGTTATCACTAAGAGAACACCAGGTTACTGATCCATCTGTTAATAAAAAGAGAAAACAAACATTTTGGTTAAATAAAAGATGTGAGAAAGAAACAGTGAAAAAAGGTGTTTAATCTTGATAATACTTCATAATATTTAATAAATGGTGAAAGAAGGCAACATTTGAACTGTTTTTGTTTTATAACACTGCTTTTGTTCAGAATTAATATTTCTTCACATATTTTGACTTTTGTAAAACAACTTAATATTTCTATAAAATATATAACTATACGTATATAGATATATATTTGTCCCATAGTTGCAAAGTGACTTAACAGATGCTTCCATTGAGGACATTTATTAAAGCAAACTATTGACTCTTATGTCTTAATGTTGGCATCATAACTAGATGATAATAAAGATCATACCTGTGGCAGCAGTGATGCGTCTCACAGAGAAGAGCAGAGTCGCACAGATGAGAACAAACATCCTGATTGGACGATGGAGACAGTCAGTCTCTTTTCCTTTAACAAGAACAAACGTTTAAATGTGCTCATTAAAGTACGGTGCCGCTTGTTTCACGTCTCTTGGTCTGGTTCTGCTGCTCTCTTCTCACCACGCTGATCTCGTCTCTGAACTCACTCTTCCTCTCTTCCTCTTCTTCTTCGACTTTGTTCCTCTTTGCGGAAGAACTCATTTAAGGGAAGTTTCTCTTCACACTGCTAAGCGGTGCTACATATATATATATAAATTAATGTGTATAAGAAATACATCTTATGTTTATATTGGGAGGTTTTCGTCACTAAAGCCAGACTTCAAACATGGTTTCACTAAATCTTTATTCTACTGCAGTTTGTTAGATTACATTACATGTCATTTAGCTGACGCTTTTATCCAAAGCGACTTACAATAAGTGCTTTTCCACAGCTACAAACTCAGAAGAACAAGTAACAAGAAAGTACAATTTTCATCAAATAAGCACTTTCAAAACATGTTATAGAAAAGTGCCATTATAATTACAATTTAAGTGATACCATTTGTTAGTGCTACGGTTTGCTAGTGTTTTAGTCAAGATAGAGTCTAAAAAGGTGTGTCTTGAGTTTTCGACGGAAGATGTAGAGGCTCTCTGCAGTCCTGATGTCATCGGAGAGCTCATTCCACCATCTGGGAACCAGGACAGCAAAGAGTCGCGATCTCACCGAGTGCTTTTCTCTCTGTGAGGGAGGAACAAGCAGCTTGGCAGATGCAGATCGGAGTGTGCGGGTTGTTCACTAGACAAGAAGAATTTCAGTTTTTTTCTTTGGACTTATTGTCTCACAAAATGAAATAATTAGACAAACCACTAAAGTACATATTATAATATCTATTCATAATAATGATCATGTTGATAATGTGCAACTTTGACACTGAAAAATGAATTGAAAGAACAGTAAAAAGGAGAAGTACCATGTGTGTGTAAGAAAATGTAACACCTTAAGAAACCAATAGTTATTTAGCACCTCTACTTCTACACAGCAACGCCCAATGTAACACATGCATGTGCACAGTGGGGGCAGGGTGCATGTGAGAAATATGTGTTATAAAGATAATAATATATTTAGTCTTTAAAGTAGATGAATTATATGCATCTTACTGTAACATTTTTGTTGCAACAGTAAGAACGTCAATATTTGTAAGTGTTTTTTTTTTAGTTGAATATTTTTTGTTCTGAAGTGATGAAACATTGAAACTTTGAGACACTTGATTTTGACCATTAATATAAAGTCAATGTTAGTGTGTCCATGTGTACATCTGTGTGTTAGTGTGTCCATGTGTACATCTGTGTGTTAGTGTGTCCATGTGTACATCTGTGTGTTAGTGTGTCCATGTGTACATCTGTGTGTTAGTGTGTCCATGTGTACATCTGTGTGTTAGTGTGTCCATGTGTACATCTGTGTGTTAGTGTGTCCACGTGTACATTCGTGTGTTAGTGTGTCCATGTGTACATCTGTGTGTTAGTGTTTCCATGTGTACATCTGTGTGTTAGTGTGTCCATGTGTACATCTGTGTGTTAGTGTGTCCATGTGGACATCTGTGTGTTAGTGTGTCCATGTGGACATCTGTGTGTTAGTGTTTCCATGTGTACATCAGTGTGTTAGTGTGTCCATGTGTACATGTGTACATCTGTGTGTTAGTGTGTCCATGTGGACATCTGTGTGTTAGTGTGTCCATGTGGACATCTGTGTGTTAGTGTGTCCATGTGTACATCTGTGTGTTAGTGTGTCCACGTGTACATTCGTGTGTTAGTGTGTCCATGTGTACATCTGTGTGTTAGTGTTTCCATGTGTACATCTGTGTGTTAGTGTGTCCATGTGTACATCTGTGTGTTAGTGTGTCCATGTGGACATCTGTGTGTTAGTGTGTCCATGTGGACATCTGTGTGTTAGTGTGTCCATGTGGACATCTGTGTGTTAGTGTGTCCATGTGGACATCTGTGTGTTAGTGTTTCCATGTGTACATCAGTGTGTTAGTGTGTCCATGTGTACATCTGTGTGTTAGTGTGTCCATGTGGACATCTGTGTGTTAGTGTGTCCATGTGTACATCTGTGTGTTAGTGTGTCCATGTGTACATGTGTGTGTTAGTGTGTCCACGTGTACATTCGTGTGTTAGTGTGTCCATGTGTACATCTGTGTGTTAGTGTTTCCATGTGTACATCTGTGTGTTAGTGTGTCCATGTGTACATCTGTGTGTTAGTGTGTCCATGTGTACATGTGTGTGTTAGTGTGTCCACGTGTACATTCGTGTGTTAGTGTGTCCATGTGTACATCTGTGTGTTAGTGTGTCCATGTGTACATGTGTGTGTTAGTGTGTCCATGTGTACATGTGTGTGTTAGTGTGTCCACGTGTACATTAGTGTGTTAGTGTGTCCACGTGTACATTAGTGTGTTAGTGTGTCCATGTGTACATCTGTGTGTTAGTGTGTCCATGTGGACATGTGTACATGTGTGTGTTAGTGTGTCCACGTGTACATTAGTGTGTTAGTGTGTCCATGTGTACATCTGTGTGTTAGTGTTTCCATGTGTACATCTGTGTGTTAGTGTGTCCATGTGTACATGTGTACATCTGTGTGTTAGTGTGTCCATGTGTACATCTATATGTCTCTCTTCCTTCTTTGTCCTGTCCTTTGTCCCTCACTCTTCCTCTCTTCCTCTTCGTCTTCTTCTTCAACTTTGTTCCTCTTTGCGGGAAAAACTCATTTAAAGGAAGTCTCTTTACACTGCTAAGCCGTGCTACATAACTATAAATAAATGTGTATAAGAAATACATCTAATGTGTTAATTTGGAGGTTTTCGTTATTGAAGCCAGACTTGGTTTCACTAAATCTTCATTCCACTGCAGTTTGTTCACCAAACAAGAATCATTTGGTGGTGTGTTTGGACTTTACAACATAAATGAATGAGATAAACTACAAATGTAAATATTATACTATAGAATATCATGTTGATAATGTGCAACTTTGACACTGAAAAATGAATTAAAAGAACAGTAAAAAGGAGAAGTACCAGGTGTGTCTTAGAAAATGTGACAGCTTACAGTAATAATGATTCACTTACATGTTGCAGCTTATTATGGCTTAATTATTTTACTACATATTTACTTGGGTTATTTGTGAATGGCACCATTAAATAAACCAAGTCTCATCTGTCGATCTGGTAAAGCAGACATAGATAGACTCCATTCATGAACTTACATTCCACAGCTAAGCTGATTTTTTTAATCAAATCTTCGTCGCTGTCATCTGTCTGACATGAAAACCTCCTCTCCGTCATGCTGCCAGTAAACATTAAAACGAGCCCAGATGCTCCTACTGTTGTTGTTATTCTCTGGATGCAATGAGAGCAAAGTCGGAGACTGTGGCCTCAAACTTTTGATCACTGGGTTTTTCCTTTATGACGGGGGGTGGCTTAAAAGTGATCAGGCATGGATTATCTGAAAATGCAAGACAGACGATATCAGCATTAATGTTGTGGCGATATAATAATCTATCCAGTTAAAATACATATTTTTTAAGTATAAATATAAATATGGTTTCCAGTCTCTATCCTTTATCCAAAACCAGTGTGCACCAGTAGCTTTCACACTGATTTCAACACAGGACCCCTCTTTAGCTGTCAGGGACACAGTGACCATTTTGAAGAAGGGTTCATTGTTGTGTGCCACTAAAACTTGACATCTGAAAACACAGAAACAAAACAAAGGCATTTGTTCATATTATAACACAGTAGAACGGACTCTATTTCTAATCCAATCCATTCCAATCCAGTTTTTTTAAATGAATTTTGGCAAAATGGACTAGCCTGCCACATCATTTTTTCACTTTGATTTTTGGGGTGTCTAAGCCCTCTGTAGGCTGAAACCTTTATTTCCATCAACATATGGGCTGTCCTTTCATTCCTAAGACAACAATCTGTCCATATCAGTTAGATATCCAACATGAGTATTTTTCACATCAGATCTGTTGTGTTTTTAAAGTGTTCTTTTTTTTTTAGCAGATTACTTTCTTTAACCGTATTTCAACTGGGTGAAATTAGTACTTTATCTGTATTTTTACAGTGTGCTATTAGTCATCTTATATTAGTCATGATATTGGAGTATAAATATAAATAGTACACTACGTGCACATAAACACACTACAGATCTTCCAGGTTTCATTTGTTTATTTTCCGTAAAATATTTTATGAAGATACAGTCTTTTAAAATTCTCTGCTGTCAGTTTGAGAAGCACTCCTGGTTTGAAAACATATTCATATTTACAACATACTTAACATTCTCTGGTTATTTATTACAACATTCAAATAAAGCTCTCAATAATATAAAAAGCACATTTATTATTCAAATAAAAACGCAACGCTCATTTTACTCTCTGCAACCTACGAACATATAAAACTAACAATAACGTTAATAATATGAGAGCAATTATTTCATACATCAATAAACTACTTGAAAAATGTATAAAATATGGCCTTTAACTGAATCCCTATTGTGCAAACATGCACACAAAACTACCACACCGGTCGACAGCTCCCTCTACTCGCAGACCTTGGAACTGCATCTTGACATAATCGGTTTATTGCATAACAGTAAGATGTTGTGTCCTCTTTCAGTCGCGCACACACACACACACACACACACACACACACACACTCACTCACACTCACATGCCCCCACACACAGGGTTTCTGAACAAGTTGACTGATTGTTTGCCCCTCTAACTGATCTGCGACTTATGTCTAATGGTGCGTTCACAGCAAAAGCAAAGCAAATGTTCACAACGCTTACTATTTTTAGTTCATTTGCTTAATTGGCGCCAGAAAAGGGGGGGTGGGGGGGGGCGTGGCATGTCCCTGTGGCTTGTCCACGTGAAGACATTTGCGCTATCCACCATGGAATCAAGCACTATTTCTGCTCTGTACTTTCAAGAAAAATTTCAAGACGTGCAGCTGCAGGACTGTCGCTTCCAGCGCTACTTCAGGCTAACCGGCAGCCAGTTGGATGGCCTGTCCAGATCGGACAGTCAATGCACAGACACAGATGGTTTCGAACAAAAGGGTACGTTTCAACAAGCGCAGTGAATGAAGCGAAGGATGCAAACGAAGCTGAGATATTTGTAACCCCAACGCCAACCGCAACGTGGCAAGAAATTTGCTTTTGGTGTGAACGTAAGAGTCTGAAAATGGGAACAAGAGGAAGTTGATTTAACACAAAATACTACTACTGGGTATGATCTCTCAATATGTTATGGTGGAGCCTTTGTGGTTTTAGAATACATGAAGAAAGTATTAACTTCTGCCTATCTAAATCCCACAAAGATTCAGAGAAGTAAAACTCCAGAAAAACAAACATGTTTTTGTTCTGGAAGACATCAAGAAACCGAAGACACGCAGGCTCAAACCTGCCAGAAGGGCAACAGCTGTTGGTCTGTCAGACCCGCATGCCACATCCAAACTACATTCCACTTTGTGTTCTGATTGTCACTCTACCATCATCTTCGACATCCTCATCATCACTCTGTCACTGAATAATCCTCCAAATATCAGGCACTTGACGCATTTATTTCTGACTTCTGATCTCTAATCCAACAGGCCTCATAAAACGTCTCTCCATAAAACAGGATCCGTGCAGTAGAACCATCCATAAGAACCCTGTGACACAGGAACCATGCAGTGTAACCCCTCCAATATTATCACTCCTTAATATTTATTTTTTCACTCAATATTTGTTTTGCTTTCATTCCTGATCAGATTTAACCTCAGATTTTTCCAATCAGAAATCAATCTAATAATACATTTGGTGCAGAAGTCTTACTGTGTAGGTTTTATGGAAAGATATTTAGGTGTAGGATGTTTTATAATCTTTACTGGAGGAAAAAACATTTATTCACCTTACTTTTCCCAACCTTTAATAAGGGTCCAGCCCCCATCTTGGGAAACCTTCAGTATTCCTCCTCCTCGACCTCCTTATCATCACCATCCTCCTCTTCCTCAACCTCCTCAGAATTAAAGGGACAAACTCTTCTTTTTAATTTAAACGTCACAGCTCAAAACAAATGTTTGTTGTCTTTCTCTTTCATCTTAAATATTTATATTGTAATTTTTTAAATATAAGGAATTATCTGAGAAATCATTTACAAAACTTTAGATCACTTTTGTTACAAAATAAAACATCTTTAAATTCACAATAATATTAATAATATATAGGTTTCAATCCTCATTACGTTAAAATATGTCTCTATGCTCAGGCTGAAAACACATGTGAAGCAAGTGCAGGTTATGAGGGGCGGGTGTATGTCTGCCATCAGACTTTGATATCTCTCAATATTTGGGGAAAATTTCATTTTTTTTTCTTTAAGAGATGAAGACAAAGTCATGAACCAGAAAATAAAGATTTCTTCCTGCTGATTGCTTACATATCAGAACAGCAACAGAGGTGCGGTCCCCTTTTCTCTTTGGAAAGACACTTGTTAGTATAAAACGTGTTGGAGCTCAGCTCTGAGATTATTGATCTGTGATCAGATAGAACACATGAGCTAAGGTTATTGATTCTTCAAAGAAATTAACTTTATTTCACAAATAGAATGTTTTTCCTGATCCGTTGTTCAGTTTAAGTTAAAACCTTTGCCACAGATACATTTACTTTTACTACCGTATTATAAATCAAAACAACCTTGAAGGATGAAGATCAAGTTGTTTGTCCAGTTTTAAAGTCCCTCATTATTATTTGATTTGATTTATATATTTGTGAGGATTAACGGAACATGTTTGGTTACATTAGTTGACTTCATAACTCCTAAAAGAAAAGCTCAAGTGTTCTATGTGGTCACACAGGATTTATGGAGTCATGAATTGATCACTTGAGTTTCAAATGTGTGGAAAAGACGCAGCAAATAGGTTGATGGAGCAAACAAAGACCAACACGGACTGCATTGCTCTCGGCCTTCTTGCGGAATGGCGACCAGCACGGATGCTGAACATGCAGCTACATGCTAATGCCCAGAAGAGAAGCTCTTGGGTATTCTGGACGTAAATCACAGCGAGGGCGGTTTAAGGAGAACGTCATTCTGAACTCCAAACAGGGCTGCTTGATCTCGGTGTGTCCCCCCCCCCACCCCCACCCCACCTCTAAAGGGTGATCTTCTCTTCACTACAACCCACAGGGATGGGGGGCGGGGGGGGGGGGGTCACTTCAGCCGGTCGGATCGGAAGGAATCCTCCACAGCCGGGTCAGCGAGCATCAGGTCTCCGTCCAGCATGTCCAGAGAAAGAGGGTCCATTCTCAGCGGGTCGTCCAGGGAGAATGGGTCCATCTCAAAGCCAGGCACATGAGACAGAGCGCTGGCGATCTCTTTAGACAGGCCAGGGGGGGAGTCTCCTGCAGGGGGGGGGGGGGGGGGGGGGATAGGTCAAACCTAAAGGAACAACAAACACTAGAGTACCTTTTATTTTCTAGAAGGAACTTATGAATCACTTAATACATGAACACAAACATATAATATATATATATGTTAGGGCTGTCAACACTAAAGCGTTTATATATGCATTAATGTGACTAAATGTTTTAACGCAGTTAACACAACCTAGTTTACTTCCTGTCTTCCGGTGTGCTGGTTGTGGTCGGTTAGATCGGAGAAAGCAAAACACTTAGAGCACCGCTATGCCGAGCTAGCTACTAGGCTACTTTCATCTCAACATGTCACGTTACCCAGTGAGCATTTTTTGTAGAGACGTCCACATTTGTACTTTTACCACCGATGTTAAAAATGACGCTAAAAACGGGTCTAAATCCGTTTTGAGCGGATCTATGAATAGACGTTGAAAAAAACTTTTCTAGCACCTTGATGTTTCACGCACTTTTTGGCCGGTTGAAAATACCCTGAAATGAGGTCCTAGACGTTCAGACCTCATTTCAACCCGATTTCAACCATATTTCATCGTTAAAATTACGTCTTGTGTAAACAGTATTTAAAATACTAAAATAATAAAGTGAATCATTACTAAGAATTAGTCTTCAGAAGGAAAATAAACATTGTAACATTGTAACCACACACACACACACACACACACCAGCATGAACAGTTAACAGTTCTCTGTTCAGTTAGTTGTGGCATTTGTCATTAATGTAAGTTGGAACATTGATGTTCATAAAGCTTATTGATGTTCACAAAAACAGTAAATGAAGACCCTTAAGACCCCGGGTGGATTTAAGAAAGGGCAACAACCTAGAGAACTAGTTAACTGAAATAATAGGTTTCAGTTCAGCTGCTGTTACAGGAGAATGTTGTAAGCTCCAGTAACTCAAACATTACAAATGCTGGTCTCATTCATTCTACCAAATAAACCCACCAGTGAGGATTATGTTGGGAACGTTGTGTCGGCCGTCCGCCCCACCATAGTTCTGGTTCTGATTGTTGAGTAGCTGCTGGTCCCCGGGGTCCTGCAGGTCCAAGTGTCCCTGGGTGTTGGACAGATACTGGTTCTTGTCACTGGTGCAGCTCAGACCACTGCTGCTCAGAGACAGACAGTCTGCCTGTTTATCTGCTAAGAACTGAAGCACAAAGAGAAGGATTCGAACCAGACCGTGATCATGAAGTGATTGAGAGGCAGCGCAATCGGATCTCTCTGATGACATTAGGACCACAGAGAGCCTTTACATCTTCAGACTAAAGACACACCTCTTCAGACTAAACCTCCACTAAAACACTAACACTTAAGTAGCATTTAAATGACAGCTAAATGACATGTAATGTAATATAATGTTAACCAGTGTGTGACATCACACTCCCTTAAAACACCAGTTTGTGACATGATGTTTCTTTCTGACTCCACTGGATGACATCGTAATCAGTTCTCAAACCAGTGGGTGCCTTGATGCTCCCTTAACAGACCAGTGAGTGACTTGATGTGAGAGTGCTGGGTTACCTGCTGGGTGGATCTGCCTGTGAACTGAAGACTCAAGTAAGGGTCATCCAGTAGAGAGTTGAACAAGGCATCCTGGGAAACACGGAAAAAAAACAATTGTTCTTTTTAATGAAATCGAAAAATCCTCCAATTTTCTCCATTGTGATATTTAACAAAATTTCAATGAAGCATCCGTTTTACAGGGGAGGCTCCAAGTAAACGTGAGTGACTACGGTGTGGGAGTCACTCACGTTGTGAATGTTTGTGGTCACTTGCATGTGTATATTTGGCACCATGTCGTAGTCACTTGTTGTAAAGGCTGAATGTCCGTGACGGTGTTCTGGTCACTTACGTTGTACAGGTCGGTTGCCAGGTTGTGGCTGATCTGTTGGAGCTGCTGCAGGCCGCCGGCTCGGTTCTGCGCCGTGTGTTGCTCGGGTTCCTGTTTGATGTGACACTGAGAGGGGCTCTGCACACACTGATCCGTCAGCCTCTCGTGCTTTACTAGTTGTGCATTGGCCTGCTGCTCCATTGGCCTCTGTTGCTACAGAGAAAATCACCGTAGTCAAACTCAGAAGCTGTGTTGCACGGGAGAACGCCATTTATTGATCTTTCATCGATCCATCGACCTACCAATCCAAAGTGCTGCTGCATGTGCTGGTCGTGTGAGTTGACTAAGTTCTGCAGGTTAAGCTTCTGCTGAGCATTGGGCCGCGCTTGCTGGAGGCGGTGCAGCTGCTGGTGGTGCTGCCCCATTGGAGAGGGTTGCTGCGCTGCCTGGGAGCCATGCAGACCAGGGAGAGGCTGGTGGGACTGGCTGAGCGGGTACGGAGGGAGTCTCTGGTCCAAAGGGAGTTTGCTGGTGTCCAGAGGGACGCCCTGTGGTGGGGGAGAGCTCGTCAGATTAAACATCTCACAGCAAACAGATATATATTTATAACTGGGCGTAAACAGCCCAGATGTAATCGCACCACTATTAAAAGTTGTCTTGAAATATTATAAAACCTCAAAATACCTGATCTTATCTTAGTTTCCATTTCAAGTTGATGACACTCTAATACTACTAAAAGATGTATTATTATTCTTAAAATAGTTGATTGAACATTTTACTCACAATATTTAAAGTAGGACTGTCAAAGTTAACACGTTAACCTATGAGAATATTGTAGCTGAAATGAATGCAATAAAATATTTGAATGCAGTTTAGTTTACATTCGGTGTGCGTTGACCCCTGACCCCTGAAGTGCCGCGTCAGCTGCAGTCAGTTAGGTGCAGAGACAAGATTGTCACTGAAGATGGAGAGAACTTTAAAACATGTCCACTTTAGGACTGACGGCGACCGGGACATGTTGCTAGCGGATAGGCTAAGCTAGCTGCTAAGCTAAGCTAGCTGCTAGGCTATTTCCATGTAAACCTGCAGAGGACCACCACTGTGTCCCTAATAGACAGCAGTGTGGAAACGTCCTGCTAAACGTGGGACATTGTTGGCACTTGACACACGTCACATGACTGAGATTTGGGAGCAAAGTGCACGAGGACAACAGGAAGAGACGTAGTTCAACGTGTTCCACCTCCAACATGATCACATGGGGGGAGATTGTTTAAAAAAATAATACAATTGAACAATAGTGTCTGAATTAAACACTTTCTAAAGTAATTACTCATAAGATTCAGTCTTAAGAAGAAAAACTTATTTTTAATCATGATTTTCAAAATTTAAGATTAATTAGTTAAAAAAAAAAAAAACTATTTACAGCCCTTAAACGATTTACTACCAAAACCACTTCTATTCAAACCGTGATTTTTTTAAACTCTTTGTTTGATGCAACAATATAAAAGCATTGTGTTTCCTTTTGTATTGCCTAACTAATCCAAAGTGCTGTTGTGCAAACTGGTTAATATTAAGGATTTAAAATTATGAACCATCCCTGATTGTTCTGATTATTTTTATTTATTTATTTAGTGATACCTGTGTGATGGAGGACAGGGTGGGGGAGATGGTGGGGGAGAACTGTTTGGAGTGATGTCTCCGTGACTCCCCCCCCATGGGAAGGATGAGCGGGGAGAGCTGTGCCCGTCGTCGTGGCGACGTGCTGAGTGCTGGCTGGCCCTGTGTGCCGAGCAGCGGCGAGTATGAGGAGCAGGAGCCGGAGCTGTAGCCAGGGTTACCACTAGACACCGACTGCAGGGAGGAGTTACTTAGGGAGGAGTGAAGCGATTGGCTGCTGAGCGAGGACGGCAGGGAAGGGGAGGAACCGAGAGACGACTGCAGCGAAGGGTTACTGAGCGACGAGTGCAGGGACGCGGAGCTCAAAGAGTTGGAGAAGGAGTGGCTGCTCAGCGATGACTGGATGTTGGGGTTACTTAGTGACGACTGCAGGGAGGGGCTACTGAGCGTGCTCGGTAAAGACTCGAGGAGACCTGAGGACCCAAATAAAAGTGGATGAGCACAACTTGACAAAGAGGTAATCAAAAGAAAATAAATAAAAAATACTCACACAAAACCGTTCACGATTAGATTTCAGTTCTTAAAACTATGATGTAATGTTACTTCAGTTGAAGTCTATAAATCACAATCTTTTTCAGCTCTGGTGTTATTTTTGTCACAAATCTAAAAACACGTTTTAATAATGTTTAATAATGTCTACGACTAACACCAGGAACAAGACTACTACTTCTACTACTTCTACTAGAAATATAATATAAAAAATAAGATGTTTGGACATAACTTGCAGGAGAAACCAGGAATGCATAACTGAAGTGACCTCCACATAAGAATGACTGCAGAAATGATAAACTCAGTACGGCCAACAACACTGAATTCTTTTAACAATTGGTCAACCCCAGTCCAGAGATGTAAAAGTGCGCTCGAACACTCGATCAACACATTCCCCCCTAACACCCTAACCCTGTGTACCTGGTGTGTGGTGGTGGAAGATGCCGTTTCCTCCTTGTGGGTTGGCAGCATTAATACCCAACTGAGTAAGGGTGGAGGCCAGGTTCCCCGTGCTGCCACCCCCACTCAGAGAGGAGGAACCCGGGTAGAGCGGCTCGTCCTGATCAAGCGGTGTGGGAAGCGGGGAGGGGAAGTGGAGGCTGGAAAGGTCAGGCAACGAACCACCGGTATTGAGGCCCAATGGGACGCCGTGAGTCGGCGTGGACGGCTGCTCCAGGGACGTGAAGATACTAAGAGGAAACAGCGGGTTAACATTTTCCCCCAAGGCTGAAAAATGATCATCAAGTAAGAAATCATGACTATATTTCTATTTCGTTGGGCAAGTAATGGTGTATGCCTGAAACAACATGCACTCGGTAACGGCACCGAACAACATGTAACAACCAGTGACACCAAGTAACCCAACGTGTGTGTGTCAGAGTTGTGTTGGGCTCACTTGATGCCAGGAACTTCACAGGACTTGGGTCGGGATGACAGCAGAGGCAACTGGAAAGACAGCGAAACATGTGTTATATTTTTACCTTCTGAACATCCAGAGATTTCAAAATGAAAAATGACGTCTGATAACATGATTAAACAGATGTTGTCACTTACATCGCACATTTTGAGATGGTGAATAATAAACTTAAGAAATATCTATGCATTGCATTATACTTTAGGTTAATATAACACTTCTTATATAACACCTATGAATTAAGCGAAATATAATCCGTCCACAGTTTAATATTAATCCAAAAGGTCCCTGTACCTTCTTGGTGTTCCATGGTTTGAGTAGTTTCCCCTCATCCAACACATTCTCTTCAATGGGGGGCACTGGATACGGAAACACTGACGGCAAAACATTCATCACTTTTACATCAAACACGGGTCAGTCAATAAGATGTAGAGCAGGGGTACCCCCCACTTTTTTTGGCACGCAATGGAGTGGAGCGGACCAATCCGGACTCCTTAGTTATTTTCCTCGGGGACTTTAACAAAGGAAACCTCAGCCATGAACTTCCTAAGTACAAACTGTTTATTAAATGCCCGACCAGAGAGGAGAACACGCTGGATCATTGTTACACCACACTGTCTAAACCAGTGATTCTCAACTGGTGGGTCGCAACCCACTACCCGTTTTTAATGGGTCGTGGGCCTTATTAATTAATTAGAATTAAAAAAATCACAAATTCATCCTGTGATTTTATTTTGAAGGGACTTTTTTTTAATACAGCGGAGTGTCGTTTTTTTTGCCGGCGTCAGTCCATGTTTTCAGCAGCGTGTGCCAGGTTGGGTCAAACCATTCTGATATGGGGGAGACATTGGGTTTTTAGGATAATTAAACATCCTAAATATAAAATTCAGCTTATGAACTTTATTTTGAATAAATTTGAGATGTTGAGACTGTTCCACGATTCGGGTTGCGGCTTCTCATTAAGGGGTGATGGTGGGTCCCGGAGCCAGACCAGTTAAGAATCACTGGTCTAAACCTGTGTCTAATCACCTGCACCTCCCTAGTATATTTAAGCCTAGTGTGCCTGTTGTCCCCTATGGCGTCGTTGTCTAGGTTAACGCTGCCAGTTTGTTGTCTGCTTTTTGGAATAATTAAAGAGCACCTTTTGTCTGGAAACTCTGCGTTTGAGTCCTCCCTCCCTGCCTGCCTCCGCACTCCATCCTTGTGACACTTCTAGTTAGTACTGGACTGACCCGGGTTTAAAGTTTGGTCTGGTTGAGTTAGGGGTTGCACAGATTTGCAGTTACAGCTTTATCAGGTTTATAGCGAAGCCTGGCTCAGGTTTACGGCTCAATGACCCTTCTTAAACCCTAGCGACCCTTACTTACTCTGCAATCAATAACTTGCAAGGATGGCGACTGATCAAGTTCGAGTCAGGTTTATTGTGGATTTTTAAAACTCTGAAGTGTTAATGGACCATATTGAATTCCAATTAAACTGGTGATGAAACTGTTAATGTTTTTGCATGTGTTTAGGCTCTTTCAAAATAAAACAAGATTTTTAGGTGACCAACATTTATGAGCGACAGAGATTTAAGTGTATTTTATTGACTACCTGAGCGTCTGTTGCTCTGGGTGGTAAGGCTTGGTCCTCCTGAGGTGAAGGCATTTCTTGTAGGAGGGTTCATCACGCTGGTGTGAAGGGCCGAGTCAGAGTTTGTCCTGTGCGGAAAGAAAACTTCAATGTTAAAGGATGTAAGAAATGAGAGAAAGGAGGACAAAATCTGTCAGGTGAGTCTTAATTCTCTAACAAAAAGTACAATAAACCCTCATAACTGGAAACATTAAACATTAGTTATTAAAGCGATAACAAAGGATCCAGGTAAGGCAGTGACTGACACGCCCCGGTCTACTTCCAGTCAGTTCAGAGGCGTGATCATTAAAGCACACAGAGGCAGGCTTTCTTTATGTTAGCTGTATCATCAAAGACCTCCTGACATACCACTGGTTCTGGATCTAAAATGAAAATGAAAGCCAGCCTGACTTGAACCCAAGTTGTGTTTTTTTTGTAGACATGAGATTGGCCGTAATAAAAACACCTTGTCAATAATGGAGGAAAGGGGGAAGGAAGCAGAATTGTTAACTGGTCACCATCAGGTTGTGCCACCGAGGCCGGAGATTCCCCCTTCTCTCTTTCCATAATCGATCAACCAGTCAAAACAGCGAAAAAAAAATTCAGTGACACCAAAGTTGATGTGTTATTTGTGCGTTGGTGGTGGGGAAATGTGTGTATTGACAAGTTTGCTGTAGCAAAGCGTGAAGTGCTGTGATACTGCGATATTCTGACTGCTGATGTTATGACTGTTTGAAATGAATTTCCAATTTCACCAGGGGCCATATGTCAGGAAACCCGCATTCTGGTTTACACCTGCCTTTTTCATTTTCCATGAGAGGCACTCTGTGCTTTTACCTCAGTGCGGCATGTTTGTGGCACATTGCAAAACAAATGCACCTGAAGTGGGCGCAAAAGCTTTGGTACACGAGGACCCGGGTGATCAAAGGTTTTGGACAACGCCCTTTAGCGGTTTTCTGGGCAGGTCTAACTGGTAAAAGGTACCGGGGTAGACCGTATATGTTATTCCGAACGAATGAATTACTAAAACATGTTTGTCTTTTGTTATATCATAATATATATAATACATGTCAGTTTATAAAAGTTATGTGACATAGGTAATGTTGAGTTTTTTTATTTGATTTTACACCTTAACAAGACTGTTCTGTAAAACTTTAAGAACTTCAATGCAACAGGTGATGAGACATGGAAAAAAGGGGACAAGAAGGAAAAAAAATATTATATTTAGTGCAGTCAGTTAAAAGCGCTATTAACATTTTTTTTATTGCGAGACGAACGTTTTCTTTTTCTTCTATTTTGGGGGGGGGGTGGATGACTGTTGCCTGGAAATGTCAACAGGCTTATCTGTTTGAGTAGCTGCAAGAAGTAGTAAGTTACCAATAAAAGGTAAGCCTAACTGTTACGGTCCATTGTTTCTGAAATAGAAAATATTAAGGCATGGTTTGACTGCACTACAGGCTGAGTCCTTGTTTACCTGAAATGTGCACTTTATAATTTCATTTTTGTACCGCCCTGTTTGGAAATGTTGTTTTTCAGTAAAAAAAAAAAAACATTTGCATAAAGCAAGCCAGTCAACTTTTCCATGTTGATAAGAGCATTAAAATGAAGAAAACATTTAGAATAGATAAAAATGTGCAATTAGTTAAATATGACATAAATGTCATTAATCGTGATTAAATATTTTAATCGTTTGACAGCACTAATTATATAATATTAATAACCATGACAATATATGTATATATGTATATGCCATTCATCTCTATCAAAAGCTTTTAATGAGTGCAGGGACACTGACAGGCTTCTTACATTATTACCCTCGGCACACGGGACGTTGGACAGGAGGATGTCCAATTCTTCCAAGTAAGAGCCTGGCAGACGGTAGAGAACATGCACGGAGTACAAATGGGTTGGCCTTGTGTATTAGAATAGCGACTATTTGAGGTAAATGATGAGTAGTAAACCTGGCCTACACAAAGTTTCACAGAGCAGTTGCTTTTCCACTAGGTGGGTTT
Source organism: Pungitius pungitius (assembly GCF_949316345.1). Lineage (NCBI taxonomy): Eukaryota > Metazoa > Chordata > Actinopteri > Perciformes > Gasterosteidae > Pungitius > Pungitius pungitius. The sequence continues at coordinate 16,458,235 of NC_084910.1, forward strand.
CTTGTAGGAAAGCAATTCAATGTGTCTTGTCTTTTTTCCTTTCTTTATTGGAGAAGGCATAGTATTTTATTCCGCTTAATTGGATGGTGGATCCTTTTTACATACAAAAAAAGACATGTTATTAAATGTACAAAGTTTGATACTATTTATCCCTGACATTTCTGATTTCCTCCTTTGTCACAGGAGAGGTGCTGTCCTTTTACAGACCTCCTGGAGGTGCTCTGAAGAAGTTCAGATGGATATTTATTTCTGAACAGAACATTTGAGAACACTAAATGACAAAAACAGCAAACGTGTGCGGGGCACCTTTCCAGCTTAATCTGGTTGTTTTTCACCTTGACGTTAGGAATTTCTGGCAGGCAAGATGCGAAAAAGTCCCCCATGTTATTCCCTTGTGTGTGTTCGAATAGGTTGAAGACCTTTATGATGTTGCGTCTGGACCAGTTCTCCTGGTCCTTCAGTCGGGCCATGGCGTGGGTTAGTAGTGACTCAGTGTGTTCGAGTTTAACTAGTAGCTGTGACACCGACTCCTCCATGTCGGATATCCTATGTTACGCTTTGTCCATACTTTTCTCCACCGCTTTGACAATATCACAAATAGAGTTTACTGATTTGACTATTTGGAGTTTTATATCAATGTTGTCAGATTCGCTGATCTCTTTTTCTGACGGGCTTTTGCATGGGAAAATTAAAATTAAACGCGACCCAGGGGGGGTCGACAAGCCGCGACCCAGTTGAGAACCACTGGACTAAGGGACACTTTTTAATCTGAAACTGTGGACATGAACGGGTCTGATTTAGGTTAGAGACACACTCAGGTACACCCCTCTGGTCCTCACGGAGTCTTTACAGCACATGAGCGCATGCAGTTACAATAAAATAAACAAAAATGAGACATGGCAGGACGAAATAAATAAGAGAAGAATCAAGGTTATAGAAAAGAAGTGAGGATTTGGGATTTTTTTAAAAGGCAGAAATGATTGCTTTGTAATTTAATCCGGGATATTAGTTTATGAACCCACGCAGCACAGCGACCGCAACATACTTACTATACTAACATACTATCATAAGTGCTTACAACGTCCAAAGAATAAAAAGGACCTTTATTAAGTGTTGTAAATCACAGCCAAAGACGAAATCAATCGGATCGGACACATTCATTTCACCCACAGATTTTGAGTTTCCCAGTCGGGAAAAAGAGGAGGAGCATAAGGAGGATTCACCTGTTGAGTGCAGTGGTGGGCAGGTGAAACAACTGGTTTTTATCTCCAGGGAAGTTTCCGGAACAATTCCTTTTTATGATCGACAAGAAAAAAAAGTTACTTTCTCCACCGGGTAAGTACATTGGGAAAAAAGAAATGAAAAAAAGAGTATGAGGACTCGAAGAGCAAGCAAACGAGGAAGATGAAGGAAAGGAGCAAAGGAAGGAAGGAGGCTGACGTGTCGCCTGATGAGGCCAATGCAGCCTGGACTCATTAACTCATCAGGGATCTTAGTTCATGATCCCACGCAGCATTGGGCCTGCAACAACATTATCACGGGTGATCACAATGTCCAAAGAAAAAGGGACCTTTTAGTGATGCAAATTAGCAATCAATATGTCCATTCTATTTAATTTAGCTCATATATTATATATTGTCCACTGCAGTCCTCAACCAAAATCTACTGTTTACTTGAATACAAAAGTAGTTTGTAGTAGTAGTTTTTATAAACCCCTTTGCAAGGTCTTGACAGGCTAAAAAAAAAACTGTTTTTATATCACGGTGCTTTTTTTCCCCATTCATGGCCTTTGGCCATGTTTTAGCTCTCGTCCCACACAATGGTCCAACATATTGTTGGTTTGGACTTTTTCAATTTATTAAAGAAATATGGAATATTAAGTTATTTATTCTTCAGCTTGTATTAAAAACACGGAAGAAGAGCTTGGACAAACTCGCTCTTCCTGAGCCGCATTTATCAGAACTGCACCTGAAAGCTGGCATGAGCAGCGCCAGGTTAAATAAACACAAACTACAACCAGAGATGTAGAAACGATGTCATGTTTCCAAAGATGGCCCAACCAATAACGCTTTACTCGGCTCGGGAGCAAGACCAGTCTCTCTTCGATGGGGAAGGCTTCTCTTGTTAGAGGTACAGAAGGAATTTGACTGGAAACTGCTTGTAGAAAAAGAATTAAAAAAAGGGACAGATTCCCAGAAAGGAGGAAGTGCAAAAGAATGAATCCTGTTAGTTTTCTAAAGATTAGTGTGCCTTAGTAAGATCCATGAAAACCTCTGTGAAGTCTCAGTGTCACCTGATGTGATTCTGTCACGCGGCAGAGGGACAAAGCAGCCCTTAAGTGGAGGTTCAATGCCTTGCTCAAGGACACTCCGGCAGGAGGGAAGGGTCGAACTTAAGATGAAGGACATTATTTGTAGTAACAGCAAGCTAACTCTCTGCAACTTCTCGATTTCTTTTATGTCATGGAAACAGACTGCAGGGTGTTAAACCATTATGTGTAGAGTAAACAAGCATTATGATGCTTTAAATTCTACAATGTATTGAGAAGGCATGATTGAGTTTCATTAAACCTGCAGACGTAACCACAAAGTGTCGATCTCATTGTGTTGTTTTCAACCACGTGAGGCATCACAAAGGCTTCAGAAAGGTTTTCCAAAAGGAGGCAAGTCGATAACAAACAGGCATCTTAATGGAGACAGACGGGTAAAGGGGAGACAATACCTTCTCCAGCTGGGGTCAGGAGGCGGGGACAAGTAGGCAGAGTTGTACGGCGAGTTGTCCACCTGAGGAGACCATTGGTTAAGAAACAAGAAGGACGGTAATCTTTCGAATTCTAAATAAAGGGTTAATTGGTTATAATTAGCGTTAATGCAGATTTAGTTGCTTTTTCTTTATCTTGAAGGAAACCCCTTCCAACCCCTAACCCATCTGAACACAGGGGGGGGGCACATTACCAGTAAAATGCATATAAGTGCTGGCTAATGAGAACAGTTGTGGACGGGAAGCAGACAGTTTTTGACCGTGTCGCAGGTGTCACCGAGGTGGCGTCTTATGCCGTGTGGTGCCTGTAACCAACAAATGCAAAGTATTGCAAGGAAATAGACATCGGTAATTGTATGAGGAGCACGGATTAAAATCAAACAAGTCCCCCCCCGCCCCCCCCCCCCCCCAGGGCTTTAACACATACATTGAAAATGTGTTGGGCCCTCTACAGTAACGCTCCAGTCTCTATAAGCCTGACCTTCTTTAAGTAAACATTGTATTAAGTATGAAATATATTGTGAGGACTTTAGTTGGTGGCTAAAACAACATTCCCTTTGATTCACCATGACCATTTTTTTCTTGATTTCCTTAATTGCAGTGAAATCTAAGTCGGTCAAACAAAGCTCAGCATCATGAATAAACCAAAAAGCAAATCCTAACGTGAGTCTTAAAAGATCCTGTGAGATTCTCCTTCTTGTTTCCATCCAAAACTTCAGATGTCAATCGCCTTCCCTCCCTTTGCTGTTTGGTTGGAGAGGGAAGGAAGCGGCAATAGGAGAGACGCATTGATCTCCATCCATTTTGGGGTATACAAAATAAAATGAATTGAACATGAGGCCCTTCGTCTCAATAGATATTCTGATATATTGCATTGCTCTTTTTATAGAGCCACATTGAACACTCAGTCAGCCTCAATGCGGTTTCATTCGACTCAATCCCACATGCAAATATTTACATTAACACTAAATGTGGATTCATCCATCACTAAAAAAAGTCCAACTAAGTCACTACATCTTCACTGACCATCACACGTGTGTCTTCAGTAGGACCCAATTGCTGCACTATGGTGTCATTATTGTACTGTCTTCCGTCATGCACCAACCACCAAGTCAAATTCTATGTATATATATATATATATATAAATAATGGCAATAAACATTTCCTGATTCCTAATCCTGAATGTGCTCAGAGATGAAAGACACAGGAAGTGAGACTGGTTTGAGGGACGGTGGTAAAAAGAAAGGCCTTTGATGCCCGGTAGATTGAAGGATACTTGTCGGTTGTGGTACGGACGGACTGGTGAGACAAACCGGCGGTCCCTCTGGACTCGCTCCACCAGACCGTGATGTCGAGTGGACCGGTTGGACTCCAGTATGGAGGGGAAGGAGCCCTGAATGAGAAAGGAAGAGTGATCCAATCAGGACTTTGTTATTAGAGGTGCATGTATTCAATATTCGACACTTCTAATGTCGGAGGAAGGAAAAGGAAATAGCCACATAGAGAAATCTACGTCCAGTACAGTCAGAGAACTCCTGTTGGCTCTATTGTAAAACCATTTACTACTGATGACTAAGATTCTTAAAACATGGAACTGGTGGAACATGGAACTCAGATGCCTTAAATATTGTCCCTGAACATAGCTCAAAGAGGACCAAGACATGTGAAGCAGTTCATACAACTTGATTGTTCTTGTCTGACAGTCCTTTACATCAACTGGTCTCTAAAATATCTGTAAGCATCAACAGTGTATATCAACGTATGCATGCGTGTGCTGCTGGCAGTGGACAGAGAGCACCAGGGGAACAGACTACCACAGCCACCCAAACACCCCCCTTAAAGTTGTAGACCTAGGGAAAACACTGATTCAGATCCCAATAGGTACTTCTTCAGTAGGAGAACTATATTTGGGGTCACCTGGAAGTCCGGAGGGCTCCTGCCGATCTGATTCACGTTGGGTAGCGAGCCGCCGTAGTAGACAGCTGGATTCCTGGAGAGGCGGATCTTCTGGGCCTGAAGCTGATGAGACAACAAAGCACCAATAAACGTCACCAAATCATGAGCCATGACTCTAGAAATATACTACACGTAAAGCACCACATCATGAGCTTAGGAATGTCACAACAACTACATTTTGCCAGTCCAGTGTTTCCCCATCATTACGCCTTACAGAGGTTAGCCCCCCCCCCCCGGAAAAAGGTTTGACCCACCCTCCCCATTAAGTAGTACCCCAAGGGTACGATAATATTTTAACGGACTGACATGCTCTGTGAGCGAGGTTACACATTAAGAGTTTGTCCGTAATGGACATTTTTTTACATGCTCTTACATTACTTTTATACTTTAAGCATCTTTAGAACCAGCACTTTTTTACTTTTACTCAAGAAAAAAACCTTGAGTTGATACTTCTACAAACGTATTTTTAGACCTGAGTACCTATATTTCTACTTGAGTAATGATAATGAATGTGAATACCTCTGCCCAGAGTCATCCCCAACCCTTCTATGGGAAACAGGGAAAGCAGTTTAAAGAGGAACAATCATCTCATTCGCAGTATATTAAATAAAAGGAAAGAAAAACAAGAAGCGAAACTGGAACAACAAATCAAGCGACTTGAAATCATTAATGCAAGTGACCCAATGTTAGAAACCCAAAACGAATTAGGAAAGTATCAATTCAAATTTCAAATTAAATTTTAAATAATAAAACTCAATTCCTAATACAGAGACAAGAACATTTTCACTATAGCAATAAATGGAAATATTTATAAGTTTGCCAAATAAATATTTGGCCAAATTAAACGCAAATTCACCCAATGACATAAAAAAAATCTTCACATGTTTTTATGCCAAAAAATCATCAACCCAAATCAGGAAGACGTCGACTCATCTCTCAACAGTATCGATCTACCAGATTAACCAATTACAACAATGTAACATACCTGACTCAATTTAGCACAGGAAGAACTTTTTACTGCCCTAAATCGTATGCCCAATAACAAAGCTGCGGGACCTGTTGGCTTCCCTGCTGAGTTCTATGAACACCTTTGGTTCATTTTAGCTACACTTTTTAACATTCAAGATTCGCAATTTCCAACCAACATGAATACAGCGTGTATATCACTCCTACTCAAACCCAACAACGATCCAACTCTTCCATCTAGTTACCGTCATATTTCACTCCTCAACGTAGGTGTTAAAATAATCACTGTGGCAGGCACTAGCTCACAGATTAGAAAGTAACTCCAGCCATAATTCATCCAGATCAAACCGGCTTTATCAAAGGTAGACAGACCTTCATCCATCAACACACACACAGACGGTTTTACTTAATAAATTACTTATCATTCAAACAAGCCAGAACCACCATTTCCTCCATTGATGCAGAAAAAGCCTTCCACAAAGTAAACTTTTCCTATAGGCACATTGCAAAGATTTGGCGTTGATGAATCTTTTATTAACTGGGTAAGATTCTATACTGTCATCACTAATGGACAAACTTTACAAAACTTCACACTACAGAGCGGTACTAGGCAAGGATGGATCATTTTTCAACGTTTTTATTGAACCGTTAGCTGCACCCATCAATCAGAATACCTATATAAAAAGGAATTCAAACCGATCAGATTAGCCTCTATGCAAATGATGTACTATCTTTCCTTCAAAATCCTTACTTACAAGAAAGAGAAAAATCAAAGTTATTGAATCATTCTCCAATATCTCAGACCACTCCAATAACTGGCAAAAATCATCCATCCTCCATTTAGACAGCAATTGGGATGGGGCAGCCCATTTATCCTTTTTTGCACTGGTGCCCTCACATATTTAGGAATGAATATTTCCGCCAGGTTGTAAGAACTTTTAACACTTAACTTTACTCTGCTATTTAAAAAAATAACTGACAACCTCCTACGCTGAATGAAACTACCTCTATGACTTATGGGCAGAATTGCTATAGTTAAAATGCCAATACTTCCTTAGATAGATTACCTATTCACAATGATACCATCACAACCCACCAACACTTGACTAAAATCTCTCAGCTCAATCCTCAATCTATTCTACTGGAAAAACTAACACACCAAGAATTGAACTGGCCAAAAAAAGGACCACATTTTTTTCATTACTCAATAGCAAATCAACTTCTTTACATTCTTAAATGGATCCACCCCAATCAGTTAGATAACACATAGTTAGATATAGAACAGACATTTTGTAAAGACACTGAGATTTCAGACCTACCTTTCCTCAGTCAATCCATTAAACGCCATTCCTGTTTTAAATCACTGACAATAGCAGAAACTCTGACAGCCTGGTGTAAATTTCACAAAATCACAAACATCACTTTTGCACCTTCAAATTTCAAGCCTACATGGAACAATCCTGACTTTCTAAGCCACACTAAACCTCAATGTGCGCACATGGTCCACTAAAGGCGTTAATCATTTGAAAGACATCTTCAATAACAATACCCTCATTTCATTTCCCCCACTTGGTTCAGATGTATGATATTACAATCCCTTTTTGGAATATCTGTAATTGAAATCATCCAGTCGATCCAGATTTAACATCAAGACCATTAATCTAGTGCAGAACTGGCAGACCGCGTTTCGGATCCGGACGCAGAAGCCGTCCCATCTGGACCGGGACCAAATGCAAAAAAAACCTGGTTGTGATTTAAACATGACAGGGCACTTTTCGACTGCGCAGCTTTACTCGTCTTTACGGTAGTGGCTTAAAGCGCTGACCAATTGCATTAGAGTTAAACCATCCCAGGTGATACCACTCGACCAATCGAGTTGTTGCATTCAAGGCAGGGTATCATCATCTCAATACTGTGGACAGACGTGAGAGGTAGCGGCAAATTAAAAATAAAAAGACAGTAGGAGGAAAAAAAAGACAATTTGATAAATTTGAGAAAAAGACGAGTGAGACAGAGAAAGCGAGAAAAAGGGACGAGTGAGACAAATGAGGGAAAAATGGACAGCGAAAGTTAGAGCACTTCATCCATAATGGACAGACTGGTTTCTGTTCATATTTGCTGGCAGGAAAAATTAGATCTTAATTCTCCCATTTACCAAAAAAGTGGGAGAGTGGAGATATATATATATATATTCTATAAAACTGTTCAATTGTTAAAATCTGTTTAGAGTCATTACTTATTATTTGCTGGGACTGTCACGTCCAAATGTGACGCAGAAAAGGGGAAATCCAAGCAATTTTCACATTTTATTTATTTATTTTAAATGCAGCCCTACTTTTATTTAGTTAATTGAAGGAACATTATTTAGATTTGCAGTGACACATATGTTCAATTCTTTGTTACGTGACAATAAGTATTCCCAAAGGAGTTTTAGAATCGTACTGAATTAATTTGATTTGTTAGTTGTGAATTGCAAATGTTTATACATGGTTATTATAATTATTATATTTGTACCTAATTATTAGGCTCATTTATAAGTTATTATGTTTTTTTAAAATGTTTCTTTAATGTAAAGAGACCAAATCTCCCACTGAATCAATCAACCACTTCCCCCGCTGAGCTGAGTTAGTCCGATAGACACAGCAGTTTTATTTGATGCACCAAAGAAAATCATTATAGAGAAAACAATTTCACACATGCTACTTTGGGTTCATTCAGGATTCATTTTAAGAATAAAATAAAAAACAGAATAATAAACAGACCGTTAACATATATAATAATATAAAAAGTTTCCACTACTATTACCAATTTATATATATATATATATATGTTATAATAACGGTATAATGGAAGGGGAGACCGTATATTAATCGGGACGGATTAGGGTTACAATCACAAATAGCAATTTTGTGTTCACGGAAAATCCCTGAACGCAACATTTTAACTTATCAGAGTGACAGCGACGAAAACGCAACATTGTAAACAAGCTAGCTACTTTGTGCTAACTTCATGCTAACAAATGATCAGAAATAGACGACCACATGTTGGGATCATTGTGTCACTTTGTCGCTGAGTCGTGTTACGTTGTTGTTCACTAATAAGGAGTTAGTGCTGAGCTGAGTTCCATGAAAAGCATTAGAGTCTCTAACCCACAAGGCCTCTCTTCCTCCAGGGAGCTCGGCTCCTCCTCTCCCTCTCTCACACTCACCCTGGTGGAGGTGATGTCCATCATAACCTCCTGGAAGGCGGCTGTCTCTTCGGCCTGTCGCTGCGTGTGAAGCGCGATCTTCTCACTAAACTTTCGTGGGTTGGAAACCCCGGACCCGGTACCCGAGGTGGGTACTGGTCCACAGCCGACTGAACCCGTCGCAGACATCTTCACCGAGCGGACGACTTGACGTAGTGGAATGATTTTTTACCAAATACAGATGGAAAAAAGAAGAGCTCTCACTCTGTCGCTGCTTATGGGATCAGAAAACCTCAGCCAGTTTTAAAGAGATTAACAACAAAAAGGAGAAATCCTCCTTTGACGTATTCCAGATGTTGCTTATCTTCGTTCGAGAACGTTTTTAAAAAGCCTGAATCCCATAGTAAAATAATACAGGCTTTAGATTGTGTACAACTTGTCTGTGTGTGGTCAGTAGAGAACGACGGCGAGGTGTGAACGCCCACTTCCTCTAACAGACTGTTCACTATTTAAGCTCACGATGTGGCCCATCTTATCACACACACACGAGCTTTGATGTCTGATGAAAAAGTCGGATCCGCCCTCTATTGGTGGCTCTTAGCTTCTGTATACGGTTTCGTATAGGCTATAGCCTATACGAAACCAAGCGAGTCAATATCCTGGGTTTATTCTATTGTTGAGATGAAACCCCTTTTCCTTATTAAGCTTAGACACATGGATTCAAATGACGGATTCATTGAAGTAGTAGTTTATTATTTATATACATGTTTTTATTTTAAATGAAAACGGAAAGCAAGACCAGCTGATATAGTGACGTCATCAAGTCAGCTGCTGTTCCAGCTGCAGAACGATCGTCCTCCGTCCTCATGTCTCCGTGAGATTGGACTCCAAAGTCCCTTCTCTGGAGAACAAAAGTCAGTTTTTGGCATTCTATGAAGAAAGAAGAGAGAGAAGGAGCTAGTCGAACAGGCTGGACATTATAAAAGATTTTCATTTTTGAGAACCAGTGGAAACCGGAAGCGGGTTGCTGTCGGTTCTCCTGTTGAAGAGGTTCCGAAGAGAGTGATGAAGATCCGCCGAGGTGCTTGAAGAGGAGCTGGAGAGGAGCCGGATGGGGACCGGAAAACAGTCTGACGAGGAGCCGGACAGGAGTCTGAAGAGAAGGAGGAGTCTGAAGAGGAGCACAGAGGAGTCAGGAGAGGAGCCGGAGAGGAACCGGAGAACAGTTTGAAGAGATGGGGGTTGGAGTCTGAAGAAGGGCAAAGAGGAGTCCGAGGAGAAGGAGTCTGAACACAAGGAGGAGTCTGAGGAGAACCCGAGAGGGAGGAGTTAAGAGGAGGAGGAGTCTAAAGAGGAGCCTTTTAGAAGAGTCTCAACAGGAGCATGAGAGGATTCTCAACAGGAGCGGGAGCGTGTTCATCAGAAGCGGCAGCCTGTCAGCGCAGTGAGTGTCCGAACTTGGAGACCAGACGAATTAAACCCTGTTGCAGTCAAATTGGTACTTCAGTAAAAGTATTTGCATTAAATATACTGAAGTACAAAAGTAACAGTATTCCTTATGCAGAATAATGTATTATTTTGTTATTAGTATTAAAACATTGAAGCTGAAAAATGACCCAAGTTGTCAAATGAATGTAGTGCGGTAAAAAAAAAAAATGTGTATAAAGTACAATATTTAAGTATCAGAGAAGAAGAATAAAGAAGCAGAAAAATAAAATATCAAATGCAGTAAGCTCCACTGCATCTATCATGTAAATGCACCAATAATTACCTTTTAAATGATGAAATATATTATGGCTGTGATGAGTACATTAATGTAAGTTCTTGGTAATACTTCAGTATTTCAGTTCAGTGTTGATGATGAGCCACAGCCGCATAAACTTCATTGACCAAATATTCGTGTAGCTGCTACTCAATTTTAAATGTTTTTGTATTAGGTTGTAACTTTCGTTGTTTATTGTGCGGCAAAATCCACGTGTCTCCATGGATTTCCTCAAGTTCCTTTGCTCAATAAATAGAAAGAATAGCGAGACCAACCCAGATATTGTGTGGATATATCTATAGATATGTAAATATATATTTAGAAGGAGCTAGTCAAACAGGCTGGAAATTATCAAAGTTATATATATTTAATACTGTAAATAGACCTTTATTACCGAGAAAAAAACCTTTACTCACCACATGTCAAAACTTTATTCGATAAAAGACAAGAAAAACCCTAATCCATGGAATTAATTCCATACACTAACAAATGTACTGTAGATCAACTAAACTAGAGCTTTCCAGATTCTCACCACTAAAGTAAATATAAAAAGTAAGTAGGTTGAAGTTAACAAAGTGGAACCTGTTGAACAGCTTATCAGTCAGACAGGTACGACCAGAATGTGTGTGTGTGTGTGTGTGTGTGTGCACACACAGAGTCAAGGGTGTGTACCTACCAGGATATCCTCCTCCTGTCCACCTCTACAGTTTAGTTTTCTTGTGATGCTGCATATTTCTGTGTGGGTCTGGATAATTGTAAGACTGTTGTAATGATATGTATGATTTCATTATTGTTATTAGATTCCTCCTCTCGCAATCTTGATGAATTTCTGCGTTCTAGGCGGCAAGAAAGCCTCCCACTGTATATGTATACTTGGTCTGTATGCATTAAGGGTGGTAGAATAGTTTCCAACCTCACAGCAAAGATCTTTGTTAGGATTTTACAGTCCACATTAATCAAACTCGGTAGTCTATACTTTTCAGGCTCAATGGGGTCTTTGTTCTTTTTAAAAAGTAGGATATCAGGGCTTCGTTGTATCTATTTGGCAGCTCCCACAATGAAACAGAATATTTCGACACTCCTGTCAGGATGGGAGCCAGTTTATCTACATCAATCTTGTAATATTCCCAGGTGATTTTCCAGGCTTTATTTAAAGAAATGGCACTTTTGAACTCCTCCAACGTTATCGGGCTGTCCATATCATTCTTTTGATACCTAGAATTTCTGGTAGTTTTTGAAAGAATTGTCATATAGCTTCCCATTTCTGGATCAGACTCTTTCCCCACTTCTGTATAAAATCTAGACCTGATTAATTTTCTTTGTATTTGTCACCAGTTTACCCTGATATATCAAAGCACTAAACATTTTACCGGAATAGAGCATACTCTTTTCATTGTATATTTCCTCCATATCCCTGACTATTTTCTTTTGCTTTTTTTTCCCAACTGGTGTAAAGCTATGATTTTGCCTCCTTAGCATGCCTCCCATACTGTACCTCTATCCGTTGAACCACTGTTTTCTTTAGGAGAAAACGGTTCATCTACCATTAATCTGCTGTATCCTGAGTCCTGAAAAAGAGATATCTAACCTCTATTTTACTCAGTCACTATTACTAATCCCATGGTTGTTTGGACCTATGGTTCCTATTGAACACTGTAAGACATTCTTCACCAGATCTTTGTTAATAAAGAAATAATCAATCCTAGAGTGAGATTTGTGTGTACTTTTCTGTTGATGAGCCCCATAGATATGTTAATCCAAAGTCCTTCATCAATGGTTTAATAGCCATTTAGTCTTTTGGTATCTTTACATGCGTCGCAGTTTGATATTAAAGACATCCAAACTATGAAAAAACACATTATGTGAATTATGTGTTAAACAAAGCAGAATATGTTCTCTATTTGAGATCCTTTTGCTTTGATAACTCTGCATCTTTCAATGTATACATAAATATTATTATATGTATGTGTATCATTTTTTTGGTGGGGGTGGGGTCTCAGGTCATGGATGCAGAGAGGGGGGAGCAGTTTCTCCATGGTGACGGTGTTGAGGCTCTAGATAGGTGGCAGCTCAACGCTCCGTTCTCCTGCTTCCAGGATACACTGCAACACTCGGCGGTAGACCCGAACTGTGTGAGTCTGCTCGCCGGCAAAAGTTGCACCATGGGTAACGTCAGTGAAGTCACCTGTCAGTTAAATATGTCGACCCTCTCAATTCTGTCTCACAAGCCGAATGAGAGTGAGTCGGAGGACGTCCTTCCAGCCGTCGACCCAAACGAGGTGTTACCCAGTACGCCGCTGGTTTCTCTCAGCTGTCAGCTGGTCTATGACATCAGCAGCCTGGGTGCTGTGATGACGGAACCAGGTCAAGAGAACGTCATCTCCATAGAGCTCGGTGAGTTTGGTTTAATTAATCTCAAAACACTTGGTCCAGTTGCTCAGTCCAACATTACCATACGGAGATTCTTCAAATGTCACAATACTTTTTCAAATTTTACAATTGGTAACACAGGTAAACATGATGATTCCATCTATTCGTCATACTATACAAAGATCCTTCAAAGAGAATCATCCGTGAAAAGAATTCATTAAAACTGAACTACAGTAAATCACAGTAACTGTATATTTAAAGGAGGAAGAGATATTTAATAGTAATAATAATATTCGCCCACACTACTCCTCTCCTCCTCTTCACTGGTTACCAGTGGCTGCATCATCCAGTTCAAAGCCCTGGTTCTCACGTAGCATGCTGTGAATGGATGGGGTCCAGTCTCCATCCAGGACATGGTGAAACCCTCCATCCCAACATCAAGCTGCTTGTTCCTCCCTCACTGAGAGCAAAACACTCGACAAGATCACGACTCTTTGCTGTCCTGCTCCTAAATGGTGGAAGGAGCTCTGTGATGACATCAGGACCACAGAGAGCCTTTACATCTTCGGACTAAAGACACACCTCTTCAGACTAAACCTGCACTAAAACACTAACTGTAGCACTTAAATTGTACTTATGATGACAACTGAAGTGCTGCAATTTGGTAGTCTTTTTAGTCAAGGTGTTGTCTGAAGAGGTGTGTCTTTAGTTTGCGGCAGAAGATGTAATATTTTGTAATGTAATACCAAAAGGCCATAAACCACCCATACCAAGTGTCCACCTGCACTTAGTCCTCACCTCTCCTTGCAGAACTGCTGTCACTTCTGTCCATTGCACAACACAAACATATCTCATTTCCAACATATATATTTTGCGGTTTACAGTTTTAGGTGACATGCCTGCATATATATATATATATATATATATATATATATATATATATATGTATGTGTGTCAATGAGGATGACTTCATACCTAGGTTAAGCCTAGGTAAATCTACAGTAAAGCTCCTTTTGTATGAAAACATCTGCAACTGATTAAGACAAAGACAAAAAGAGTAGCTCATTGCGTATAACTAGTGCAGGAGTACTTTGTTGTCTTTGTCCGTTTAGTCGCCATGCTTTTGACATTACCATGGAAATGTCATGGTTATTTATCGTTTCCACTGTGAAATGGGTTGTCCCAAGAGACACCCCTAAGCTTTTCACTGCCGTACGTCCTACAATAAGTGCAATACATTATTTTTAGATCATAAATCAGCCGTTTTCCTCCACCTGTTATGTGCCAACACATAATCCTTTAGGTGAGTGTGTGGATCCACCCGCCCAGATGGCAAGTTAGAGAGACTGCTTTACCCGCCACAGTGTTATATATACAACTGTCTGTTACCATAAATTCATGTGCTGATTAAGTAACATTTGTGTAATTCATAGCAGCCCAGTCAAAAGATCAATGCAAACAAAAATGTACCGTATCATTTTATATTATGTTATACCAGCCTGCTCTACACTGTCCCACCACTGCCAGGTTTTCTTTGTATTTTTATTTTATTTACGTGTTTGTGCTGCTGCAACAATCCAATTAAGGTTCCTTTTGTCTTGTATGAGATCCAAACAGGGATGTCTGGGAGGTAACCTTTGTTGGTTGACAATAACAGGGATGTCACATCCTGTCCTGCACAGACGAGTGGCGCTCTCAGGTGTTGTTTTCTGACAACTGCGTTCTGAATCAGCTGCCAGGGATTTCTGCGGTTCCCCCAGAATACCCTTCCAGTCCGGGCGGTGATCTGGTGAGACTTTGATTTGAACACTCTATGTACTTGTTGATGGTTGGGTAGAGGTTTGACCCGGGGGGACCAACTCTTCTTTTATCGATCCAGCATTTTCAGTAGTTGGCCTTAAACAGTCCGCCAACAAAATCCTCACCTTTTCCCTGCAGTGATCCCCTCAGACTCCATCGAACTCCTTTGTCTTAATTATCACCGTGAAGACATAGCGGGTGTTTATTTTGTATATCCTGTGCTTTTATTCATTTACTCATGTTATATTCCTTTTGTCTGTGTATTGCTGTCCATTCTCCAAATTTACTCAACTGCTGTTGCAGCTGATACCAGATCTGCACTTGACTGAGGAAGAACAGCAGGTACTAACACAAGAAGGAGTTTCTCTGCCCAACAGCCTTCCTCTATCCAAGGTCAGACCTTCCGTTATCTCACTTAGTTTTTAAACCTTCATCACAATGGGAGACATGACAGAATCCAATAATGTTAACTACCTTAACTAGTCAAGCTTTATTCGCACATGGCATAAAACCATTGTTGACTATAGTACTCATTAGTAGGGCTGTCACAATAGATACATTTTTTTTCACCTAAACACACATTTTGAAATGAATTAATCTTGATTCATGGCGATTAATGAATGTTATTGTTGTAACAATGTTGCTTTTAATCAATGTTTGTTCGTAAGACTGAATCTTAAAAGAAATAAGTAATCACTTCAGAAAAAGTGTATTTTAGACACTGTTATTTAATTGCTAATGTATGTAGCGCCTATGTTTGTTTTAAAAAGGTCTCGCCATCTTGATATAACTTACTGTAGCTAGCGGCCGTTTAATTTCCGCGGTCAATTTCTCGGTCCCGGAAGTAAACAATCGTACGTTAACTATGTTAAATTATTTTGTTTAATTAAAGAAAGCATCCACATCTTATATTGCAGTTAAATTAAATTGTGGTCCTGCATTGAAAAACTTACTGAAGTAAAAGTATGTAAGTATTATCAACAAAATACAATTAAACTAGTAAAATGAATGGCTGGTAGTTTCATTTGATGTTTCTGGATAAATACTACATGTGAAAGTATCAATCCGAGCCATGTTTCATTGAAACATTCATCATATCAGATCATCACAGGTTTGCTCAGTCTATTAAAAAAATACTTTGACCAAGTTAAACTGCGTTCACGTCAAATTCAGTTAATAGAGCTGCTTCTTACATCAGATTACAAAGCTGCTTCATTGATGTTTAAAGTTGTTTTTTTCTGAACTTGCCGTACTTGTTTTTTCCTTTTTCCCCAATCACAATGATAATTGTGAATTGTTCGTACCAAATAACCAAGCCAATTCCAAAATGAGAAAACCAACTTCCCACTGATCAGACATGTGTAGTGATGACAGGAGAATTAATCCTGAAATGATTGATAATGACTTTTGATTGCTCTTTATTTGCAGGCTGAGGAGAGAATCCTGAAAAGAGTTCGGAGAAAAATCCGCAACAAGCAGTCGGCTCAGGACAGCCGGAGGAGGAGGAAGGAGTACATTGACGGGCTAGAAAGCCGGTAGCGGTGGTGTAATCTCACATTATATGATTAATCAGTTTAGAAAATCAATACAAAACTAATTTGATGATAAATTATAATAATTAGTCAATTGAATATCTTCAGGTTTTCTATTCTATAAAAAAAGATCAACTTATGCTCTTTAAGTATAAGCTTATGCTCAATAGGGCTCCTTATATTTTCATACTTTTACCTAAATCAGTGCCATAGTTGTGGAGGTTGTGTCGCTTGTTACAGCTGTATCACACTATCATTGGATTTACACTACACCAGGCACTTATTTGTCCATCTTGGCACGTCTCTCTTTTTATCTTTCCGTGTCGCTCTGTGTCTTTTTCACTCTCTCTGAGGCGCGGTTCATGTCACGTCTGTTCCGCTTGATTTCTTCTTAAAAAAAGAGTATTTCTTAGTTGCAAACATATGATATCAATCTGTCAAATTGTTTGCAATGTGTGTGTGTGTGTGTGTGTGTGTGTGTGTGTGTTTGTGTACAGGGCAGTTGCTTACTCATCTGAGAACAAGGAGCTGCAGAGGACAGTGGAGCAGCTGGAAAAACGCAATATGTACGATCACCTTTTTTTAGGGTTATAGTTAGGAGGTTATGATGATCCCATCTGGGAGAATCTGCGTCTGAAGATTTGGGCTATTTGATGATGTTTGATTGATTTGATACTATTATACTATTGTTTAGGTCAGATGACTAATTCTGATGAAATTATTATATTTATGTTATGAGACACAACCAACAAAGCAAAATATCAGGTGTTCCTTCTGTCCAGGTCTCTGTCGGCTCAGTTGGGACGGCTTCAGTCTCTGATCCAACAGACGGTCAGCAGAGGAGCTCAAACCACCACCTGCTTACTGGTAGGAAACTCATTGGGGGGGGGGGGGGGGGGGGGGGCTGTGTGCAGTATACAAAAGTCTATTTGCATTTACAGTTCTTTTTCTGACCATAAAGCTTTGTTTTCTTAATTGACGCTAGAATAAAATGTTTAGTTTTTTTAAATAAAAGAATAAATCCAGAAAAAAAACTGACTCACATCCCTCAAAACCTCTTTTTGATTTTGTGGCTAACACAAGGCAAGGCAAGTTTATTTGTATAGCGCTTTTCATACACAAGGCAGACTCAAAGTGCTTCACATAACATGTCATACAATAAAGTGAAATGAAATGCAAGAATTAAAAGACAATTAAAAAACAGCAAATAAAATTGTAAATATAAAAATAATTAAAAGTTACAGTGCAGAGTGAGAGATTAAAATCTTATTAAAATTGTTTAATTGAAGGTTAAAAGGGCAATGCAGGTAAAATTTAGCAGAAGGCGAAGGTGAACATAAAAGTTTTCAGTCTTGTTTTAAACGTGGTCAGAGTTGGGGCGAGTCTTAAATCTTCAGGAAGTTTATTCCAGCTGTTTGTTGGCATAGTAACTAAATGATGCTTCCCCATGATTGTATTTACTCTGGGAATCACTAACAGATTGGTGTCAGAAGATCTTAGTGATCTTGAAGGCTTATGTAGTGGAAGCATGTCAGTGATATACTTTGGCCCTTAACCATGTAGTGATTTATATGTGAGCAGTAGGATTTTGAAATGAATTCTCTGACATACTGGGAGCCAATGTAAGGATTTAAGTCTTGAGCTGACATGAGCCCTCTAAGTCGTGCTACATTTTTGAGGTGATAGTAGGCCGATTTTGTTACTGATTTGATATGACTCTCCAAGTGTAAATTTGAATCCATAATAACCCCAGATTTCTGGCTTTATTTGATGTTTTCAGGGACACAGAGTGATGGTGTTGGGTTACTTTTTTAGCACAAAATACAATGATCTCAGTTTTGTCTTCATTTAGTTGTAGGAAATTGTGACACATCCAGTCTTTGATTTGATCAATGCACTGGCACAGAAAATCTATGGGGCGATAGTCGTTTGGTGATAGCGCTACATAGATTTGGGTGTCATCAGCGTAGCAATGGTGGGCAATTTTATTATTTTGCATGATTTGTCCTGGTGGGAGCATGTAGATGTTGAATAAAATCGGCCCTAAGATCGAACCTTTGGGGACTCCACACGTTAAGTCGGTTGGTTCTGATACGAAGTCACCAATGGAAACGCCTGAGAGCCCCACCCAGTTTTCCAACCAGTCCAAAAGTATTGAGTGGTCGACAGTATCAAATGCAGCACTGAGGTCTAATAGCATTAATATTGAAGCTTTGCCAGAGTCTGTGTTCAGACGGATGTCATTTACAACTTTAATAAGGGCCGTCTCGGTGCTATGAAGAGGTCGAAATCCTGTGTAGGATAATTGGTTATTTCCTATACATTTGGAGCCAGGTCCAACTGAAAACTCAGTTTACATGCAAAGAATGAAGGGCACGATATTTCATGTTCATTATTGAAAGAGACTCAGTGTGTTTGGATTTGTGTCTTCAGCTCATCCTGGTCTCTCTGGGTCTGATCATCATGCCAAGCTTCAGTCCGTTCAGCCGCAACTCGTCTCCAGATGACGACTACAGACCCACAAGAGGTCAGTCCTTTTCTGCATAACTTCCTGTTTACATCGATTAAGGGCTAAGAGGGTTAATCAGACTAGCCTTTGAGACGAGCGCTATAGATGATGAAGACAGGAATTTTATTTACAAGAAGATTTTCTCGAGCCGTAATGTCACGCGATGATCATGGACCGTCTCTACATGATCTCACACTGTCTCTCATACAATCCATGTGTGTCCATGTTGCGAGTAGTTATCTGGAAATGACAATAAATCTAATGGGGACTTCAAATATTCTCTTCCAACGTTTAACGCCTCGCAAAGTAAAACTTTTCAGGATCATCCAGAAAAGGACATGCCATGTTTGAGAAAACACTTTAGTCGTTAACGTATCAGAGATCTTATTTTGTTCATGTAGAAACTGCGCTAAAATACACCTGATGAGTATGCATGAATGTTGAAATGAAAAAGTGCCGTTTCATTGGCTGGGCTGCTGTCAGAGGGAGGAGCCTGTGAAAGAATATCGAGGTTTATCGAAGAAAACCTGCTCCCGACCAGGTTAGGCTCACAGGCTTAGTTACCATAGCGACTGACTGAAAAACTTGTTTTTATTGTGAACAGTTGAGAGGTTTGATGAGGTTTATTCTAGACAGATTTTATTTTCCAAAAGGAAGCTGTTACGTGTTTAAATCAAGCACTCAGTTTGTCTGACCAATGACTGATAATTTGTTAATCAGCTGTTGCTCAGTGCATATTCAATGTTGAATGACTTTCTATGAGCTGAAACCATCATCACACCCCATATTAGTATATGCAATCATACTAAATAATAATAATAATAATATCCATCTTTCTAGTTATTTCCAGAAACATCCTGACAAATCCTTCCATCTCCCAGCCGACAGCAGAAGATTCAGATGTTTCAACTGTTCTGTCAGACTCCTCGTCAACGCCCATTAAGGTCACCCAATCGGGACCTCTGGAGAGCGCCGCCATTCTCCAAGAACCAATAGAAAACCCTGACTACACAGGCTTTGATCGAATGACTCCTGAGGGAAGCCAATCAGGAAACAGCTCGGATCCCGTTTCCGGACAACCTGAGCCTTTGGTTCTTGGTCTGACGTCATCGGCAGGGAAAGTAGGCGGTGATGCCCCCAAACCTGCCCACGCCGACGAGATGTAGATCAATGTGTGCACCCATGAGGAAAAAGATGTAGAAAAAAAAGAAAACCTTTCAATGTCTATAATTAAAATTGTTTTCCAGCCTGGCTTATATTGTCATTGTCACTTTCAATTTACTCTTCCATCGTAGAGGATTTGTTAACATGGTGATGGAAATGTTTGTGTTTAGCATAGATTTTCGAATAAAGGGTTTACAGAATTGATTTCTGAAGCTTGCCTCATAATGTAGATGCAAGCCTACAGATTTAGCAATAGCAGGAAATGGATTTACGAACACACATATAAATATATATCTCATGAGAGAGCTTAAGAATATCGTATTCGATTGGATAAACTCTTCCCTGCAATCTGGCCATCTTCCAATCTCTCTGAAAGCTGCACTTATCAACCATCGGCTTAAGAAACCCTCCCTCGATCCTGATATTTTATCAAATTACCGGCCCATTTCTAACCTTCCACTTCACTCCTCATCGGGATCCCTGGCAGCAGCCTGCAGAGACTGCAGTACATTCAGAATTGCGCTGCCAGGGTCCTGATGAGGGTGCGCATATTTGAGCACATCACACCCATCCTCCATAAACTTCACTGGCTCCCTGTTAGGTTCAGGGTTTATTTATAAGATCTGTCTCCTGACCTATCAGTGTGTCTACGGCAACGCACCATTGTACCTCAAAGAACTCATCAGTAGACATAACCCAACCCGACATCACATGTTCCTCTGACAGCCACAAACTCCAGGTTCCCAAGTCCAAACTCTGCACCATGGGACATAGGGCCTTCCACTGTGAAATGCCCTCCCCAACCATCTGAGGGCGCCACAGTCTATAGAGGTTTTTAAAAATAAATTAAAGATCTACTTATTTTTTATTGCATTTTCTTAATATAATTTTGTTTCTTGTTGTCTCTGACTGTTTTTAGTGTTTTTACCTGTGCACCAGCAGCACTTTGAGATGTTATTTTTCTGTGCGGTCTCCTCTCACTCCACATGCAGCCTCTGTCAGTTCATTTACCTTTTCCACCAGGTGTCTCCAATCTCTTCTTCTTCTTCTTCGTCTTCTTCTTCTTCTCTTATTTAATGGCGGACTGGAACCAACGTTTAGGTGCATGCCGCCACCCACTGTACTCGAGTGTGTATTGTCATGTTATTTTATATTCTATTCCATACCCCTGAGTCTTTTAAAAAGGTAATTAGAGCCTTTCTGGTGTATATATTCCAACTCCCACACATTCCTGTTTATTCTTAGATCTGTCTGTATGAATCTTTAAATACTTATAGTAACTGTCTCTTATTTAGATGTTTGCTTTAACTCCTATTTCCTCCATTCTCCATTCACTTTTCTTTTCCAATATATTAATATCAACCTTTACTTCTGGAAAGAGCCACGGTGGAATTCTACTAACTAGGTTGAGAAGGTGGTGAAATGTATGGCTTCCATTTCGTATTCCCTCACTCTCATTTCTCTTGTCCATCCAAACCTGAACCCCTGAAACTTTGTATTGTCCCAACATTCCTGTATTGTTTCTTTTGCTGGGTTTTCTTTCCCACTTCCTTTCAATTTAATCCAATACACCATCGCCAGTTTCTCTCTTCTTAACTCCAAAGGTATCTCTCCAGCTTCTGTGAGTATAGCATTAATGGGGGTGGTTTTAACAGCTGCGATGCATACACGTAATGCTCTATTCTGTAATCTATTAATTTTTTCCAGCACTGTTTTTGCTGCTGCACCATAAACTACGCAACCATAGTCTATTGATGACCTCATACAAGCCCTATAGATGTTAATTAACGACTGCCTTTCTGCACCCCAGTCACATCCCGCCACAGCTCTCCTCAGGTTTCTAACTTTTTTGCATTTATTTTCAAAGTTCCTAATATGCATTTTCCATGTACGCCTACTATCAAACCATAGTCCCAGGTACTTAAATTAATTTACTTTCATCATTGTCTGCTCATATAATGAATAAACTTTCAACATGGCACTTGCATGATGTTTTCTAAATCCAATTTGTATATTGGTCAGTAGTCCTCTCTGTTCCAAAATATGTGATAATCTACAAACTATTATCCTCTCTATCTATTTGCACAAGTGGGATGTCAATGCTATGGGCCTATAGTTATCAGGATTAGCTGGGTCCTTACCAGGGTTGTTGAATGGTAATATTACTGCACTTTTCCAACTATGTGGTATTATTCCATCCCTCCAAATTTTATGAAACAGTCTTATTATTAACTTAAATGATGACTCAAGCAAAGGCCACACAGCGCACATTGACTTTTGTTATCACCAACTCACTACGTAATATACCGATGAGTAAAAACAAAAGCAACAATCAATTTGTCCCAGAGTCGATTCATGTCAGTTTGTGCAGTTTATTTGTTTCGGTTCGGTCGTTAAGTCTGTTATTTGTGCATTTATGCGTAAAACCCACATTCTGTAGTTTTCCTGGATTTAAAATCTCGACTGGGTTGCCCTGAAAACAAAACAAGATCGATCCCGAGCCTCGAGCTTTTAGAGGCCCGAGTCTCACACACCCTTAACACCCCCACCCCACACACACACACACACACACACACACCCCTCCCCCGGCCCCCCTCCCGTCAGTCATGTGTTTCTTCCAGGAAAATAGTGAAGTTTCACAAATGCACAACAAGGATGTTGCTGCTGCACACGCAGGTCCTCCAGTCCGAGCCGCTTTGAGCCGCGTTGTTTCCGAGCCCCCCGTCCCTCTGGTGAGTGGCCGACCTCTGCGACCCGTTGCTCCTCTCGTTTTGATACTTTCTGCTCTGCCTTGCTCTTGTGCCGTTTATCATCCTTTAGTTCTTTTATTTTTAAGATAAATCAATGCCTTTAAAGGTGCAATTCATGTCAAAACTATGCAAATGTTTCCCAATAACTTATTTTGTGTGTTTTATCCGTGATTATACAATGGTAATAATGGTAACATTTTATGATGGCAATATTGTTACCGTTAGCATGTTAAACCGAAAACATATTTATGTTCTGGTCATCCATGATTCCAAAGAGGATGTGAAAGAGATCACATTCCTCCTTTTCAGCTCCTTGGCCTTTATGTTCTGCTGACACCAAAGCTCAGCCGGTCTACACTTGGAGGAAGTGTTCTACGATTAATAGGTGTTCAAATACAAAGAAAACACCTAGCACACACTCTATTATTTAAAGCACAACACATAGTGTGAGAAAAATCACCAAAAAGAGGAAATGGTTGCGGGTTATTGCACATGTGTCGAGGATATTGCCAAATCCTGGTAGGCAACAGCAACGGGAAAGGAAACGTAGCAATGTGGGCCCCTACACACAGTGTGTGCATGAGTCACCGACACGCACTGACTAGTCCAGATACCATTTCCATCAATACATGAACGGTCAACACGGATCTACATCTCGTCTCTCTATTTCTTTCTCTCAAATGCTTTTTGTCAAGAGCCGCAAATATCGATTAGTAGCAAGCAGACGATCTAAAGAGGAAACTCTCACATTGCTTCAACTTGGACTTCTACAAATGCTCTATTTTCTTGAGGGATAGTTACAACTTATTGAGAAATACCTTATTGTCTGAGTTGACAAACTGCTTCTGCCCAAATGTAAGAGGTCATAACAAGTCATTTAAAAGTATAATTTGAGTTCAACTCAGTGTTTCCCCTTAACCCCTAACCCTAACCTTCTATATGAAATATATTGTGAATGTCTCTGTTAATTTTGAAATACCCTGCGTTGGCGGCATCACACGCTCCGCGTTGCGTTCGTGATGAGTGTTGAAGCGACGGGCGTCATCACTGCCTCCCGACCCGGGTCGGACGCGGCTGCCCCACGCATGCATTGGGTTGAAGGAGTTCGCCGCTTGGGAATAATGCATTTTGACTTGGTCGCCCAGCAGGTTTTGTCGCGATGAAATCCACGTCGGCGTTGGTGACTGTCATCCTGCTGGCGCTCGTGAGCAGAGCGAGAAACGGTGAGCGTTTGCTCCTTCAGACAAAACCTCTCTCTCTCTCTCTCTCTCTCTCTGACCCTTGGGTTCCTCCACGCTACACTCACAAAGCCGCCGTCACTTAAGATTGTCATCAAAACAACGCAACACCTGAATCGGTTCTCCCTCTCGTTGCTAGAAGACGACGCACATCCCTGCGCCACGGTCCAGGCGTCCGGGTCTGTGGTCCCTTTGGGGTCGCCCGTCACAGCCACCTGCGTCGTCAGGGGCGACTGCCCTCTGGTCACCGGACAGGCCGTTCGCATAGAGTGGCGCCTGGGCGACCGCGTCCTCCCCGCCGGCCCCGGGGCCCCCGAGAGCGGCCTGGTCTCGCAGGTCGCCATACCGAGCTTCAATCACACGAGGGAGTTCCTCACCTGCTGTGTCCAGGCCTCGCCGGTTCAAGTGGTGGCAGGATTGGAGATCAGAGCCGGATGTGAGACACGTTTGAGAAAGAAAAGGAGGACTTTAAAGGAGAAATATAACCATTCATTCGTCTAAGAAGGTCGACAGCGGCCGTCTCGTATTTAATGTAACAACCTTCTAACCTTCTTCACCTATTTTCTGGCCAACAGATCCGCCAGAAGCCCCACGAAACCTCAGCTGTCAGACGAACCTCACCACCCCGATCACGCTGACCTGTAGCTGGGACCCCGGGCAGCAGGAGACCCACCTGCACACAAAGTACACCCTCCACACGCAGATATGGTAATCTTACGATCTACCGGGAAATGCCGCTGCACCACTTGCCAAGGAGACCACATCGCGTCTGGATTTCTTTTAGTGGGGTTTACGAAGATCACCGTTTCGTTTCAGCGACTCAAACGAGAACGACACCTACGAGCCGCTCCCAGGGGTCCACCGCTACAGCATCCCTCGCTCTGGATTCGTCCTCTTCTCAAACATCCACATATACGTGAAGGCAGTGAATGAACTCGGAGAAGCGACGTCGGAGGCTGTGGATTTGGAGCCTGTCAGTGCAGGTGAGAAGAATTAGATGAACATGTTTCTTTAGTTGGGAAGTACTGCTATTTATTAACAAAAAAAAAAGCTTGTTGTGGTTCCAAAAGGAGATAAATCTAACGTGCGTTTGCATCGTTGACTGCTTGGTCGCAGCTAAGTTTGACCCACCGACGATCGTGAGGATTCAAGCGGTGCCCAGAAAGTACGGCTGCCTGAAGCTGAGCTGGAACTTATCTCAGCAGCTGGCCTGGACGGCCAGCCTGCGCCTGGACCTGGAGGTCCGTCTCACCCCAGCTGACGGCGGCCAATGGGGCGAACAACCCGTGAGTAGAGCTCGCTCCAGTGATCCAACATCAACTTTCCCTTTTGACACAGTGGCCGCAGTAACGCATGCTTTACCTTCTGAATGGGACGAACCCATATTGTCCTTCTTACTGTCTACACATCTCTTCATGGTTCACAGTCGCAGGGTTGCAATGGCTGGAGGCTGTTATTCTGCATCATACATTTAAGATGGCCCTTAAGTTTACTTCTATTAAATTTGGTTTAAAGTGTGTTATTTTCATTAAATTCAACTTGTTGAATCTATTACCATTCAGACATAGGTTTCATATATCCGTATATAGCGTGTGTCTTTGTGAAGCACTTTGGCGCCGAACCTGTTTGCTTTTAAAGAGCCACACCAATGAAAGTAACTGAAACCCACAACAGATCCTGCGGAGCGGGGTTAGAACAAGCAGACCCGTGGACCTGTGCCGTCTCCTCCACGGGACGCGGTACCTCGCCCAGATCAGAGTCCGATACCAGCGGGGCCCCTGGAGTGAATGGAGCCGCAGCCGGTCGGGAGTCACCTTGGAGAACGGTGCGGCTCACATCAATTCCACGCTGACGCGATCAGTCGCTCTAACACTTCCAATCTATTACCTTTTCTTCCACTTCCTGGTCTTTTCAATATATGCTAATGCCACGTCTACATCTCCCATTGCTTTTGCTCTATGGCACCGCCTGGATGGAGGTATTGAGCTACGCCGCGCACCCAGGCAGTGAATCCATAGTCCACAGCCACCTGTCTAATAGAGGAGAGTTTCACCTTTCTTCCCCTCAGCTGACATCCACCTCTTCCTTTTTCAGCTCCCGCCGGACGCCTGGACTGCTGGCTGAAGGCGTCACGAGATCGCGCGGACAAAGCGCTCGACGTGCTCTTGTTTTGGAAGGTACACGCGGCGTTTGTGTCGCCCGCCACCTGCCCACGGGCCCACGGGCCCACGTCATTTCTGCTGCCTTCAAAAACCTCCCCTCTCGCTGTGTTCTTTTCAGCCGTCGAAACAATTCCGCGCCAACGGCCAAAATGTGTCGTACACCGTCGTGGGGAAGAGGAATGGGAAAGTGTGCTCTACGACGAGACATTATTGTGCTTTTCGGGTTTCCAGCAGAGTAAAGAAAGTGTACCTGAGTGCTGTTAATGCAGTGGGGAAATCCTCCCCCACAGAAGTGTGGATTTACCCACCTGGAAGTAAGACTGACCTCCTCGAAACCCGCCTAAACTTGTTCAGAAACCGCCTCAAACATGACGGACACACTTGAATACGTTTTCCCTCAATGTGTTGTGTGCCTGTAGCTCGCGAAGCGGTATCAAACGTCACAGTCGTCCCTCGGGATGACAGATCCCTCCTGGTCCAGTGGAAAAGCCAGCGGTCTTCCAATCTCACTGGTTTCGTGGTGGAATGGAGACCTTTGCTGCAAACAGACCCCTCTTCGACCCAATTTGAATTGACTGACCAAAACCAGACACAGCTTTTTATAGCAGGTATGTTTTATAGTATTTCAGGTATTAGTATCTACACGTTGATGCTATTTCACTCCGCTTTTCCTAATTCCCCCCTCCCCCTGAGTGTCTTCTTTTTCTTGTGCCAAACCTGCCGGCGCACACCGCCAGCAGCTCACGGGGCGCTGATGCTCTGTAACCTCTTCACTCTCATCGACAGGCAGCTTGGAGCCCTACAAGCCCTACGGGATCTCCGTGTATCCCAGGTTTAAGGACGGGATAGGCCCTCCTCAGACCGTTGATGCCTACTCGAGAGAAAAGGGTAAGTCACCAAATACGCAAAGAGGATCCCACAGAGAGCAGGCGGCGCGGCCTCGGCCTTGGAGAAGTGAGAAAGGAGGTCGCCAAGGTTATTTAACAGAAACAGTCTTTTTGAAACAGTTAACACACGATGTAATAATGCCCTCTTGTGGCTTTAAATTCATGTTTTCTATGATGGCCAGAATGGATACAAAAAAGAGCATAATTACCAAATAAAGCGTTAATAATCACTCACAATATTTATTTTTTTCAAGCGCCATCCATGGTTCCAAAACTACAAATTACAAAGATCTGGAAGTCGCATGTGGAGCTCGCCTGGGACGAAATACCATTAGAGCAAAGGAACGGATTCATCCAGAACTACACAGTCTTCTACTGTGATCCAAAGGGACACTTTCAGGGTAGGCTAAAGGCCGTAATTTAACTTTTCCAAAACAGTTTCATTATGTATTTTCGATTTCGATCCGATGCCCGTCGCTCGTTTCAGTGGCGAATGCTGACCCCAAAGAAAGGCGAGTGGTCCTGAGAGGCCTCAACAGCGAGTCTCTGTACGAGGCTTTCCTGATGGTTAGCACGCTCGGCGGGAGCCTCAACGGGTCCACGGTTCATTTCAAAGTGGAGTCCTTTGGTTTGTATTAACGTTTCGCCAGCGGCGTTTCTAGAGAGATTATGTCATCGTGTGTATTCCCAGAGCAGATCCATTATCCGGAATGTCGATTTCTCTCCTCTCTCCAGATGCGGCTGCTGTTGTGGAAATTGTAACCGTGGCCGTCGTTGGACTGTTGCTGGCGGGTATCGGCGTAGTCACGACTTGTTTCTCCGACAATAAAAGGTGAGACCATCGCCCACGCCGACTTTAACTGAGAAGCCGTGGTGGCATTTGTTCTGCAAACAGTCTTCTTTCTTTTGCAGCCTGAACGGGCGTTTTTGGCCAGCTGTTCCAGATCCGGCCAACAGCAGCATCACAAGATGGACATCGCAATCAACACAGGTGCAGACAATTCACTTTTTTACTAATAATATCCCACTTCAAAAAATCTATATTTTAAATCCTCAGAAGATCAGATCGACAAAACTAAGAAAGCAAATAGCTGGTGAATAAAGCCGAAGAGACAAATACTCCCTTCAGGAGTTAGACCAAAACAGAGCTAAACAGAGCTAGAGGTATGGGACTCACCAGGCGGCCAAAATCACACCACAATCCTATTATAATATTGCTCAGGGGGGGTGCACCTTTGGTTCATCCCAACCTTTATCTATCAGGGCATTATTTAAAGCTCGTTCCAAAGTACCTGAGCGTGCAAAAAATACACTAATATGGATTTAACGGAAACTGTACTTGTTTTCGTTTTCGCAGGATTCCAATCTTGCCTTGGACAAAGAGGAGCCCAATCCTATGTACCTGTCCCACCTGAGCTTCCTGGACATCCCCGTGAAACCCAGCAAAGGGGACGATGACCCGTGGTCGAGCACTGCAGGGGACACCAGCGACCTGGGAGAGTCCATTTGTGGCTCGCCGCTCCTCCCTGACTACTCCGGCTCCAACAGCGACTCCGTTCCGTACGCCACCGTGGTGTTCTCTGCTCCGTGCAGCGACCCCGTCCCCGACGACCCTCAGGTGTACTTGCGCTCCGAGTCCACACAGCCCCTCCTGGAGACCGAGGAGTCCTCCAGTCCAAAGTGCTGCCATAACATGGGGACTGTCAAGATGCCGGATGAGCAGTGCTTCTTTGGGCCTTCCCACGATTGTGTGCCTGAAACAGGGGAAGGCGGAGGGACTCTGTGGGATGACTTTCCTTTTCTTCGAGCATTAGCCTTGAATGATACTGAAAATGACTAAATGTACCTTGCTGATTATAAGCTGCTTTGCAAGATGTTCGTCCGAGTTTGCAATGAGCCGACAAGTTGATTCAGCAGAGCACATGCATGGAAGATTAAATGCTAAAATCACTTTTATATTTAATGATTATGCTGTCCACACTTTATTCATAACACACTTTGTAGATACACCACCTCTTTATCAAATAAACGTTTTTTCTGAAGAAACATTTGATATTGTTGATATATTTATTTTGGGGTTAGTATCCCAGCATTGTCCAAATTACTTTTATAAGTCGAGTATGCAGTCCTTTACTGCATTGCAATTTATTTGGAATTATGAATTCTAAATGTTTTTCTATGAAAATAACCTTTAAACGGCATGCTGTTTTACTGGAAAGCTTTGAATTTTAAACTTTTATTTGTAAAATTGGATATTTATTTATTACAAGATTTCAGTAAAACGCCAAATGCTTTATGCATCCATTTAAAAACATAAAAGGAGGTAATGAATATAAAACTGATATGTGATCAAAATGCATTGGGTATAAATCTGGGACTTAAATACAAGACTAACCTCTGTACAATTCTCCTCTGTATTATTAAACTCCTCTCCCTTTTCCCCCTTTTTATATTGGATTATTAATCCAACACACAAAACTGCCATTTGATATTTCCGTATTATATATTTGATTTAATTATTGCATAGATTGTAAAATGTGACAACTTGATAACTATAGTCAAAATAAGTCGTTTTTATTGTATTGTAACGGACGTGTTCTGTGAGCGAAGGTACACTTTACGGAGTTTAGAAGTTCAGTGAAGGGCTCACAGTGCTTTGTGTCACTCATCCCGGTGCCACCTACGGAGATGTGTCGTGGTGACGTTTGGGGGCTTCGTTAAGTAACGGAACGCGGGAGAGTTGCGGGAGTTCTTGTTGGTTTGTTTTGTTCGGCCGACAGTAGACGGTTTCCGTACTAAAGTAAAAAAGAGCACGTTGTCCCAGAGCTTCATTAGCGAGAGTTGCTTTAATATATTTGCAATACTATACAAGTCCCCGGCGAATTGAGCCTAGCTTCCCAAAATACAGTGAATTGCATTATTTAGTCATGAAGAAATGACAACAAAAGCAGGAGTGGAACAACGACAGATGTTTTTAATGATAGAAACGGAAGTAAAATCTCTTCTCAAATCGACCTGCTCTGGGATTGTTGGCTTTGCCCTCCGAAACTCTTCCCCGATCCTCGCTCGGCTAGTCCGGTCTCCTCAAAATGGCGGACCACGTCTAGGGGTCGACTTTGATAAACTGTCACATTTTCATAATTTCCCGGGGCTACGTTCTCGGCCTCGCGAGCCGTCCTCGCCACCATGTTGACTGCTCTGAGGTCCTCGCTCGGTGTTTTGGGGGAAAGTGTCGCTCTTTCGGCGAAGCCGTGGACACGCAGCCAGGCTTTCCTGTCGGCGCCGAGAGTCTGCTGCGGTGAGTTCAGGAGCCCCGCGTCAGGTGTTGCGTAGAGAACATTCGGCCGATGCGTTCCGCCCGGTTGTTACCTGTCCGCCGGTCGCTCGGCCGGGTCGGTGACACACTGCGCCCATCGTCCATGAGGAGGGGCGTGTGTCAGCGAACGTCAATGTCCTCCATCGGGGGGGCACAGCGGTCCAAAGCGAGAATCAATTAATGAGCCTCGTGGTTTTTCCAATTTTTAATTGTTCGAATTGCCTTCGTTGTTTTCAACGTCCAACACATCCAACGGGTTTGAGACAGAAGTCCTGCATCACTATAGATAAAGAAAAGTTCCACACCGGAACACACGATGTGTATCTTATCCACCTCCATTTATATGTAGGATAAATATCATAAATGCGTCTATTCGTATTGTCTACCATGGACATCAGGGCTCTTCTCCTCAAATTCAATGTTAGTGTTTACAAATCAGAGAAAGAGCTTGCATAAATAATCGATAGACCAAATAGCTGGCAGATGATTAATATTGGTTAATTAACAACGGCACGTTTTGGGGGTAGGACAACATTTTTTAAAGGACTTGTGCACTGTTAAGAGATGTGTCTGACCCCTCTGTGCAGGGCCTTAGTTCAACCCTGACCTCCTAATTGCTTGTGGCTGACTACGCAGCTTCGGACCTGACAGAAATGAACTCAATTACAATATCATCAAAAGAAATAGAAAGAAGCTTCTTCCACACATTTGCCTTCTTGCAACTTGACATGACGTTTAGCAGCATGAAAATGTGTTCCAATGAACAGAACGCAGTCAGAGGCCAGCTGCTGTGCGTGCAACTCCATTTCTGCAGGAACGAAGCGCCGGGGGGGGGGGGTATTTCCGAAATGGCTTCAGATTGTGTTTCAATGATTTCAATGCGTTGAAAACCGCTTTCCTCTCTCCATCAGATATGTGGGACGCCGTGTTTTATCCGGGGTGAGCGACTGCTGTACTATGAAGACGATCTCGGGCCGCGCTCTCCAAGCCGTTCATGTTAAACTTGTAGATCGATTGCTTGATCTTCTTTCCTATCGCACGGCACCATCAGAGAAGTTTCGCATGCAGCAATGCAAACGACACGCTATCCACGAGATGTGTCTCACACAGAACGGTTTCCTTGTATGCAGAATTCGATGAAAGGTTCACTCAGATCTTGATTTTAATATGAAATTAATGATTGCTTTGCTGTGTGATATTTAAGTTTTGCGTCAGATTCTTTTGAAGAAATCTACAAAGGGGAGATAGTTTAAAATACAGACACTGTAGTGGTAATTAGCCTATTTTTTGCTTATTCTGGTCTACTGCATTACCAGAGAAAACACTTATTGGAAATAGGTGGAAGTCACCATCATTACAGATTAACAATATATTTTATTGACAAAAAAAAGTTGTTATTCAGCAGTGTCGTTAAATTAAAAGGCCTCATTTCACTAATCCCACTTGCTCCTCATTATGTGATCTTGTCGAGGTCTTGACACACAAACCGTCTTTGTGAAGGTCACAGCGTGCATTTTGATTGAAACTGCGTCACAGGCGTATTGATTGAGTTCCTGGCGCGACGAGAGCGTTATCTGAGGTTTTCCGTTTAGTTCGTCGGGCAGCCGCAGAGCGTCTCCTGAGCCCGGTTGGGTTTGTGTCTGGCAAAGCCCACGACTGCCCTTTGTCCTTCCACATTAGATCCCACTGCAGGTTTTTTTCCCGGCTGTTATTCGGGGAGCGACTGTGAAGAAGTGTCTTCTGGGCTCAAACAAGCTCAGATTCTTCGTCTGAAACTTTTTTTTAAACGTTATGGTGTTTACATCCCTCTCTCCCTTCCCCTCTCTTCCCAATCCCTCTTCTTTCTTTCTCTCTCCCTCCTCAGTTGCCGGCAGCTTTGCTGCTCCAACACCAGTGAGGCATTATGCTCGGGTCGCAAAGAAAAAGACGACGGGTATGACGCTGCGTTGTCACGGCGCCCTGTTTCCGACCTTTTGATGTTTCTCGCTTTTCATCCAAACATTTGGTCTCCTCCAGGCCCCGTGAGCCAGCTCGCTGACCTTCCTTCCACCATGCTGAAGATGGACTACGCAGCGGTTCCCCTCGCTCAATCGTAAACATACATTTATACCCTAAATACTACGTATATATTCACAATTCAATTAGAAATAGGCACTCATGCTTTCCTCGTTGTATTTCTTCTGACGCGACAGGACTGACGAGGTCGTCAAAAGGCTTCTGTCTCTGGAGTTGGCGAGTCACGTGAGTCCTGGATTCACCACGTTTGATGAAGGTGACTTTTTTTGAAGCCACCTTTTAACACGCACACCCATCACCACGTTTGTTTGCGTTCCTGTATTCCAGGCTGAGAAGCTGCAGCTGAAGAAGGAGCAGTACGTTGCTAAAGTCCAGAGGGACGAGAATGACCGCAGCTCAGTGGAAGTCAAGGGTGAGTCGCGCTCTCTCACCCCCTGTAGACATTGTTTATGCCCGGGGTAAAGAAAACGGGATGTGACGTGATTGAACTGTGTACTGGTTCAGTTCCCATTTTCATTTCTTTCTCCTCAGTGGCTGTTTTGACCGCCAGGATCCGAAACTATCAGGAGCACTTACTAAAACACCACAAGGTGAGTAAGGGACAGTCTGCGCCATCGAAATAACGCAGAGGCTCGAGCCGTCAACAGGTTTTTTTAGTTTTTTTTTATAAAGATCTCCGATGACGTGCGCTGTTGTGCGCTGCTTTTTTTTTCTCGCACCACTAGACCACCCGCGTCTGACTACATCTTTTCACATTTCGCCTTCCTCTGGTTTGTGACATACTACAGGATATCCTGTCTACTCCCCCACATGAAGAAAAAAAAAAAAAGAACATGCCTAGCATGGTAGTACATTTC
This sequence comes from Pungitius pungitius, assembly GCF_949316345.1. NCBI lineage: Eukaryota > Metazoa > Chordata > Actinopteri > Perciformes > Gasterosteidae > Pungitius > Pungitius pungitius. The sequence continues at coordinate 16,491,467 of NC_084910.1, forward strand.
CATGTTACATCATACTCCGATAAGGGTCACAGATAGTACAGGTTGTACTAGAATCTCCTCACAAACCGATGTGTTGAAACTGCGCTTCTCTTGGTGCTCCCATGGCTTCCCACGTTAACCGGTTTGGAATCCTTTTCATTGCAGGACAAAGCCAACAAGAGGCGGATGCTCATGGCTGTTGACCGACGGAAAAAGCTTCTGAAAAAGCTTCGGTTGGTGAACTACGAGGCCTTTGAGAAAGTGTGCGAGCAGCTGGGCATCGCCTACACTTTCCCTCCCGAGTACTACAGACGGGCCACCCGCCGCTGGGTGGCCAAGAAGGCCTTCTGCATCAAGGTAGCGAAACCCCCCCCATGACCCCTATATTCTGTTTTCTTCACAATGGCATCACATGATTGACGCCTAGGGATCTTAAAACACTGCGCTAGTTTCCTCCCACAGTGCACGTCGCGACTGAGAGGCGTTACCGAAGCGTTCTGTAGGCCGCCGTGTACGCTCCTCTCACTGGGTGACACGTGGAAGGTGTTATTTCTGTGCCCCCACTGACACTCGGCCATTTGTGTCTCTTCTCAGGTCTTTCAGGAAGTGCAGAAGCAGAAAGCCGAGCAGAGGCAGATGAAGCAAGGTTTAGTCTCCAAAGACGCCGAGACAAAAGCCGTTTAGCCCCAATAATGGATCGTGTCGTGTAAATTACAATTGATTCCACATGTTTGTGTTAACATCTTTTATTTCAACACCTTCAGATATGTGGCCCGGGGATAGATGGATCCCTTTTATATGTGTTGCTATCATTTAATGTTATTTCTTCTGCTTTCACGTTGATGTTGGAAATAAAATAATCAAACAAGGTTTTACTTTGTAAATGTATTTTTGATGAACTTAATGAATATTAAAATCAGTCGGAGGTGGTTTGGGTTCAATTAGTTTTATCTTCACAATACAAATACGTCTTCAACTGATACGAAGTATAAAGTGAAGAAGGGAACTCATAAGCAGATCATTTGTAGACGGGGTTTCATTTTATTTTCCACTCTTGGTCTTTGTGGGTCAAACATGCTGCACGGCTGAACTCCTGTGTCATCATTCATCAAACAAACCAATCCATCGCCCCGCTTTATCTTGAAAAGCATCTGCTAATAATGTAAAATGAATCACCGTTCACACAAGAGTTCCAAAAAACATAATTAATCCACTACAATTGCTGAAATTAAGACATTTGAGAAACGTATGTTAGATTTTTGTTGACTTCCTGAGACGTCGTGGATGAAACTAGATAAAATTGCAATGTGTCTCATATTTTGTTCAAATAGCAAAATCCACTGCATCCTGATCTCAATCCATTCCCCCATTGAGTAACTACATGTTTATTATGGCATTGTGAATGCTGTGCAACGCACCAATTTTTGAGATATCAGCATCATCACTTTATAACTCCACATTTACATTTCATCTGTTAAGTACTCTTGGAAGAACAAATGCAGCCTTGTGAATGTGTGTGTGTGTGTGTGTGTATATATATATATAACATCGGGCATGATGCATTTGTGGTTTCTGTGCGATAGGAAGGTGTGATTTTGACGACCGAGACTTCACTGCTGATCTAATGCGAGATCGGAACAAATGTTTAATGTGACCTGTCACATTAACACTGTGTTCCTGTCATCAGTCAGCTGCCTGCGATTAAACCCAGAAACGGCCTTTGAAAGCACAGCAGCCGTCTGAGTCTGAATGTAGATCGTTGTCATCCGCAGAAACAGCAGTTTGTCAGCGGAGTGCTTCACAGCTTAGGCTCGTCACGGCTTCCTGTGCGGTGTGCAGCTTGTCGGCTACAGAGAGAGGACTGCACACCGACACACTCTTCTGGTAAGTGACACCTTTTGTTCCTCTCGCAGTAGACTCGCTGAACAATTCACTTTTTATTTGGTTAAACAGTTGCTAATGAACCAAATTTCCAAACATTTAGGACTTTAAAAGTTCTGTATCACTTATCCTCGTTTTTTTTTAGCACCAGTACCAGAGGCTGTTACATGTTCTTATGGAAAAAAGTAGGACAGAAGCGGCCCCTTTTCCGTAAATACATTTTAATTTCAAGATAAGTAGTTCCAGTTTGAAACTGGAAATATTTTCTAAGCAACAAGTTGATGAGCTGTTGCACACTGACTGTTAAGAGTATATTTTTGATTAGAAACCCACGGGCAATAGTCCTCAAATCAATTAGTGAATCAATTGCTCTCAAAACCCCCGAACAGTGATGTCTCACTCTGTTTGAAGGGATAAGTCCATCAAACAAGTATTTTATTCTTTGCAGGCTGTTTTATGACTGATGATTGCACTGTAGAGCGTGAATGATCTGTGTCTTCATATACTAAAAAGACAACAAAAAAAACATGCATTGCACCTACCGTTTTTTTTAATGGAAACTCAAAATGTGATATTACCTGCTCTGGAGATGAATATCGCATGTGAGGACACATGTGAGAGAACATGTTGCACATGGAAAGATTGATTTGTGTCATTTGTTCAGCTGCTTTTAGCTTCTTGTGCTATAAACTAAGAACATATTTTTTCTTACAGACTTTAAAATCAAGGAGCGGATCCGTGAATCCAAAAATGTCAAACCCAGTGGTCACCCATCAACCAGGTGCAGGCAGCTATGGGACAAATGTCCAAACAGGAGAGTGGAGCACGGGCCTGTGCTCCTGCTTCAGTGACTTGTTTGTCTGTGAGTGCCATTAAAACGTTGGACATTCACGTCTATTTTTTGACAGTCAAACTCGGGTACCCATTCGTTTGTTTTTTTCTGTTTCGATAACACCTCTGTTGTGCAGGCGCCCTGGGATGCATCTGTCCAGTTGCACTGACCTGCTACACAGCTAACAAGTATGGAGAAAACTGCTGCTTGGCTTGTTTGCCAGGAGGCATGGCGGCCTTGAGGACTCATATGAGACTGACCTATGGCATTCAAGTAAGTTGCTCATACAACTATCACAACTCTCCAGAAACCTTTTGGGTGGTGCACAGAGTCTTGCGTCAATATCTTATGAAAGACAGAGATTTGAAGAACAGAGGAAACGTTGGGTGTTCACTGCAATCAAGAAAGTGCATTTCCCCACACAGGATCGTTGTTCCTTGTTTTGATGCTGTTGCAATTTTTTTTGAACCGCAGGGAACAATAACCAACGACGCCTTGATGACCTTTTGCTGCGGACTGTGCGAGGTGTGCCGGATGGCGCGGGAAATCCACATCAGGAATGGAGAAATGTAATCACGAGAAGACATGAAGCATTCTGGGCCATACAGTATTTTCAGTTTGGTGAGGATGTTCAGCTATCATTTCTTTATTCTTTCTTGTAGCGGGCTTAGCGTTCATGCACACTGCAAATGTGGGGGAGGGCTCATGAACAATGAATTCTTATGTATCCGTCTAATGGAAATGAAAAAGTGATATTACTGATCTGCATTACTGTAAATAAACTTTTTTTTATCACTCACAACTCATAACTGCATTTAAGCACGGACCATTGTGTACAACATTTCCAATAAAAACAGGTTTTCTGATTCATTTGGGTGAATGTAAACCATTTCTTAAACCTGTTGTTTCCAACGTTTGTGGCTTGACACTCATTACATGAGAAACTTACACGTAACAGTTTTTTCCGGTACGTCACAACATCTGTGAAATGAGAAAGAAATGCTTCGCTTTTGGTGCCTTAAAACAAAGGAACTTTTGCATTAAGCAAACCAAGCTACCAAGGCAGGTAACACGCTCTTCCGTGCCAAGTTTACACTTACTAATCCTCAAACGTTAACACATTATACTTGGAAAAAAAATGTATCTACTGTCTTCATGCACCTTCCCCCAAGACAATTTCCATGTATGTACAACATACAATGGCAATAAACGTTTCCTGATTCCTGATTCCTGATCTGATTAGATACATGTGTTTTTGCTCCATTTGACTATTGTAAATGCATTCATTGATCAAACAATATTGTCTCTTTGTACCGATTTCTAATAATATTGTAGCGTGTCTTAAGTTCCTAAATGTATACGGTTCTGATTACTGTTACTGCCAGGGTTGGGGAACCGCCCCTTCCGGTGTAATGTGTGTAGATTTTGGGGAACACAGGAAGTGGGAATTGCGGGGAGTTGTGGGAAGTTGAGTTCTTACGGGTGTGTAAAAAAACGGGGTGTTTTTTGATGCCGTGGCTGTGGCCGACAACAGCGACAATAAACCCGAGTAATCATAAACTGGCTCTTTATTGGCGCCGAACGTTACAATATTTACGTATGAAAAATCCCTGCTAAGTACCACTTGAGGCCCACTAGAATCACGTGACTGTCCGATTGACGCGACTCTCTCTTTATACGGCTTTGGCTGAAACGCGATTCTCGTCTCGAATCACGACGCGCTGATTGGTAGTTGGCTTCGTGGCCTAGCAACCAGAAGAGGCTTAACCAAACTGTAGGAGCTAGCAGCCGAGCTAGCTACGACCGCTAGCCGCCTAATTACGTTTTTTTCTGGATAGCTTAAACCGTCCAGTTTCCACCATGTCGTCCAGGACTCTGCCTCTGCTTTTCATTAACCTCGGTGGAGAAATGCTATACATCCTGGACCAACGGCTTCGAGCTCAGAACATCCCTCCGGACAAAGCTAATAAAGGTTAGCTTAGTTTAGCAGCTAGCTTACCCTGACAACATCACGAATGTCACCGTGCAGTCAAACGTAAATTTCCCTCCATGCATTCCTCTGCTGGTTGGTGAATTAAGGAATCGGGATTCTTAGAACGTGTAAACATTAGATATAATGCCAGGTCAAGAGTTAACAAAAATGAGTCCGCTTGTTGTCTTGTCACATATTTTGATTTTTGACTTAACGTTATATCATAACTCTCATAGACACCGGTTGCTGGTGCATGGGCCACCCGTATGAGCGCTGAGAGAACTTAACATTGATTGCAGACTCCCAATCCACATGAATGTTAAAAAACCTGTTTTCACATTTCAGCACGCATGCATCTGTGCTATACAAACGCATTGTTAACATTTTGAGTCATTTGTCATTGAGCGTTGTGGTTTCATGACTCATTGCATTATTGCATCTATTTATCTCTTTTCAAACCACAACGTTTTCACAATAGCTGGCTGGATAGACGATGACAGAAGGAGAGGTATTACTACAGCTTCAGAATGATCGTGCACTGATGCATTCGTAGCTCTTTGCTGTGCTTTGGCCTAGGCCGAAGCAATGGGCTTAATCACAGCAAATGAAACATGTCTGAGGGTAGTTCGCACACAGACCCTTTACCTACCTGGTACCTGCCACTGCACCAGGTAGGGCAAACGCTTGCCAAGCTGCTGCTTCCTTGGGGTTGTTGGGATAGGCTGAGGACGGAGTGTTTCTGGCCGACATCTAGTATAGTTATGCCGCCTGCTTCCGAGCCTGCTGTGTGGAAACTCCATTTGCCTAACCTCGGCTAACTCTTTGTGGACTTGTTACTTTGGTTTTCCTCAATAGTTATGAATGACATCATCACCACCATGTTCAATAAAAAGTTCCTCGAAGAGCTTTTCAAGCCGCAGGAGCTTTACTCCAAAAAAGCCCTACGCACTGTGTTCGACAGGCTCGCCCATGCTTCAATAATGAGACTCAATCAAGCCAGCATGGACAAGGTAAGTCATCATGTTTTTCCTTGAGGCATTGTGTACAACAGTAATTCTGGGGTTACAGAGCCATTCGTATCTTGCGGACTGTAGGTTGCCGTTTGTGGCTCCCTCTGCTGTTACCGACAGCTATGTCAGTGAAGTCATGCGCGTGTGTCCCTCCTCACAGCTCTACGACTTGATGACTATGGCTTTCAAGTACCAGGTGCTTCTCTGTCCTCGGCCCAAGGACATCCTTCTTGTGTCCTTCAACCACATGGATGCCATCAAAGACTTTGTGAAAGACACTCCCAGCATTCTCGGCCAGGTTGATGAGACCTACCGACAGCTCATAGAGGTATTCCACGTGCGACACTTGCCTCAAATTTGATAAGGACAACAAAGCTCAGCAACAGTCATCTGATTTGACAAATGTCAATGCCAAATGTTTCATATTCTCATATGAACATGACTGGTATTATTTGTATTAATATTATTAGATAGTATTAGCATTACAAGTATCATGATCTACTTTGATCTACTTATTTTTGGGTGATATTCAATGTTGTCTAAATTTCAAACTAATACATTGAGATACAGAGTGATTTTCCAATGTTCTCATTTTAGTGTTTGTTTTGTTAAATCAATTTTTCATTTATAGATGTATACAACGTTGTCAAGTGGAGAATTCCAGCTGATCAGACAAACTCTCCTTATCTTCTTCCAAGACATGCATATAAGAGTAAGTCCAATCTGATCTCAGGTTTGAATAATAAAGTAACTAGAGAGTAAAAACGTACACTATTATTGTCTTGTGTTTTCTTCTATGCCAGGTGTCTATTTTCCTCAAGGACAAAGTACAGAACTCTAATGGCCGCTTTGTGCTTCCCACCAGTGGTCCCGTGCCTTATGGAACGCTAGTTCCCTGCTTGATAAGGTACCACTTGGTATGGCCACGAGGTCTCTTTTAATTACAGTTCCTGTGGATCCTCGTAATGCCTTAAGTTATTTTTTCAGAATTTGTTCCCCTTAGATTTCGTGTTAAAGTTAAAGATGGTTACTTTGTTTTTTTTTTATCACTAATGGAGGTGTGGTAACAGGCAGGTCCTCTGTAGGTGCCTCTGAAGTTTACAGCCTATACAATGATGCATCCATGTTTTACCGTGTTTTTAACTTGGACCTGATTGTGCTGGAAATTGAGGATACCCACTCGGATTTGACTTTCGACATGCCGTTTATTGCAGCATAAACCTGGACACATTTAGAATATGTACGTGAGCTAGTGTAGATCTCCTGTTGTTGTGATGTCAAAACCCTGACCAAATAATTAAATTAATAATTATTAAAATAGGGGCTCGTCAGCAACCTTTGATACAGGAAACATCCACACTCGTCACTATGATAAAGTATTCAAAGCAACCAAAGCCTTAGAGGGTTCCACACAAGAACTACTTTCATCAGAGGAAAAAAAAAACAACAAAAAAAATATTTTGAAAGCATGTTAGTCCATAACATTTAGTGTTTTTGTATCTCTGGATTGCAGGATGTTCAGCCGCGGTGGGGAAGAGGTGACCAGGCGGCAGTTCAGTAACGGAGGAAACTACACAGCGGCTCTCCACGAGGGATCCTTTGAGATATTTGGTGACAGGGTCACCAAATTAGGCACAAACATGTAAGCTGCAAAGTACCAACGATGTGCATAAGTCTTGACATCATGATACTAAATGAATACAGTGGCAGGGAGTAGATAATGATTTATTTGTCATCCAAGTTGTGAGATATTTGGAAGTTCTTAGTCAAAGGCAATTTAACTTAATGGTGTAGTCATGCATCCTAGATTTGTAAATCTATGTGGTTTGGTGTCACATGATTTCAGGAATCGTTTATTGCCATCATACAGTATGTCAGACATACATGGAATTTGACTTGGCGGTTGGTGCATGACAAAGACAGTACAATGATGACAACAGACAACGTAGTGCAGCAAGAAGATAAAAATATAACCCTAAGTGCACCAGACAGAAAGTGACAAGTGAAAGTGACAAAGTGTATTTACGTGGAGTGAGAGTCAGTCAGTTGGTCCCCGCCAATGGGAAGAAACTGTTAGTGTGGCGGGAGGTGGACCTCAGCCTCCTGCCGGATGGAAGGGGGCACAAAAAAGTTCATGTCCAGGGTGAGAGGGGTCCGCCACAATCGTAATTGTAATTGATGCCACCTGCCACCTACAAATGCCACCTGCCAACACCTTAAAGAGAGTGAAATGCCTGAGACTTGATGAGTAGACAGATGACCTCTGGCATGTTGTTGCATTGCGGTGTTTATGCTCTGTTTTGCACCTTCAATCCAGGTACAGTGTAAGTCGCCCAGTGGAAACCCACATGACAGGAACGTCTAAGAACTCTGCTCAGCACACCAAGGTGAAACCGCTTCACTGGCAACACTTTTAACAGTACATGATTTTATGAATGCACAAAATATAAAATAACTTTATGCACACAATTTATTTCTTTGACACCCTTTCTGACTTGATCACTTAATGAAGTCCACAACTACAGACCGCTTACTGCAGCACATGTGTAGCAGGATCTTGCAAACCATAGGTCCATCCCTGATACACTGAAGTAAACACGCCTCTGTGGACCAACAGGTCAACGTTGCTCCCAATCCCCTCGCAAAAGAGGAGCTGAACATGTTGGCCAAGTTGATGGGAGGGTTGGAAATCCAGAAGCCCGGAAATGCCGACAACGGCTTCCGGGTCAACCTGTTCTCCACCGATGAGGAGGAAGAGTGAGTCTCTTTTTTTTTTTTTTTTGTGTACCATCCTTGTGCTCTATAGCACTTGATCATACAGAACTGTTAATAAAAATAAATGGTTGGACTTGTTTTGATCAGTCAATTTTTTTTTCTTCTCAGAGAAGCATTAATATCAAGACCAGATGACCTTTTATATGGAATCATCAACATCCAAGCGACAAAGGTAAAGCTTATGAAATGATTTGTGTAATCTGATCTCACTGTCAGCCTTCGGTCATCTGTGGGCACACGCAGACCATAAGACTCATGTTGTCGTGTAAGCACCAAGTGATTGATTGTTGTGGGTTACTCTCTTTGGGAAGATTATGGAAAACAAGAAGGAGCTCACCTCAGATCCAGTCTTTCACGATCCTTGTATCATAGATGTAAGAGATACGCCTCTCTTTCCATCTCACTCCAGTCAACTAGTGCATCTTTATTTTGGCTATGTTGTACCCATGTTGTCGTCTTTTACCCGTGATGATCAACATCCACGATTAGGCCATTTGTTACTTATCTCAATGAGGCGTGTACAGTCAGTATTCAGAGATGTGAGGCTTTGCCAGTCCAACGGGATTTACTTAACTGAGACGCGAGTCCACTGTGCTTGCCAGATGTCCCCTCTCTATTGGGTCATCCACGGAGCATGTCAACGCCAGGTCTGAACGGAGGGCCGTTGTCTTTCAGGACCAGCAGGCCAATGCAGAGCTGGCCAAGATCATGGGGGAGTTTGCAGAGTCTGGAGATCAATGTCCAAGTTCCAGCAGCAAAGGAGATGACCTTCTGGCCATGATGGACGGGCTGTGACACGGCGACCCTCACAGAGAAGCCCAGGGAGAGGTGCTCAACGCGTCGTCAACACTATGTCCGACGGAAGACCAGCCTGCCGTCTGCACCTGCAGAAACGCTGCAGAAACCTTGCATGCAGTTAGGAATCCTACCTCTCTGGGTGCTTTTTCAAATGCGGATGTTAGCCGGTGTTTCCATTGATTGTCGAATGGCGAATTTGCGCCCTTAGGTTGCTAAAGACGTCACAAGGACGCCGTAATATGATGTTTGCTGTTTTAGTTAAAGTATAGAGTGGGCTGATGTGATTGTATTAAACATATGTGGGTTAATGGAGTTGGACGGCTCTCGTACTCAAGATTTAGCACAATGTAAGTTATACATCTCAGTTTTAGTTTAATTGATTATGTGAGGTCTGTAATTCCATTTTAAATCGAATGAACAAATGATGATATTGGGGGTAGAATTGGAGGAATCCCAAGTGCTCTTTCTGATATTTTGGTTAAAAATATGTTCTTCTTGCTTCATACTCTACTTCCTTAAAACAGTATGAGGGGCAGCATGACAGACATTTTTTTAACTATCTTGTTATCTCTATAGTCTTGATGTATAGCCCAGATGTGCTCATTGAAGACCATGTTAATATGGAGTAATGCAATATAGTTTGTCTAATATGTAAATATGTTAATTGCATACTGTATATATTTAAATGTATTTTTTCCTTGTATACATATTGCCACAGTTGGTAAATTGTTAAATGTTCTGTATAGGATTTTTAATAAATGGATGACAAAAGTGTTATTGGTGGCCCCAAGCTGGTTGCAGTTTTAAAGCTCAAACACTAGGGGGAGCTGTCCGTCCTTCATTCAAAAACCTGTACTGTGGTCTGTCGAAACTAAGTGACTGAGTTTTCTTAAGCTGACTTGCTGGGGGAGTATTTTGAGTGAACTTTCCTCAACAGTTAAACAAATATCTCATTGATTTATTTCTATCTACCAACAAACCGCTACAGCAATGTGCTTGAATGTAATCTCCAAGTAGACTCCTGGCCATTAGCACAGTCTTCCCTGCAGATTGGTCAAAGTGGGACAGTCTGCCCTCCCCCAGTAAACCACATTTGAACATGGTGCATACCAGCCAGGCGAGGCATGCTGAGACATTTCTCCGATCCGATCGTGGGGGAAGAGGATTCCGTTGAGGTCCTCCCAATAATCTTGGAAAGCAAAAACAAGACATTCAGCGTGCCCTGAGAATCCTACATAGCTGCAAACAATCAGAAAGCAGAGCTCTTCCAGTCGTTTCTGCAAGAATGTTCACTGCAGTTGAACAGATTCAATTGAAAACAGTTTGCAATGAGGAGGATAATATTTTACTGGAATACTCCCCCAAAACCTAAATGGGATTTCTAAAATGAGTAATAGCTGCTGATTTTAAAATGATGTACAAAGCGGAGATAGTGCCAAAAAAGAAAACATCTGCAGCTTGTTTGTCGTTAATGTACAGAAAATGTGTTAATTTACATATACATTCCAAACAAGACGCTAAAATGTGTTTCTGACACAAACGTTGCATTCGAGTTGTGATTCAGTTTCCTCTTTAAAGATTGTGGGCAGGCCACTGTAAAGCCACAAGCTGACGAGCGTTTCATGTGGCCGGGGGCATATGCTCTTCTGAGTCAATGCAGGAAGACGAGTGCGACTCAATTAAGCCATTGGCCTTTAGGTTGCCCTGTCTGTCACACCTGCCTACTGGGTTGAAACTGGTAGCTGTGGGTGGAATTTAAGGGGGGATGCTAAATAGGAAATAGGAAACACGGGTGGGCTTTACTGAATGTCAGTGTCATGCGAGAGTGAGTAAAGTAGCAGGAAATGCACCTTTAGTGGGGTGTCATCCTGCCCGATTGCAATTGTGACACAAGGTTGAGTATGAGTGACTTACTCATTAAACTTCCACTAACTGTGCAACGTACTGCTCGGTGGAAACGCGCAAAGTCACATGGTAAATGTGCAATATTTGTCAGCAGGCAGTCTTCTATGAATCAAAGTTTAACCCAATACTTAAATATACCTTTACGTTACATACACGGTAACGTCTAAGTGCATTACCTTTGATTAAGTGAAATTGAATAATTTACCTGAAGAGAAAATGTTGTTTTACGTGAGAAGAAAATACTGTTTTATATGATTTCGGTATGACAGAAGATTAATTCCATGTCATGTTAAATAGCTCAATAGATTAGATTATTTTCAAGGCTTAAAATGCTTTTTTTTCTTCTTTATGATCTTGATTTCATTGCAGATTCTCTGAATGCTTAGCCTGCAAAGTTGCCAAACGTTAAAAACGTAAGAAGTTGAGTTTATTCGCATGACACAATAAATAACCATGGCGTTGTGTGCAAATGATGTTGTTTCATGGTGCAACAGACTCCATTTGAATGTACTAAACATTTCCCGTAAAAACAACTATGATGTAATGTATTTAGTTTAGCAACTTGTATTATGCAAAGGGTTTCATCACCGGCGAGCTACCATTTACCAGGAAAGAAGAAGAAAAAAAAAAGAAAACAGGTGCTTGCATTGGTCGATCGCAGCTGTCAATCAAATAAGTATGTGCGTCATTTCCGTTGTCAGGTGGTGCTGTCGCTGTGGAAAGATGCGATCAGCGAAGAGCACAGGCTTTTCCTTAATTGCTCATTTCAGTAACGGAGGCTGAACTACCCGAAACCCGAACCCTCCGCGGTCCCCCCGCTGTTCGGGCCAGAAGCTCCGCGTGTCCGCCGCGGCGTCAGGCCGAGCAACATCCATGTTGTGAGCAGACGACGCGGACTTTACCCGGCGGTTTCGGCTCTCGAGGTAAGCGAGTAGGCGACTGCATTGCAACCCCCCCCCCCCCCCCCTCCGTTAGCTCTCCGGCGAAGCTAGCCAGCTGTAGTGCCGACGCTACCTACTGGTTTTAAATGGCCTCCAGCTCCGCTTTCAGCTAAACGTCGCTCGCCAGCAGCTGTGGTCGTAACACCGGCGGTACACAATAGTGGCGTTAAGGTGATTCGGGACGGGGGTGGGGGGTGGCTTGACCTAGCTAACGGCTGCCCGACGTGTCGGTAGTTTGCAGCGAAAGCTCAACTCTCGTGTTGTGTTGCATGTGTGTGTCCCTTTGTGTGGCCGGTGTGCCTGCAGCGGGGACCGGGCGGGGGGGGGGGGGGGTAGCTTCTTCAGCCCGACAAATAGCCCCCTCGTTTTTTTTGTGTAAATGTGTTCCTCTAAACATTGAAATATGTGTTTCTTTTAAACGACCCACTTCGTGCGCGGACCATACCCGGGGCAGTCGGCACGAACGCGCACCGTGTTACGCGCTTTAGTTCGCGTGGTCCGGAACGTCTCCCCGAGTGGTCGAACGGTCCCGTTAGTCGTTGTGGACCCGAAACGCTTCACGCCACCCGGTGACTCTGGTTGGTTCCGCTCGGCGCGTGTGACCCGTTCAGGCGGCCCGCAGCCGAGCGGCGTCTGGACCGCGGGGCTCGCAAAATGGCACCAAAATCAACGCGTGACCGTCTGTGCGCGCGTGTGTATGTGTCTGTGCGCGTGCATTTGTGATCATTTTTCGCCCTGTCATTTCCAACGTGTACGTGCGATCGAGGACGTTTTTATTTGGAATAAAGCAGCCAACCGGGAGCTGACGCGAATGATTGACGTCTCATTCAAGCAGCAGGTTTTTGAAGCCTTTTGTGACCTTCGGCCGGCCCTCACCTCTTTGTCCTGAATCCTAGCGATTCATCCATCTGTGGATCCATTGAATCGGACCACATTGTCTCCCTGACCTCTCTGTTTACTACCTGCTCACATTGTCCTTATGCCGTCCCCTGTCCCACCCGGGACGCTGTCTCGATCGCGCTGTCCCCGCCGAGCCAGACGAGTGGCGTGGAGTCCGGGAGAGTGGGTGGATGCTGGGACACCTACGCGCTTGTTTGCTTCAGATGCTATTTAAGGAGCCCACATTTCTCGTGGGCACCGGCAAGCCGTGTCTCTCCTCCTTTTGTGTTGATATGATTCAGAGGCTGTATCTGTTCTTGTCCTCCCTCCGGTACAGTCAGAGGCAGAGGCAGTCTTGCATGCCAGATCACTGGCTGTGCGGAGAGGCACAGCAGTGTCATAAAAGGAGAGCTGTGCGCCGTCATTGCGCTGATGTCATTTAGGTCAGCGTGTGCGTTCGTTGGTTGGTTGCGTTGACCTTTTTCTTGCTTTAGATGTGTCAGGGGTTGGCTCCACGACTCCACAGCTGGTGCCTGGTAGGCAGACAAATGGCCATGGGACCTGTCGCTGTGTGGTGCCTATCGGTTGGGTCAGATTAGTTTCATCGGGTGCATAGATACAAAAAAATCTTAAACAGACTATTATGCCAAGGTACAATCATGGCCAACGTTGTGTTTGTTTACTCACCTTTTAGAGCACTGAACCAACTATTTAAAATCTAAAGGCATGTGGAGCAATATGTACATTTTTAATACAGCCATCCAAGACTCCAAAGTTGAACCATTTCCTTCCCCAGGAGCTTCGTGAATGGCAGTAGTTGACCATCCATCGCTTTGCCTTGCACACACTCGAGGAAGATGCTCTCTTACTATTGGCAGGGTGATGTTGTCACCCTGCCTCGTGCCATAAATGCTGTCGGGAAAAACCTCAGCTCATCAGACTCGGCGTGTGACTACTGGCGGAGATGGAGACAGATGGGCGAGAGACACGACGATGACACTGTCTGCTGTCTGGGATCACAAAAAGCCTCATGGACGTGAGAATTCATACCAGCCCGCACTGACTGCCAACTGTCCTGCCTCCTCTCTGCCCAAAAACGCCAACTGGCGAGTGGTGCACGATCTGCTTTGAAACTGGATGATGTCCGAATTCATTTAAGAATATTCTATTTCCGTAGTTTGTTCCGTTCGTATGACCTGATTATATGCCCTGAAGTTGTTTTGGGCTTCCCTCCAGTCACACTCGGCGGTGAGGTATTCTGGAAGTTGTTAGTCTTAAGCACCTCTCGTTAATTTGGCTGAAATATGCACACCAATTAGAGACATTTCCCCTTTAGATATGGCTTTGTGTTGCCAGTCTTGTTGACATAACTTCTACAGGGTTTTTTTGTGTGTGTTTTTTTTTTTCCTCCATTTTTCAGAGGACAGGGTGCAGGTCACAGGCTTTGTCTTATTATTGGCGTCATCACCTGGTCATTCCTGTCCAATGGAAAGTGACGGCGACAGCAGGGTGAATCACTCCTCTCGGTTGAAGGCACTACTTCCCTGTTACGGGAAACAGATGGGGTTTCATCACATGGGAACTCAGTCAGTAAACAAACCATACCGCTTGCTCTCTGACTTCTGGGAGGGAGATCTGGCAGTTAAAGTAGTTTGTGTAATGATGATGTGTCACACTGTCAATGGTCTCTCTGGCATGTGAATCTGTTTCCTTATCATACTGTAAGGGCTTGGCTTTTTTTTGTTTTTTTCTCGCCCTTGTTCGAACACGCATGTCACTTCAGATGAAGGTACACCAGATAAGCCGGCTGAGCAGATTTTGAGATAAAATGCAGATTAGCAGCAGAAGGGTTTTTTCCAAAGCCATGTCCACTGCAGCGGTTTCAGTGCTGGGAGTCAAATTTAAATATGCGTTTCTAATAAAAGAACAGTGTGCTAGTTTTGCATGACAGCCTTTTCCATTCCGATTGCAAATTGTGGCCCATTCGCACACAGCCTGTTGGGGAGAGTGAATCTGCGGCGTCACTCTTGACGCCAGCAGCCATCATTCTGAATGGAGCCGTAATGGCCTCACATTCACACATAGGTGTTGGTAAATGTGTGGGAGGGATATTTAAAGTATGCTGGGAGGAGCTGCCCTAGAGTTTACCTCCAGTCTCCTCCATTCACTAATCGGTGAATTCTGTAGTACTTGCTGCTGGATCTTTGGGTATACTCATTGTTTCTAAACCAGTTTTCAAGCCGTTGCTGTGTGACTGATGACTGCTGCGATTCACTTTGTCAAGTTATGAGTTTTGTCCACACGCTGATGCACGCATGCAACGCTTAACGTGACTGTCCTTGTTCCTGTGAACTAATCACGTCCGTTCCTCTCAATAGCTCCAGTATGTCCAAGCGGCGCTCGTCGGAGAGGGGGGCTGGAGAGACCTCAGGCAGGGCCAGCAAGCTTCAATGTCCTGGGATATCCGGCAATAACGCCAAGAGAGCCGGGCCCTTCATCCTTGGTAAGGAATTCTTCTGCACAGATCCCCAAAAGCAGGGATACAGAATACAAAGTGGTCTGAATGGCTGAGATTGCACAGTGTGTGTGTGTGTAGGTAGGAAATCGGGTAAAGGTGTGTGAGTGAGTTGCGGGGTGTCCCTGTGTGGGCGCACGCCTAAGGCAAGAATGCAAAGAATTTAGCTGATCCCCTAACATTGACCAGAAAGGTCCCGCCTGTGTTGGTGCAAGGTTATTTGAATTTCCTCCCCCTGGAAAAATGGATCTCTTCCCCCGAACGTCTGTTTTCTACTTCTCAACTCCTGCACTATTTGCAATGCAAAGGTGCCAAAGAAAACATTACACCGGGAGTGTTAATGGGTTTGTGCATATGCAGCCTTTTAATGAGTCTCAGTGGGAGCACACACTCCGGCATGTAGCCCTCCTTTTGGTCATGCAGCTGTTCCTTTTCTCATCCTTGCAGGGCCTCGTCTGGGCAACTCGCCCGTGCCGAGCATAGTGCAATGTCTGGCCAGAAAGGACGGCACAGACGACTTCTATCAGCTCAAAGTAGGTTGTTCACATTCTTTCACCCCGAAACGCAGTGAGTTAAGCGCATGTGCAAATCATATACAACACAAAGCTAAGCTGTCCCCGTAGACATCAGAGCTGTTGACTTTCCTTTTGTTGGTGTTAATTTTATGGCCCCCTGTTTCTGTTTGGTGCAAACAGAACCTCAGCTGGGAAATCTGTTTATTGGGGGTATCCAATGTTTGTTACACATGGGAGGCAGGGAGGCAGGCAGGCAGGGAGGGAGGGAGGGAGGGAGAGAGGCAGGCAGGGAGGGAGGGAAGCGAGGTCCCACCTGGAATGTCGACCCGTAACCCCCGTGGCCATGCAGTGAGTCACTGCGTGACCCTGCCCTCATACCCGTGACTACAGCTCCTCAGTGTCTGCCGCGCCGCTTGTTTGCTTCAGAGGGGAGCCGCTGTTTTTAAAACTGCAAACCGTTCACCGCCTCCGCGCCGTACAGATTGTAACTTCCTGTTGGATTCTAAGCAGATTGTACCGCCTCCAGTTATGCAATGGCTGCTCAGTCATGACTTCGTGCTTGATTTAAAGCTCTTTCTGCAGTCTGGTCTGGTCTCGTGACCTAATGTTTTGTTTGTTACTGCAGATTCTTACGCTGGAGGAGCGAGTGGACTCTGCAGGGGAGACTCAGGAGGAGAGGCAGGGGAAGATGCTGCTGCACACGGAGTACTCCCTCCTCTCTCTACTGCACAACCAGGACGGGGTGGTCCACCACCACGGCCTCTTTCAGGTAGACGGGCCCCTGCACACGTTGGCCTGTTTATTTTTGGTTCCGTTGATGGGTGCATAGAACATTGTTGTTCAAATAATTGGGGGGTCTTTTAGTTTATGGTGTGCTACTCAACTGTGTGGGTGAGTTTCCTGTATAATTTGAAAATGCTAAATACACCAACATTACCATGGAGACATGGCTTTTCATTCCGTTCAGAATATGGCATTGTGGAGTCACAGCAGGCTCTCATCAGCTCGTCATACATCCTGCCAGCTGCTTTTATTTTCAAGGGAGAAGTGGGAGTACCATTTAAAAGCCGTATTTATTTGAAGCTATTCACATCACCCCCCCCCCCCACCACCACCACCACCACACACACACACACACACACACACACACCTGTCTTCCTGTCTGTCTCCTCCCTTGGCCTTGTTATTGTTCCATCTGTCCTGTTTTTCGTCCTAGTCACTCTTCCACATCTACCTGTTCCACTCGGCCTGTGTTCTCAGAATAGCAGCATTGAGTCATGTGCTCTGATTCATTCAGGCCTTCATTATTGATTTGTGTTATCTCCACGGTGAGGCAACCGGTCATAATTTATAAAGCATCTAAAAAAACAACTTCAAACCTGATGCAGCTAGTAATAAAAAGCGGTGGGTGAGTCTCATTTATTGGCTACATGATGGCTGGTGATAAATTATGCCCCCCCCCCCCCCACACCTGGTAAATGGTTAAGTGTGAGAGTCTGTGGGCTTTAACTGTTAATATGGGACGGCACTTTGCTGCCACCTGTCACTTCACCATGACAACGTTGAAAATATGATTCCCCGTTGAGGCTTTTATTTCATAGTTCAGGAATCCATTCAGGTTGATGCATTCATGGCCGCCTCGGCCGATGTATATCGATATTTTTGTAAACTTCCTTTAAAATGCATTAACGACTCTTGTTCACTTCCTTCTGTTTTCCTCCAGGATCGCGCATACGAGGTAGTGGAGGACATGGAGGCCAACAAAGTGCGCAAGATGAAGAAGCGGATCTGTCTGGTGCTCGACTGCCTGTGTGCGCACGACTTCAGCGACAAGACGGCGGATCTAATAAACCTCCAGCATTACGTTATAAAGGAGAAAAGACTAAGCGAGCGCGAGGCCATCATCATTTTCTACGACGTGGTGCGTGTGGTGGAAGCCCTTCATAAGGTGAGTCTAGGATGGAATAGGGTTATTTATTCCACTAGTCTGGTCAGATATATTCTTTTGATTCACCCTGATACACATTGCCTGTGCCCAATCGGTACTGCACATGAGATAATAGTTCCACTTGTCTTCTTCAGTTAAATTTAGTACGCCCATCTGGCGTTGGGGAGGATTAACTCCTCTTTTCATGCTATGACGCCAAGTGAGAGTACAAACAAAGCGTTGTTGTTAGGATCCTACAACTGTAGGAGAAATGTTCACATCTTACCTTCTGATTATTGTGTAAAACATGGCAAATGACTCTCTGAGCGAACCTTTTCCCCCTCCATTCTCTTCCCCTCCTCATGCAGAAGAACATTGTGCACAGAGACCTCAAGCTGGGAAACATGGTGCTGAATAAACGGTAAGGTGAAACTCCCCTCATTTGAACCTGCCAATCCTTGAGCTCGCCAATACCCTCTCGCATTCTACCGGGTCGGTTATATTAGCCTGTGTATGTCTGTCCCAGAAGCCTGGGTCCAGTGTGCATTTGGCTTTGAATCCCAAGCAGACAGGCTCACATCGGCAGTAGGAAGCCAAAACCCTGCTCTCGGTGAGTTAAAGGCCGACGAGTTACCCCCCATCTGTTGGGTTGTTGGCAGCGAAGGGGAAACCAGATTCGTATTCACACAAACCTCGGAGAACTAGACGGGAGCCCGGCGAGTGCCCCTCTGTGAACCAAAGTTCACGTGACTAAATATTGAACCTGTGGGTTGATTCCTCTGAACGGCAAAGGTCTGCACGCACGTGCTTGATGACCCACAGAGCCGACCCTTTTCTCATGCTGTCATCAGTCAGGATGAGCACGTGCATTGATGGGTCAGGAGCACACCAGAGCCTGTTGGGTCCGCCTCCACCAGAGGTGATGAAAGCAGCCAAAGGCCTCATAGCTCCCAGCTGACACACGCAGTCATCATTTATTTACTCTGCTTTCTGTTTTTCTTGTCCACCTCATTCGCCTCGTCATATCTCCTTTTCCCGTCTACTTTGCTTGCGTCCATGTTTCCTCTCGTCACTCCGCCCTGGATGTGTATGAATGTACGGCCCTACGTGGGAAGGACGTGGCCAATTTTAGATGCAGGCCCCCCCCCCCCACCCCCCCCTTTCCACCCCCACCCCCGTCCTCCCCTGCTGCTCCTCACTCAGGGAATTGCACCGATGCCATCAACAAGCTCAGCAGTTTTATGCATGAATGATGTGATTTCCTCTAGCAGAGCCAGCTGTTATGGGAGCCGGATGTCATAAACGAGTCTGCAGGGTTGTGTGTGTCAGACCGTACGGACGACCGTAGACTAAGAGACGCCGCCGAAGGGTGTTCTGCTCTCCCCTGGACCGGTTGTGTAAATTGGAATCCCCATATTTGCTGTTATTGTCCCAGGAATTGACGTTTTTTTTCTTTCTGTGCTGTCTTGAGCATGCCTTTTGTATTGCATTGATGTTTTTGGAACGTGCAATCACATAAGACGGGCCGTAGCAATCATTCAGTGGTTACTTTGAATTTCTTCTGTAGAGGTCAAAGGTACAGAGTCCCCGTTCTGAGGAAATGATCTGCAGAAGTTGCCCTGCGCTTAACCTCCCTTCTCGTCAGCAAAATGTTGTGGCCGGGGAGGGGTAATCATGGGGGCTATTTAGGTTTCTGGTTTCCTGACTTACCCGGGCTCACATGAACAGGAAGCGTCGACGGGGGCCGCCTCTCCTGTCCTCGGGGACCCTTGCCTCACGAGGCAAACATGCAATTTCATTCGCCCCAATCTCCGGCGCGCGGATAGCGGCTCGGGTCGTGATGCGGACAGACAAAAGAACAGACTCCTCCATGAAGGAAGCTTTTATGTCGAGGGTCCTTGAAGCATGGCGCCTTTGTTCTGGCCCATCCCCGTGCACGTCACAAGGCCGCTGCATGGTGAGCTAGATTTTGATCACACAAGCTCTTCAAGGGTTGAATCATACAAGTAGCTGGAATTTCTGAAGGGGAATTGAGATCGGAGTGTCTGGTTGGAAAGCGTGCGCGAGTGCGTGTGCGCGTGTGATGGAGCCGGGTGTGAAAGTAGGAGCAAATAAGGGAAGCTGTTGACCTCAGGCTTTTTAGAAAGCGGATGAGGAGCGTGATCTCGAGCGGACTCGGGGCTCCAGACCGCGGCTGCTTCTCGGCGTCTTTTTGTGTGGGCGCACATAAAGTTTTCACCTATTCGTAGAGATCTTGAATCTTATGTGAGCTTTATATACTCGTTTGGCGACCCGTCACCATGCAGGCTTAGTCATCGGAACAATTATCTCAAGCCACAAGTTGACTCATGTGTTTGTCAAAGTGCAGCTTTTTGTTTTCTCTTTGTGCGCTGAAGGAACATGGCGACACGGAACAGTCTTCGCCAACGGTGCATTGACTTCACCACACGCAAACTGCATTGACCTTAATGACTCGGAGACACATCTCCTCTCTGGAGTGCAAATGTGTCTGGCTTGGTTTTATGTATTCATGTCTCAGGCTTGATGTAGACAGTAAAGTGATGTTATTGACTTTATCGTGGACCATTGGGGGTTACATGAAGGGAAAGTTCTTTAAGCTCAATTCATCAGCTCCAAAGCAGGATTAAGTCAACTTCATCCATCTTTGGCCATGAGTCTCCCCCCGTGTTGAGAGCTACGTGGAGGAAATTAACTTTTTTTTTTTTAACTGTTGAAGTTCTTTCTGGAGATAGACAGGCATACTAAGACCCCCCCCCCTTCTCGGCAGTCATGAGATCCTGAGGCCCAGTGAACCGTGAGAAGGGGCCACGCTCGCGAGTTCTTGTCTCTGTCAGCCTGTGTTCACTTCACGCTTTGGGCTGAGAGCGTGCCGTGTCCCACATTCTGAACTCTCATTCCTCGTGATGAGTAAGACTGTTTTGCTGTAGTTCAATCGAGTACTCGGGGTGTGTTCGTCCACAGTAGGAACAGCCAAGTCGGTTTATTTGGCTAATTACCGGCAGTGTATGAAAGCGTTTTAATCTGCGGTTTGTTTGTGCCTCCAGGACTCACCGAATCACCATCACCAACTTCTGCCTGGGAAAGCACCTGGTGAGCGAGGACGACCTTCTGAAGGACCAGAGAGGAAGTCCGGCCTACATCAGCCCCGACGTGCTAAGTGGTGCGTGATGTCACATGAATGTTTTTTAATTTTTTTTTAGAGGATACTTGCATACATGGTGCCTAAACTTGTTTCTGTAACTCAATCCGCATCACGCCGAAACTGACAGCCAGCAGTCCCAACCTGTTTGGTAGCCACAGGTCATGTGTGCACAAGTGTGAAAACCTTCCTCGCGCTCTAATGTACATAAATGTCATGTCAGACCTGGTTCTGGTCAGAAGACGGCGCCTTGTGTAACGTTAAGCAGACCATGTCTTGTTTTTTTTCTGCTTATTGGGCAACACAAAGGGGTTTATGTTGCAATTTTGGATCGGGTTGGAAGCGGCTTTTCTTTCTGTTGTCGCTGCGTTCGTGGTGATGTTGCGTTCTGTCATGGTGCGAGTCAGCAGAGGAAGCTACTTTCCTCTTTGCGTGAAGCATTTTCTTTGTCTGGGGGGGGTGAAATTCTATTGTTGAGCTTCACAATGCCCACTTGTCAAGGACCAGTCGGCTTCACGCTCGGGCACTTCCACGGTGAAATGACGATGCCAAATCCAGGACGTGGTCTTAGACAGCTGACAAGATGAGGGTGAATGATTTCAGACAGAAATCCTCAAAGAAACTCCTCAACGGCGCCTGTACATCAGCATAACGTGACAGGCACGCAATTAAACGAGCTCCAGTGACTCTCATGCTGATGACTCACTGGAGGGAAACTACTCCCATACACACACACACACACACACACACACACTATGGTCATGCACCGCCATGTTGCTACAGCTTAATCATCTGTGATCCACAGCGTTGGATCTAGTTCAGGGTTGGTTTAAAAAAAAAAATGCCTCTAGCTTCTGTTTGTTTACTCATCACATTAATCATTAGACCTGGGGACATGGCGGGGGGTGGTGGTTGCGATCAACCTTTTTGGCTTATCTGTTGTTGGAGTACAGTCTCGCTTTGTCATCACACCTGACCCCCCCCCCTTCCTGTCTGCAGGGCGGCCGTACCGCGGTAAACCCAGTGACATGTGGGCTCTCGGCGTGGTCCTGTTCACTATGCTGTACGGTCAGTTTCCCTTCTACGACAGCATACCTCAAGAGCTCTTCCGCAAAATCAAGGCCGCCGAGTACTCCATCCCAGAGTGAGTATTAGTTCTGTCCACGTCAAGGTGGTTGGGGACGTATTCAGAGCGATGCGATTGAACAGTGACTGCATGTACGTTTTTACCAAATCATTTTGAGTAATCTGCGATTCGGCTACTTTTACTGAGTTTGCCACACTTTCGCATCTCCATCTTGGACCAGAAGAAATGACACTGTAATCCTCCTCCAATGTCTTATTAAAACAAAAGCCGTGTCTTCTGTCCTCGCCCTCCTCCCAGGGACGGCCGCGTGTCGGAGAGCACGGTGTGCCTGATCCGGAAACTGCTGGTGTTGGACCCTCAGCAGCGGCTTACTGCAGGAGAGGTGCTGGAGGCCCTCAGCGGCATCATTTCCTCGTGGTAACTGCTCCCCCTGCTGGTTGTTTGAAGAGTTTGTCAAACGTGTTGATTGTCAGGATTTATTTTTAAAGAAATGACTGCTGCTTGAGTTGATTTATTAGAGACTGTTTTCTGCTGAAATCCTTTTCAGACTCACTGGTGTTAATCATCCTTGTTTCCGTAACAGGCAGACTGTCTCGTCGCTGAGTGGCCCTCTGCAGGTGGTGCCGGATATTGACGATCAGCTCAACCACGTAGAACTTCTGCAAGAGGTAAATATTGGAAAAAACACGACTGATCTGTAAACACTCGTGTACATCGAAAGGCTCACTTTCATTCAGCTCAGATGGTGCAGCACATTGATAAGGCTACGTTTCCCCCCCCCCCCTCTCCCTCAGGCCAAGGTGATCGAAGAGTCTTCACAGTACGAGTTTGAGAACTACATGCGCCAGCAGCTGCTGTTGGCAGAAGAGAAGAACACTATCCACGAGGCCAAGAGCTTCCTCACCAAGCGCCAGTTTGGCAGCATCCCGCCCGTGAGGCGCCTGGGCCACGACGCGCAGCCCGTCAGCCCGCTGGACGCCGCCATCCTGGCACAGCGGTTCCTCCGGAAGTAGTCCTCAACCGCCCCTCCTGACCCCCAATAGGCGAGAGCTGGAGACCCCCCCTCCCCCCACACAGACCACCAGAACTGAGCTTGCATACAGGACGGTCATATTTGCAGGTGGGCTAGGCGGGGCACCGGGACAAACTGCCAATTCGAACCTTCACACCTCCAGCCTGAATCCTCCAGAGAGACGTGGAGTGTCCAGGAGGAAGATCTGAACCAAAGGTTCCTTTCCCTCAGGTCCCCCACAGTCAGATCTCACTGTGCAGCCAAACCTGACGGGGCCCAACACCAGGCTCGGCCTGCAGTGTTGAAGAGACGTTGAACCCCATATTCCTCCTCCTCCTCCTTACTGTAACACTTCCTCGTCAACTCTGGATCCCCTGAGCATCTCAGGACCATGTAGCAACCCCCCCCCCCCTCTTCCTAGTGGTTCATGGTATTGCCTCAAGTTTGATCACCTGATCGCAGATGTCACTTCTCAATACCTCCATTTCACCCTCCTCACTCGTCCCTGCTCCTCTCTGTCGTTTACTGTACTGAAATGATGGAGACTGGTCCCGTCTGTAACTCGGACTTCAAACAATCTACCTCTCTGTCTCTCGTCTGTTGGTAAACCATGCTCACTGTTCTGAGACAAGGGATTGTAACGATGGAGTCGTGATGCCACCAGTGACACGAAGCATTAATGTTTTCTGTCAGAGTGATCGTGCTTTGAAACTTTTTTTTTTTTTTGTGTTTTCTGAATAAGCTTTTTCATCATCAACTTAATAAGTAGCATTTCATCCCTCCCTTTTTGGATTGAAGATAATGAATAACAAAGAATGTGCACGTGCATCCTTTGGTATCTGCAGAAAGCGTTGTCTCTTGCAGTTTGCTCGTATACACCTACCTGTGCAAATCTAATTTGGCTCCTAGGCAGCTAAGTGTGAGGTACCTGGAAGTCACAATGCCAATAACTGACTGGGGAGAAACCCCGTCGGATCCTCCATGCCAAGGCATATGGATGGTAACGCTTCCTCAGTGCCATTATAGTGGCGATCTGAGCACTGTCCCGTTTCCATCGCCAAAAGTCACGTCTTAAAGTAACTCTTAGCCAAGGAAACTGGTTCCCTCAGCCTCGTTCACAATCAAATGGCTTCCAGGTATTCCAACTTCCCCGTTTCTCTTCATCAAGAAGGATAATGGCATTTTTTTTTTTTCGTTTTCTCCTTCAGTTTGAATGTGAACTGTCATTCTGTGCTTTCTGAGTCCGTGGAGCTGTTCACCTGTGGCAGCCACAGACCCTTGAAGCTGACCTCCGATCATGGTGTTCTGCTCTCTGGCCTGCCCTCTGCGGCAGACACTGTGAAAGCCAGAGCGAGCGCTGCCGGGACTTGACTGAATGTTTTACCGATTTGCCCTGAATGCTCTCTTTAAAAGATGGAACACGCATCACATTCTCAAGCCTTCGCTCCAGCTCAACCTGTACATTGCTTGTATTGTCTCTCCACAGAGGACCAGTTGGCGGCCGGTAGCTGATGCTGTAAAATTTCATGGAGAAATGAGAATAGATTTAAAGTTAATTAGCTGCATTCTGGTGTTTGAACCATGGCGATGCTACTAACGGCTGACTGTTGGGCATCTGTTCATTGCGTCCTGGCTAGACTGCTTCTTATTTATAACTGTTTGCATGAACATAGCCTCTGAAATGTTTTTTTTTTTCCCCCAAATGTCTTTACTTATTCATTTTTTTTCCTTTTTGTAATTTCATGTTGATTTATTTATTCTCTTGTGTAGCCCCCCCCCCCCCCCCCCCCCCCCAGGCGCTACTTACGCCAGCGTAAAGGGGCCTGAACCTTCTTTAAAGAGGGGCTCTAAACTCAAACAGTGGTTTTCTTGTGATGATTAGCAGCCGCGTTCATGGACGAGTAGCATCGAATGTTTGTTTCCCTTTTTTCAATTCCTCAGTCTTTTTCTTGCCATTTAAAAAAAAAAAAAAAAATCTGGTCAATTTAAGCTACACTAACAAGACTGACTTTGCATAGTTAGAATTTTCTACAAAATACCCGCACATTATGTTGACTTCTAGGAGGGTGTTAAGTTTGTTCATTTACCCCCAAATTGTCCACATGAGGCCGCACTCGGGTCAGTGTGTAAATATCTGCCACCACAAATGCGCTGGTCACCACCCGGTGGGATTGCCGTGCATTATGGCCACGTTGGCAATTAACCACCACACCCAGAAGCTAAAACTCCATGCAAAGGGAGCGCCCCCCCCCCACCTCAATGTGAACCCCTTTGCTCTGCAGCAGCTGAAGATGTTCCCTGAACACTGATCTGTGAGTGGAAAGTGTTTTCTACACAACCTTCCATGGTGCCCAACTACAGATTAGTAACTCGAGGTCCAGTAGAACCTTGATGTAGATTTCTCACCCCCCCCCCCCCCCCCCCCCCGCCCCCCCTTACACTCCCAAAGTGTTTCACTTTCTAATGTATTCAATGTTTGGTCCTACAGAGTTCTATTGACTGAAAAGCACTGACGTAGTGTGAGGTTCAACTCTGTTTAAAAGAACTATTGCATGATTTTAAACTCGCAAGGTGTGCAGATCATTTACTTTTTTTGATGTCTTTTAGGAAATTTGCAAAGTAGATTTACCCCTGAATTTAATTATTAGTAAAACTTTTTTTTTCTTCCAGATTTAAGTTAGTGATTGTCACTCAGCTGTCGAGTCCTACATCCGAAGTACACAACTAATATATTGCCGACTGTTTCAACTGGAAACTAGATATTAGTTGTAAGTTAAGACGCGTGGTTTAAACCCAATGGGATATCTGTAAGCTGCTTGGTCGACGTGGGCATCGAAGATACGGAGAACTGCGGAATTGTACAGATGGAAAACACGTTTGTATAAAAAAAAAACTATTTTTCTACTTAATCAGATCTCTACATGCATGTCAGCAATAAACTTTGATATGGAAACATTCATCCTGGTCGTCATACTCTTCATACTCCACTTCCTTTCACTTCCAGGAGATGGAGCCCTTTCATAGAAAATGAAACTGAGCAGCGGTTAAACTGGTATAATTAATGCTGAATTATGCACTAATGCTACTGAATGTTCTTCTATGCTTTCCACATATTAGTGCCAGTCTTGTGTGTGCGTGCTTATTTAGGCTGTTGTCTCAGACTGGGGGGGGGGGGGGGGGGGGGGGGGAAGAGACCATCGGCTCGGTTTCCTGAAACTGAGGAGGTGGCGCTCCAGCACTGCCTCCCTTCAGGCCTTTGAATACACAAACACGCCAGTATATTAATTCAATAAGTCAGGTCATGCAAGCTAAAGAATCCACACACATCTCCTCATACAGCGCTTGACAGACTGGATTGTCAAATGTTTTATGATAAACCAGGCATTGTTTAACCTGACAGATGTCACTGTGATGCACAAGATTTGGAGTAAAGTGGAATAAACTATTATCCAACACACTGGCCAAAGACAAATAGTCAGATCTTTTCAAACACATTTTCCATCAATAAGTAAAGGGGGGAAAAAATGATCCGTTGACTCACTCTGCAAAAGCATCAGGGAGTTGTGAGTAACGGTTCCCACCCTTCTACGATCCTCAGATTCTCCTCCAGAGCATTACACCCCCCCGCCCCCCCCCCCCCCCCCCCATTCCATCCCATCATGTCCAGCAGGGCAAAAACTGTTTAAGGGTCAAAGTTGGACAGATTACAAGCAGCTGGCCCTCAGGAGGTCCGTCTGGACCATCTGCGATGCTCTCTTTACCTCGGAGAGCGTCACGTGTTTGGTTCCACCGGAGAAGAGGCGGCTCCATGCAGCTGGAGGACGACGATGACAAAGCGTGAACAGGGCGTGTGTTCACTAGTAGTGTATTTAGAATGTTTAAAATGTATTCGAAATAGTTGTCAGTGCACAGCTGGAGTGACTCTGTTAGTTGTGTGTGTGTGTGTGTGTGTGCGCGCGCGCAGTGACTGTGCAGCGACTGTGCAGCAGGCCCCGAACGCACAAAATCACAAAACGAAACCAGAAATATGTGAGTATTCACGAGATTGAGTAAACACATATTAAATAGTGTCGGCTGCCTAAGAGGCCACACGAGAACCGTCTGAAAGGGTTCTGTGTTCTCCATTTTCTGTAAGTTTAAACTTCAACGTAAGACACTGAAGCCTCTTTTCATATGCTGTAGAGAGATGAGATTAGCAGCGTTGTGATTTCCACTCACTGGAATGCTAAACTAAGTTCATTTTTGTTGGCGAGCTGTCATGGCCACAGGTCTCAAAGCGTACGGTCCCCAGATGTGCAACAAGGAGGGAAAACATCTGCCAAAAGGTCTTCCTTCACTCGTTTAAAGACGCTCGCTTTTCGGTCCAGTTTCTCGTATTTGAGTTCTGTTAAAAACAGAAGATGAAACGGAATATCGTGAAAAATACAATCAAAGCGCCATCAGCCGGTTTGTGGTGACCACAAACATATTCATCTCAGGAAGAGCTTTCATCCTTGTTTGAATCAACGGTTCAGTTGATGACATTCACATGCTGCCATGTTCGTTTTAAACTGAAGCTTTGAAATCGGCGTCCTCAACATGATCCATCTCCATTTGAACCACTGTATTAAACGAGGTAACAACTCCTCCCCCCCCCCCCCCCCCCCCACATTACAGAGTCTCATTCGGTGACAGACAGCGGGTCTTCAGATGTGGTTCTGGTGCCGGCAGAAGCAAAGACTTACAAGCCCGTACGAGTGCAACAACACGGATGACTTAGTTTCTCATTGGGCCAACGAGTCCGTGAAGAGTTCGTACCTCAGCTCATTAATGATTGGAACTGGAATCGCAGAGTTTGATTTCATTACACGGAGAAAATGAGGAACATCAATGATATCATTTCACTTTTAAATTACAAAAATACCTGAATTGATTGATTTGATCAAAAAGGGTTTTGTATACAGTGTGCTGCCATTTTGCCAACAGCTTGTCAGAACTTAAAAACTGACCCGGGTCCCTGCAATTATGATTTAAGGAATATAAAAGTAAAGAGTCATGTTGCTCGAATGTGTCGGTTTGGAATCTTCATGACCAACTGAAGAATGAAATGTTCCAGTGTGGAGAATACTGTCCATCATCATAATTAGAATAATCTATTAAAAAACCCACAGAGTGATATTAATCTCCATATTCATTCGTATTTGTTCTCTACCCTGAGTGTAGACTAAGCATGCTGCTCCTTCTTTTCATCATATGTGATACATAGATGTTCCCCTGAAGGTTTAATTAATAAAGCCTCATGTAGACCCAGTGCACAGCCGCTCCTACTCATCTGAAACACAGCAGCGTGCAGCAGAAAACGGTCAACAGCCGCCCCCCCCCCCCCCCCCCCCGGCCGCCCCCCCCCCGCCCTCTCCCCCCGATGCCGCAGGCGACCGAACCTCGGCCGTCTCCGTCTCCCTTCACCTACTCTCGAGTCGTAAGGTCACAAGAACGAGCCCATGTGCCGCTTTCAAACTGTCCTCTAACTCTGAACATCTGGAGGGTGACCCCTGTCAATGGGAGCCCTTGTCCCCCCCCCCCCCCCCCCACACACACACACCCCCCGTCGACACACATGAGAAAACAGGCCCGCCGCAAGGTGAACAAGGAGGCCTGTGTGTGCTTTCACATGCGTGACAGGCAGCGACTCACAAGCCGGAGTTACTGTGATTTGGGTTTTTAGGGCCTGAGCCGACTGAAAGTCGAGCGAAGCCCTGTTGTGTTTCAAGAAATCTTATTCTTATTTCACCGCTTCATTCGCACCTTTGAGGACTTTATCATATTCAAAAATGCGTGATAAAAATGTGTTTATCGCGCGCTTCAGAAGTGCGAAAGATTTAGATATTCTTGTGGTCCCGCGGGCATAAAAAAAGTGCTCTCTAGCGTAAGTGCTCCCTCTGGAGAAATGTTTTCCCACTTTTACCGATTGACTTGATCCTTTGCACACAGGTGCTCTTGGATGTGCTCTAGAAAAAAGTCAATCATGGGATGCAAATGCGCCTACCGATTTTTTTCTGCCATTTTTTAATTTTATGAAAAACACGTTTTTGAGAACTCCTCCCAGAAACAATGTTGATATCTCTTTTCTCATTGACGTTATGGACCAATGAAGTTTGTAAGGGGTGTGGCCTAGAAAGGAAAGACCTATAACTTCAAAAGTATAAGGCCTGACCTCACCAAATCTTTAGGACAGCGATCTCTGCAATTCTATTTTTTTTTTTTTTCAATCCGCCCGTAAAATAAAAAGAGCTAAATATTCACGCGTACCCTCGAGAATATCCGCCTCGTAGTAAATACCTTCTGTTTCACCGCTCAGACTTCAAAAGAGACCAGAGAACACAGAGCATGTTCAATGTTCAGCACACGGATGTATCGCAGAAGCCAGAGACACACGATCATGCATCTTAAAGCACGAAAATCCTAAAGGAAGAACTACGTCCACCACAAACAGCGGCTTGTTCCTGCTCAAATGAAACATTTCCTGCTCTCTGGCAGAGAGAACGGTGACAGTAAAACTTGCTTTTTAGACACCAAACTACGAAATGGGCCACTCATCCAAACCTTGGCTAATGAGATCGTGTATTCTCAATGGATGAAAATTTGAAGAGGAGGCCGGGTACCGGCATCTGGGACACTTGTGACAACACTTAACCGTCCAAGTCTGACGGGGGTCTTTGCTTTTACGGGAGGTCAACGTGTTCCATGGAAGCTGCACACACATCCGATCCGAGCCCCAGAGCCCGGGCCTCTGAGGCAGTGTCAGCTTGGGAAATCGAGGGGGGTTGATTACGACACTGCAGCTGTCGGCCTCTAATGATGCTCCTTCCACATTCCCGCTCTGACACAGAGACATAAACAGTAGAGACGTGTTCGGTCAAATACTCCAGAGCGGAGCAGATCAAGAGTGATGAGGACTACGTTGGTTTCATTCGACTTGAGGTATTTACACTCAGACGTAAATGTCAAGGCGTTGATCATCTGTCAGTCAGCTTTGGTTCAGTCCAAAGTATCTCTACAACGTTGAGATGGATCCGTGTGGGGCGACACATCTTTATGGCGTGATTTGCAGTGACTTTGGTGAACTGAACTTTTTGAGAGGTTGAGATTTTGAGAAGCTCTCCATTGAACAGGTCCAAAGGGGTCAAAGCGTCTTTGGACGAGACACCGCAACCACAAAATATGCAAATCAGTTTGGGACCCCGACGTGCAGCTTGGTAACCTCTGACATCGCTGCATGCTGGCAGCAGTGTAGGAACACTTTGATTGGTCGGAAGAATAGAAATGTGCTCTACAAGTACAAGCCCTTTAATGATTACCAAAATTTGGGTTTATGACCAAAAATAAATTACAGCCTCGGCTGTACTGTGTGTTAAATCGGCCTCACATGTTGAATTAAGATGGGGAACAGTGCCTGCTTATGCACAGTAAACTCTTGCCTTAATCCTTTTAACTTCTGCTTTTTTGGGGTTTTTCAAAGACTGGATTTCGATATGCAATCATGTTTGTCAGGATCTCCTCCAGACATCTCTATAGACCTTTTCTGCGATACGGTCCAAAAAAAACGATTGTGCGCAATAGTTGTGCTCAGCTGTCGAGGAGGCAATGAGTCAAAGCAGCATCGTGAATTATTATCTGAATCATCAAGTGATTTCCAGTGACACATGTGGCTTCATCTCACCATTGTCACCAGCATGTTGAATACATTGTGACCGTCACCCTCCTCCTCTTCCTCTTGAGAGCCTTTCAGGCCTTCATCCGGTATCTGTTGGTGGCAAACAGCACTTGGATTTCCTCTCACCGCCCCTTCAGAAGCGGGCTTTGATGTGGGCGGAAGAAACACGTCTCTCTCTCTCGCTCTCGGTGTGTGTGTGTGTGTGTGTGTGCGTGTGTGTGTGTGTGTGCGTGTGGTGTAAATATCTCCTCCAATCAAAGAGTCTTAACTAATCTCGAATCTCTGCGACGCACATCAGAGAGCATGCACTCGCTCTCCCCGTCACCGTGAATCATCTCCTTCATCCCGCTCTCTGATGTGCGCCTAATTGAAGGGAAAATGGCCAACGGACATGTAACCAGATATTAGCACTGCTCTCTATGTATATTTTTGACTTTTTCTGTCATAAAAGAACCAAACTTCATGAATGTTATTTATGACAAAGAAGTATCTGTTCCAATCACTCAGAGAAAAATCGGAAAACGGGAAACTCAAGAGAGCCATCACATTATGTTCTTTAAGTGTATGAACACAACTGTACTCACTGTAATGTGCATTAATTCATGTTTTTTAGCCTGTTCAGATATTGAGGTGCAGCTGGAATGAACGAGCTCTTCATGATTCATTCGAAAATGAACAGTAATTGAAAGTGAAACCAAAGCTTCTTTGAGTGAGTTCATAATCATTTCCTTTGTGTGGCATGTGTCCCTTTTTTATTTTCCAGATCACAAAAAAGTGCATTTTGACAACCGCCCCCACACATTCTTTCACTTTGCCCAATCATTCAAGAATAGAAACCAAAAACCTACACCAGCATTTCTCTTCTTTTTTTTTTTTTTCATAGTGCTCCTGTCTCTCTGGGTCTCACCACAGGAAGCCAAATGGAGCCCCGGGTCGTCATGCAGGTCGTCACCGCAGGCTCCCCGGGGCCTCGCCTCGACCGCCGTGGGGGACAAACATTCCCACAGGGCGTAATTCTTGTGGCTGTGTCTTCAACCCCAGTGAGGGCGGAGTGCCGTTCACTGAAACCCAAACTGGGATTCCACAAGTGGTGCCAGGCACCCGTGAAGAAGCAACAAGTCTGGACCGTCCCTCTGTCCCAGATGTGAATGTGAATTCCTCCGGGGGGGGGGGGTTGGCTCGGTTTGGTTTGCTTTGAGGTCGGTGCAGCCCAGGCTGGTTTCTGCGTGGCGTCGATGCAGAAGCGGGCTGGATGTAGGAAGCAGGAGGCGACGTCTCCAGATGCCTGATGTCACCGCAGCTCGGGTTTGGAGGGGACCTGCCGCCGCCGCCGTTGTTTTGTTTTGTTTTGTTTCTCTTCGTTCTTCAGACCTTCTGGAGGTTCCGCTGCTTGGGGATCAGTCTGGACTTTGGCTGTCGGTGTGTTTGACCTGGTGTTTGTGTTTCCGCAGCTGCTTTATCTGCAGATGTAATAACATCGACCAGTTCCTGTCAAACTTTGCAAGCATCACAGTAGTGTTGACACTCGCCTCCCGACAGGCCTCATTGGGGCGCGTTGCGCGCATGAATCATGAGGAGCACACGTTGTTTGGGAATCCTTTTAACATTTGCGACAGGAGCAGAAGGCAGCCCGAATTACAGCGCGCGCAGGGTGTGTTGCTCCTGCTCTGTTTAGACCGCTCGTGCCTTTTTAAAGGCACCCGTGGCTGAAGGTCTTGAGAGGCTGTCATTTACGCTGAGAAAAGGCTGCGTGGCAGCACAATGTGTGTGTGTGTGTGTGTGTGTGTGTGAAGTACACTGAAATAACACGGATAAGCCTGAGTATTACACAGATAGCATCTCTTCCTGTGTTAATTGAATTTAGCCATTTTCTCTGTGGGAACACTGTGAACTACGCAGTGACTTTTTGTTGGGTGTTTAATTTGGAACCAAAGCTGAAGTTGTTCATTTGATGAAGCAAACTAGATACAAAACTACAGGTGAGTATGTCTGCTTTTGAAGATCAATGGGAGGGTTACAGGAGGATGTCTGGAGCAACGTTTAAAACATTTTAAATCAATTATTATTATTCTAAACATGTACTTTGCTGCTATATTAAAGCTCTGAGTTCCATTACAGAGAACATGTTCCCTACATTATGAACGTTGACGCGTTCGCTTTCTCTCTTAAATGAATTCCACTTATTTATCATTAAAAATCACACCACATCTTTCATTTTATGTCTTTTTTTTCACACCTGCCGTTATTCATTTTCACGTCTTCTGCAAACAAACCTCGATTGGCAGAAGAATTAGAGCCATGGTCCGCCCACCTCAGGCCTCCTCCAATGAAACCTGCCCCCCCCCCCCCCGATTTGAACCGCAGCAGTAACTTCTCCCGCATGTGTGGAAATGCTTCGCTGCGAAAGCCAAAAGAACATTTTTGTTGCTGCAGTGTTCTTGTTGTAAATGATCCCCAGTACAGTAAAATAAGCTTTCAGAGGGCCTCACTGTTATTTATTAGGCTCCCCTCCATCTTCTCCAACACACACACACACACACACACACACACACACACACACACTAGCCGCCTCCTCAGCAGCGCGTTAAGAGGCTTTTATTCCAAACACCTGGAGTGTCAGGCATCCAGAGGGCGAACCGGACCCGGAGGGATTAATGTCCAGGGAGGGTGAGGGGGGGTCCGTTAAATAACCGAGGAGAGAATGAATCCACCTCCCTGAAGAGTTTCTGCCCTGCTGTACGCATTCAGCCCATTAAATAACACCGCATCCCATTGACCAACATCCCAGGAAACCGCTCGATTATTTCTTTGTCTTTGGACTTCAAGCTGTATTTATTGTTCCCACTTCACACCTGTGTGCCTCATCCCTCTCCCCCTCACACACACACACACACACAGACTGCCCCATCCAGTGAACACTTAGTGTGCTTGTAATGTTTTATTTTCTCTCGTGTCCTGGGGTGAACTCGGCACGTCTGGCCTCGCTGAGCCTGCAGGCTGAACGTTACCCCCGGCAACGGTTCTATTTCTAGATGCTGAAAATCGCGAGTCAACCTGAGCGCAGAATGCTGGAAAAACACAGACTGGTGTAGACCAGGAGTCCTCCCTCGGTTAGCTTTGTGTTATTTAAGCATTTTGAAGCCGAGGGTACTGCGATAACTGAAAGCTATTTTGACCTAATTAACGCTCCGTGCAACCTGATCAGAGTGGATCGTTTGGTCTGGAATCCACGGAGACAATTTCCCCAGCTGGCCATTGTTCTTGGACGTGGATGATCTCGCTCCATCCCTTTAATTCCCTCCATCCTCGTGTTACAGCTAATGCAGCTCCTCAGATTGGATCCAGAACGAGTCGGGTCTCAAAGAAAATGAAGTCAATGTTGTGCTGTGAAGGAGGTGAACTGTCTTGGGGGGGGGGGGGGGGGGTCATGCAGTCTTGGCCTGCTTGCTTTGTAGTCGGGCGCCACAGCTGCAGTGGTGGAATTTCCTTCTCTAAGGGGGAGATGTCTATTCCGTTTCAGCCATTGAAGCAGAAGACGGGGATCTGATGGAGCGTATGAGGAGGACGGTGTGTGTGTGTACATGGGTTCCTAAAAACACAACACAACGCGTCACCGTCTCCTTCCCTCGGTCAGTGGAGTCACAGCATTATTACATGCCTGATGTTCACAAACTGCTACATGCATGACATGCTGCATTCCGTGAAGTGACCCTTGGTGGAATGCTGCAGCATTGCGCCAAGAAAAAAACTCCTGAATATTTGGAGCAAATCCCATTCGAAAAGACGAATTTTTGTTTGCGTACAGCGTTGGGCCCTCTCAGCTTCTATCCACAAAAACATCTGGAAGACAAAAAGGCACCCAAAGGAACCGCTGACGCCGTGCAGCCGAGGAACTCGCAAAACTCCCGATCCACTGATTCATCAAGTCCTTGTTTGTTTTCTCTCAAGTCTGCTGCCTCAATGTAAACACCGTGACACGCTGATCACACGGGGGGGGGGGGGGGGGGGGGGGGGAAGGCAACGCAGCAGCAGCAGCACGCAGTGTGTGTGTGCACACGTATTTGCACACTTTCAGTAATGCTGGGTTCATTAACCTCTCTCCCAGAACTCTGAGGCCTTTATTTGGTGCTTCAAGGGACCTTCTTTCAATATCCATCACTGACTAAATTGTACTTTCAATAAAACCCCCAAGTTGCATTTTTGTTTGAAGATGGGTCTCCATCGTGAGCTCCTCGTTTTGAGTGACAGTAATAACAGTGATGCTAACATGTAATCTCGGCTGCACCTGAAGGAAGCAATAGATTATGGCAAGAGGGTTCTTTGAGGTGCATTGACTGCAGATAAAAAGATTAGATTTGTCCTTTGACATGTCAGCACTTGTTCCAGGGGAGGAGGAGTAAGTCGTTAGCGTTCTTTGTGGCTGCTGACTACGGTCTGCACGCATCCACTGAAGATCAAGGCTAGATGTTAACAGATTAAACTGTGAATAAAGCCGTGGGATCACAAATGAAGGAATCCTGCTGCTTTAGTTTTTTTTCTTTTCTCTTTAAAAAAAAAAAAAAAAAAAAAAGAGGGTCACACTCTTGTCTCTGAGCTTGTTATCACAAGGGTCCACGTGCGTGTTGAGCGTTGAACTTGTTCCGGCGAGGAGGTACGTGGCCAGCGGGGCACGGCCGATGCCTCTCACCCCAAACTGTTGATTTAGTCAACAGCTCCCAGCCGAGGGGGAGGGAGGGGGGGGGGGGGGGGGGGCGAAAGGATGGAGGGACAGAGGAGAGGAAGTGCAACGGTGTCCAACGATTACATGGGCCTTGAGCTGGTGCGCTGGGGGGAGAGGGGAGGGGAGGGGGGCAAACAGGAAGCAGATGAGTGATTTAGAAGGAAAATAGTCAAACCGGATGTTTGTGTTTGCGAACTAATGAACCAATAAATCTCTGTTCAACATTTGTAGCTTTGCCTTTAGAATTAAACTGAATAAAGTCCTCCTGAACCTTAAGATGTCACAGCTGTCTAATCACTAACAATATTTCCTTTTTACGGTCCAATCACCTTCCCAGAGAAACCTCTCCTTCGGCATGGTCCTGCATGGATGCTGTGAGAAGAGTCAGTGGACATTTTAACCCCTGTCCAGATGCTCCTCAGAGGAGCAGCGGGCCACCAACTTGACATGCACTTCTCCTTTTACCTTTCACATCTGCTCTTTGCTCTCTTTTCCCTTCTGGCCTGTTTGGTCCTGTCCTCAGTATGCACTGTCAAGTACACCTGTGTGTGTGTGTGTGTGTGTTGACTCTCAACCTCAGCGTCACAGCGCCCACCAGCAGCTGTCTGTGCAACCGTGTTATTATGTGGATTACTCTCCTCCGGGCTCCACCTTAATGAGAGGGAGGCATCTAATGGCGCAGGCCTCCACTGTTGGACACACACTCACTCACAAACACACACACACACACACACACACCAAACTCTTGTGAGGAACATGGGCACCGTGCAGCCGAGCTCCTGTTTATGTCAGAGAGAGCTTCGTTGTGGGAAAAGCACGAGCGGAGACTGCTTTGTTGACGTG
The DNA here is from genome assembly GCF_949316345.1 of Pungitius pungitius. Lineage (NCBI taxonomy): Eukaryota > Metazoa > Chordata > Actinopteri > Perciformes > Gasterosteidae > Pungitius > Pungitius pungitius. Next base: position 16,527,911 of record NC_084910.1, read on the forward strand.
TTACCAAAAGCAGTTTCTCTGTCATTATGTGGAGGCTTTACAATTGTTTGTGGTTAAGAGCAAGAACCGCACACATCTCTGCTCGATGTTTCACATCGACACGAACGCCAGCGAGGGGCTTGTGTTTTCCCTTCATGCCCGTGGGAGAGTTCAGTCTCGGAGGGCTGTTTTTATAGACTGTGAGGCCCGGGGGACCCTTTGGGAACTCGCTGACGTCACGCCGTGGGTTCATTTGGCACCTAGTTGGCGTGTTGATCCTCGTGGGAGGGTAAATAAAACTGAACATATCTGTTCATGATACATAATCAGACCTTCTAAAGCCCCACTGCCGTCGTTTACCCCGTCTCGCTTTTTTGAACCTTTGAACGATTGAACGATTGAACCTCGTCGTTGTGCGTTCAAGAAGAACACAATCGACCAATGGGAGTTGCGTTGGTGCCGTTAGCTCTTCTTCATCATGAGGTCTTCACGTGTTCTTTGAGGCCAGCGGCTCTCGAGTCGAGAAGCAAAAAAACACTTTTCTTGTTTTCTTAAGGGGCTTATTAACTGCAGGCTGGAATACAGAGTCCTTTGATGGTCGTGTCGGTTCATGTGGGACAAAGGTCCCAGTGTGCAAGCGTGAGTGACAGCACGCGCTGTGACCGCCGCGCAGACAGAGGACATTTTCAAACTTTTCACCATCACTAACGGAGACATGAGTATGAGTTTAATGAAGTCCTTTTGCTCACGTGACGCAAAGCCGATCGCTAAAAAATCCAACTGAAGACCAGCTTCACACGACACGCAATGATGTCACACACTTGGGCGACGTGATAATAGGAATCCTATAAAATGAAGATGGAGATGTTCTAATGCTGCCTAGAGGTGTTTGTGCATCGAGTCAAATGTTCACCGATCCATTAAAGAAATATATAAATGAATACAAGAACCTCAATATGCAGTCGCAAGATCTAGTTTAGCTGTTCACCAGATGTGAAGCAGATGTGTAATACATTATTGAAAACAGTCCAAGGCAATAATTCACCTTTGCTAATGCCAACAAATAACTTCCATGTTCATGAAGCGTTGCTTGTCTTGTACATTGGAAGTATTGTTAGTGTTGTTAGTGTCTGCTGTGGAACACAAACAGTTAAGCATTTTAAAAAGGATACAGTGCCATGTTTGTGATTAGGTCGGATTTATGTGTGTGCTTTCGGAGCTTTAAAGTTGCAACACGTGAAGCTCAGGGGCCGGACCTCAGTGGGAGAAGATGTTCCCTTCAAAGTAGATCTCACAGTGGAGTTTCATGTCTCTATACTTTGGGCTCACCCCCCTGAAGCTGAGGATTCAATCACCAGTGTCAACATGGTTAACACCGTGTCCGTGTGACCCGATGTGCCATGAAGTTAATTCAATTAAGATGGAAAATATCAAAGGCCACGAGAGGAATCGGAGCTGAGTTGATCTTTTTCTTTCTTCTCCTGTTGGCCAGTTGTTGCACTGAAGGATTTGCCGTTGTGCATCTATTTTTTCGTGTCTAAGTGTCGTAGCGCCTCGACCCAAAGGGAGGGGGGACGCGTGCCTGTAGGCCAGGTCAATGGTGGAGGCAAAGGGGGGGGGGGGGGGGGGGGTCACAAAGGCTGGGGGTCAAAGCAGCAGAATATCTGACCAATGGAGTCAAAACATTGGGACAGTCAACAGATGCTCTCTCTCTCTCTCTCTCTCTCTCTCTCTGCCATTCTGTAAAAAAGAAAAAGAAAGAAGTTGTAATCCTCAAAAAATGCTTGCTGTAATTTTTCCTGCGGTGGAAGCCAAGCATCATTCTATTCAGATTTCTGCTTTGGAAATGCACACATACCAGCACATCCGTGACTAGAGAGGGACTCATCAGCAAACATAAACATTTCAGAAAACTCATACTACACAAAATGACTGTAATGGGGAAATCTATCAGTTATGTCTGATTGGACCAAATAAAGAGGACACATGTCAACCGGGATGACCACAAGACAAGCAAAGACACGACTCTTATTGAGACGATGGTTCAACATTTCAATGCAGAAATGAAAAAGGTCATTTCATCATTTCATCTGAACAGCTTCCCTGTTCTGGAACTCTCAGCATTACACGAAGCAAGACATGAACACGGTGCAACATTGTTCCTGCTTATTTTGGGGCATACACTTAGCATCATTCACAGCTCCCTGTGGAAGAAAGCCCGTCATTATGCCTCATTTCTAAATAGATGGTGCTGCTGGCAGAATGGACCTGAAGTGGAAATAAATATTCATTATCTCGCAGCCGACCGTTTTTCCTCTGGGCCCGGTTGGACTGACTCTCTCTCTCTCTCTCTCTCTCTCAATTAACGTGACTGGCTGCTGTAATAAACTTGTTGTTCGGGACTTAATCCGAGTTCACAGAGGAAGCCGCTGCAGGGCTTTGCCGCTATATCCTCTGTATCCAGCACCTCAAGGGCGCTGCAGGAAGCTGGTCAGTAACGTGCTCGCGTGCAGACAAAGAGCTTTTCTTAAATATGCAAAACCACACGGGTTCATAAAGGAGTCGTGCACAGCTTCGGCAAATAGGAACATTCTTTGCAATCGTGCAAGCACAGTCTTCAGGGAATGCAAGATGAAACCTGACTATTTAGATTTAATTTAATAACACTTATTAAAGCGGAAAGGGGAGGGGGGGGGGCTATGTCACTGAGGCGGCAGGACGAGCCACGACGAGTAGCCCAGGTGTCCTACACTTTTGCCTGATAGAGTGAGAGTCGCTAGGTACTTATCCTCCGCCCGCATTGGTGGGGACACTACTGCCTGCTCTGTGGATGGGGGGGGGGGGGGGGGTCCAAAATCCTCAGAGTGAAGTGACTGGATTTCTGGTCCCGACGGCCACCGCGCTGACAACCTCAATCCGGCAGAAAGCATTTCGATGTATTGTGACTCGTTATTTATGCACGCAGAGGAAGTGGAGAGTCACAGCAGGATGGAGACCGGACCCCCCCCCGCCCCCGATACAAGCACTCGGGGGTCCCACGTGTCCCATAAAGAAGCTACAGCAGGCAGATGTGCCTACAGTGAGGTTTTTTTTTAGGTGTGTGTGTGGGGGGGACAAAAACAAAGGGTAGGATTACCTGAAAGGGAAGACAGGACCCATCTACATTCACCAAGGAGACCCCCTTCCTTGTCTGCCTATTTTTCTTTTTGTTGTTTGATAACTATATAATTAACATTGACGTAATGCTTCTTAGCAACATGTGTTTACAGTTGGATACCTCGGCATGCTTCGGTTTGAAGAGGCACAGTTCTCCTTTCATAAGATATTCATTTACAGATGAGTCATCAGCGGCTGGTGTTTGAGCGAATGATTCAGCATGAGTTTTCCGCGTCGGATTAGCAGTTTTCTCCAGAAAAGGAAGCCAGTGGTCTGTGATCCGTTTGCTTCTTTGCGTGGTGACCAAACGTCGGCCTCACAGCAGCCTCCTGAGGCCCAGCGTGGGACCCCTTTGGAAAAAAAAGGAAAAACATATGCAAAATCGGAATCTAGGTTAAAGATTCCCCCGGGAACCTGCTCAGAGCGCGTCGCCTCGCTTCACGCCGTGTGGGGCGAGTGCTATCTTGTTTAAATATACCCCCCCCCCCTCCGCACACACACACACACACACACACACAAACAAGCACCTTCACCGCTTGTTTGATCCATTCCCACCTGCGGACAGACCCCCCCTCCACATCGCAGCAGCTTACTCTGATAGAGATCGTGTATTTGCATTGACCTCCACTCGGGCACCATGGGGTTTGTCCGACAAGATCCAGGAGAAGACGCCCGTGGAGACACACGTGTCCTGTAATTAGACGGCTCGTGTTTTCACCTCCTCTCACCATCGTCCACCTTCTCCTTCCTTTCTCTCTCTCTCCCCACGTGTCTCCCTCCGCTCCACGTCTCCTCGTCGGACCCAAACTGGTTTGAATGAGCCTCGGGGACGGGTGGACCTCTTCCAGCCGGGAGAAGATCCAGGCAGGAATGTGATCACTTGTAGAAACGTTCCTGGAATCCTGGCCCTTTTTGGGTTGGAGGGATGATTCAGAGTGATGAAAAACCAGTCCAGCATTTCAACTGAAGTGAGTCAATCAGAAGGCAGCACGCCGGCTTCACATGTGGGATGGAGACCAGGATGTTGTCTCAAGGCCCCAGCAGGGTGTAGCACAATAACACCTCCGCTCTATTCGGGTTGGATGAATACATCGAATGCTTGATTTCAGCTTCTCTTCCTTCGTCACTGTGGCTACGAGCTCAATCTGCTCACGGCGGCGCTTGGTGGCCACCAGGACTTACGGCTGAGCGACACATCCGGAGAAACGTTGGTCGTGAAGCTGTTTGCAGATTATAACACGCGCCCAAATTTTAAAATCGTTCCTGCAACTAGAAGAATATAACGTTTGTTGTTGCCTCAGTTGTCCGGTCGATCATTGGTGCGATCTGCCAGAGGTGTTTTTTTTTTTTTTTTCAGCCTGCAGCTGTTAGCAATTAGGATGTCAACTCCTGCAGCATGGGAGCTGACATATCATTGAGATTACATGTTTGCTGTGTTTTGTGTGAGGCAGCTTCACCAAAACCATATGGCCTCAGCTTTATAGGGGCACACGCCAGCATTTCTGAATTGGAATATAAAATATGAAACTTAAGGGATTGCATTGTGAGCATCATGGCAGCAGAAACGTGCTGTAAAACAATGCATCCTTTAACATCCTGGCTAAGCTGTCACACTTCCTGTCAGCACGACGTAGTTACTGTTGCACAAACATTGACCCGGAGATGAGTAACCGGAGTGTCAAGAGAAGGATAAATGACAAAACCGCGGCGTTATGAACTCTCCTGTAAAGGACATATTCTTACTTATGACAAGAGTATGTCTCATGTAAACATATGCAGCTAGCCTAGCTTAGCATAAAGACCGGAAACCGCCACAGCTACGCTTCTGTTGTCGCTATGACTTTTACCGAGAAAGAGATGAGATGTTTCTGCACTTGTTGTAAAAAGTAGGCTTTCACACAGCAGCAAGCCTCAGCTGCACATGTTGTTGTTTTCCCGTCACACTGAACCGCGCATGGAAAAACCGGAGACATTTTGCCTGGAGTTGCTCCCGGCCGGTTTCCTTAACAACAGAGGGAAAGAACCCTAACCTCCCCCCCCCCCCCACAACACACCCTCACACACACACACACTCCTCCCTCCCCTCTTCCCTCGAGCTTGCCCTTTTTAGGCTGTTCCTTTTTTTTCCATTTGAAAAGGGGGATAGAATGACAGCTTTTCCTGCTTCTTGTGGGTTGGAGTCGAGCGAGAGAGAGAGAGAGAGAGAGAGAGGGGGAGGGAGGGAGGGAGAGAGAGAGAGAGAGCTCTGTTACTCACCCAGTCTCCAACTTTGCGGGGAAGTTACCACCTCTTCCCCAGACTTTGTACACACACACACACACACACACACTCTCATCGGGGTTTTACCAAAGCAGCAACGGGGAATAGAGAGCCAGGACCGCTTGTGATGCTCTGTTTCTTTCTGGATTTGGAGGGAAAGAAGGTTCCGCCCGAAGCTTTCTGTGTGGACTGAAGCGTTTCAGGGGGGGGGGGGGACATTTCTTTTCATCACGGACCGGTGAGTTTGACAGTTTTCAGCGCATGTGTAGTGCCACAGAAACACATTTTGTGTCTTGTAGTTGGTTTTGCGTCTCATCCACTGCAACGTTAACTCGGCAGGCTTGTTTACAAGTGATGTTTTAGACAACTTTGATATCTGGTTTTACATTTTTACTTTTGTGATTGCTTACATATTTTCATAATAATAATAAGTGCGGTTCAACATGCAAGTGTTAAAAGCAGAGTAAACTCCTTCAACAGGGCCCTTTGACGAATGCTGTTATGGAATCTTAACCGAATCTTATGATGCTGTAACACACTGTTAAATAACATATCCACATAGGTCCAAGCAGTGGAGTCCTCAATGTGTGTGTTTCCTGCATGCATTGGATGTAGCGCAGCCGAAGAGGAGCTGATGCTGCAGGCATAGTGGTGACAGGATGCCAAAGCCCTCCTTCTTACCTCGTACCGATTCATTGACACCCTGCTACACCCAAAACCTGTCGCTTTTTGTGTTTTTCGTGAAGGCCAGAACGGCCGTACGTCATCTAATTGAAAACAACTTAAGGATGGGAGGCCACATGCACCATGTGTGCACATGTGTCCACATGCAGCATGTGCACATGGCACACATGGTGCATGTGGGTCTGTTTCTGACTCATAGAAACATTAACGGACAGCAGGTGGCCACATGCTCCATGCACCCGTGGCGCCCTGTCTCAGCTGGACGTTTGTGGTTGGCGCCTCTTATCGGGGGCCAGGTGAGGGAAAAGAGGGAGGTGATGGGTGGAGGCTGCATAGGCCTCGACCTCTCTCCGGGGTCAACTTTGACTCACACGTCCAGGTGGGCCGGCAGCACTTTAGCTGCGCTTCCTCCAGTCGATCAGATAACCTCCTGCAGGATGAGTGCTTGGTTAAGAAACAAACGGGAAGAGGTCACCTCTGGGTTAAATATGCCAGCAGACTTTCCATTTCCCAGAACCCCCACCGACCCAGCTATCGGTCGGCTTTTCTTATCAGCCCCAAGGAAGGGTTGTTTTTTTTTACGCTGTTTACCCAGAGGTCATAAGCTCAGACTGATTTGAACTGCGTGTCCAAATTCCAACGGTACCAATCGGTGCGCAGCGGGAGATACCGAAAGTTTAACTAAACAAAGCTGAGATAGTTCAAGAGAAAATAACCCCAAATAAACACCTAAAGTATATCCTTCTTAATGATCTACTTTACCACTAATGGGAGGATCTTCTACTAATGAACATCATGCTGATTGATGGACGAATATCCAGGGTTAGGGTTTGGGTTCCAGGGCCCAGAGAGGGTGTGTGACGCCCTAAAAGCTGGCGGGTTCATGCTGTACAAGCAGGTAGCTGGACACACACAAAAACTGACTGTTAGTCACAGTCTGGATGCAGAATCAAACCAGACAATCAACATGATTCCACGTTCGAGAAGATAAAAAAACCAAACTGCTCTGATAGCTCTGCTTTTCTAGACTGTATTCTTGCCCCCAGCCCCACGAGCAAATAACTAACACATGACATTCCTCAGCCCCCCCCCCCCCCCCTCCACCCAAAAAACAAAACAAATGACAAAGTGTTAATTCTATCTCTACATCAGCTTCCCAGGAGATACGGTACCGCCTGAAAAGACCCACGAGAAACCATTTCTGTTGGAGAAAATATGATGTCACTACAATGCAAAAGAAAATACTGACTTCTGGTCCCCATTAGAGGTCATTAGAAGTAATGCAGGTCTATCAAATAGCAGAAAACCGCCACCGTCCTTCACTACACAAGAAAATTCAAAGTGTCAAATAGAATTTCTCAACCTCCCCCCCTAAACTCCATAGAAGGAAGTCTACGGACCCGATGGTACAAAGTGCACAGACACACGTGTTTGGTGTCACGCGGTGCTCCGTGTGCTGCTGGATGGTGGCCCGGATCGATGAGAAGGCTGAGATCATGGCTCTGTTTTTTCCTAGCTCTGGGGCTTTAGGACAATGCGAAGATGACGACGGCGTGAAGATGGAGCGTGGGATGTCTTGGATACCCGAACACATCTGGGTGCCATTAACCACTTGCCCCAGCCCCACCGCACAGTCCCTTATCTCCCATTACCTGCCACGGTCAACGCAATGTGCTCCTCACAGGACAGGCAGCGCACCGTGGTTCACTTTTTTTTTATGAACTAAAGACAAACAGGGACTCGTTAGGGCCAAGGGTCGCAGTGACTCTAAAGCCAAGCCGGGTCACGGTGGATTTACAACGCCAGCCCTGCTGAAAAAGTCTGGCGTGTGAAGACAAATAATAACTTGCAGACGATGCTCGCCTGGTGAGATGCTTCGTTCGCTCCTCGAAGCGCTTTTGTCCTTGAAGGAGAAGCTGTATAACAAATAACAAAAGGTTGCTCTCGGGCACTGTCACAAACACTCCACCATGTTCAATGCGTTTTGGCTTGTCAAGGTTTGAATTGCTGCACAACCGGCACGGGTTTTGATCTCGATGGACCCAATCAGGAGAAAGCTTCAAAGGCGTTGGGCAGGATTTGAATTCATTGGAGCTCTCAGCTGCTGGCGTCACGCCGCAGTTGAAACCAGGGTCAACTGTGATCCGATGTGTGTTTGAATCATTGCTTTCACCTGCAGCGAGTGCTATTTTTCACATCACGATAATTGAGGGGTCAGAGTCTAAGTCCGATGCATCCTGTTTCCTAACGTGCCGTCGACAGCGACGCTGTCTTCATTTGCAAACGCAGGAGCGCATCATGGACTTTGTGCAACCTGGGTTAGGGGTTAGGGTGTAAAAGACAGGAATAAACCGTCCTTCACTTCCGGGCGTTTTAACGCGGGCAAGGGTTAGCATCACCCAATTGTTGTGACCTCTGTCTGGAGAGAAGGGAGGAGCTTCTTCAGCTCCTCATCTCACATTGGAGTGTAGCCACGTCATGGCGGGCTTCCACGAGGACGGTTCGCGCAGCTTGAAACCCGAGAGCTTTGGACGTGAAATGTCTACAAAAAATGTCCATCGCTACCTTCTTGGACAACGCGTACCGAGGGGAAAGTAATGTCCGTCCCCTCTGCTGTTCGAGGGGACTGTTTGGAGGTCCATTTTTGATTTAGTGAGCGGACGCCTTCTTCTGGCTTGATAGCAGGTGTGTGATACACGACTCGCAGAGACAAAGACATCCAGCAGATACTTTTGTCGTACAGTTTGAGATTCTTTAAGCAGCAGTTTGAAGGTCGCTCTTAAACTTTTATCAGCTTAGTTCTCCATTATGTCACAGAATAACTGCGCCAAGGCCGTGGTTCAGTACGTTTATTTAGGCGGAACATGCAGAGTTTCAGAATTTGCTCTGCAAACTGAAAATATTGAATGAATTCCCCAGATTGGCTCGTTTGATTCAGTGCGTCATTGAGTCCTGGCTGGTTAGTTTCAGTGGCCACAGAATCAGAGCAGGGACATTTGAATGAACACCATCCCCGAGCAAAGACATAAAAGATAAATACTAAATGGCTGCTTTTGTGACCTCCACCAGTCTGTGTGTGGACTTTTAGTTTTACGATGTGATCAAAATCAATATTTTCATTATGCGGAACGGAGAAAGGCCCCCCACGCTGGGCCGAGAATCGCTTCGTCTCCACTGAAATTCAAGGTATTTAAAATATTCCTTTCCCAATGCGGCCTGGCGTGTGTCGTTACAATGGGGAAATAACGCCGGCCTGCTGTAATCTGAACTTTTCACCCTCGGGGTATTAAAAAAAATGTGTGGCTTGACTTTGTGCGTCGAAACGAGGCGCGCTGGTGTGTGCTTCTATTCTGTCGGGAGGCCACTCATCAATCAGCCGCAGAAGACAGCTCGTTCATTCTGACTTTGCGCACTTATCTCAGACAGCGGCAGCGACCTGACGGAGGGCTTTGACCCGGATGTTTGGGAAAAGAGACGAACCCCGTGGGAAGGACATTGTAATTATCTCCAGTATCTCCAGTACGTTATAGTTTGGGGCTTTTCTTCAGCTCCTCAAACCAAAACAAAGCTTAGACAGAAATAGCCTTTGACCTCTTCTCAGCCACAATGTGTTTATGCTGCCGGCGGCCTGGTCACATTCTCTCCTTTGACCTCACATAAATAACTCACCAAACCAGCCGTTTCTTGGCTGAGATGACTTTTTGTTTTCGATTCAAAACGAGACGAAGAGCTTTTCGACTAGTGCGTTTCCTGCACTTTTCAAGGCATGTCAGGATGGGTTCAGAGATTGTTTAATAGGCAGCAGCTTGAGGAAAGGAGTCAGGAAGGGGATGGCCGAGGGTCTGACCTCAGGATGTGAGGCCCGGGAAAGACGATAAGCCAGCAGGGACACGAACATTAACGTCACGGAAGCTCGGCGAAGGCACAAAAGTCACGTGGCGCCACTCGTGAAACCCGGTCGGTTGGAAACGGTTTGTTTTTCTTTCGTTTTCGTTGCGCTCAAGGTTCTATTAAACATCATAAACGACGCGCTCCAAACTATTTTTGAGAACTGCAGGGTGTTGGTTTTTGCACTCGACATTAAAGTAAAGTGCGAAGCTTTGATTATTGTTGTTATATACTGTATATATTTATGCCAAAGTAACGAGATCACCAAATATCACATGGGTTTGTTCTTTTTTTTTTTTAGTCGCCACGGTTAATTCATGGTTAATGTCAGTGTTGGATTACTTCCGGATCATTTGTTAAAAAAGATGTCTGGTTTCATTCATAATATTTACCAGGCATTTTATATTGCAGCTTAACTTTTAGTAAAACAAGATGGAAATAAATTCTACACTAAATTGCGAATGCATGTTGTAATTGAGGCCTCATTGTCAAGGCCGTAGGGGCAAGGCAACATCTGCAACAGAACATCTGCAACAGGAGGAGCAAACGGGGTCCCTTGGAGTAAATGTCTGAAAGCTGAGTCACGGGACACCAGGCGCCTGTTAATAATTTGACCTCTTGAACAAAAAAACAAATACACAACAAAAAAACAGGGAAGGATAATTAATGTTTGGATTGGCTTCAGTTCTCCAGTCGTCATTAAAACCCGGGCCCAGTGTTGATGAGGACCGGGTCGGCTGGGTGTCCCGTCATTGAGCCGTGACCTTGGCTCACGCCGTTCAGGGCGTTTTTTTATTACCCGCGAGACAAAAAAAGTGGGGACAGGTCTCTGTGGGAGACGAGGAGATCGGGATAGCAGGGAAAGGAAGGAAGCTGGACAGGAAGTCTGTGCGTCGGTCCATCCCCACGATGCTCTGCAGAAACAAAAGGCCCACCGTCTCGCTCCTGTGGGTACGTGAGGGCTGGGGGGGGGGGGGGGGGGCTGGGCCAGGAAGCATGTTACCATAGTGACTCCCCCCCGTGTCGCTCAGCCCCCCCGCGCTCTGTCTCGGGTCAGGCGCGTCGCAGTGTACACAGAATGCGATGAGGTCTAAATCCGCCCTGCAAAGCACAGAGGCTCCGTTAAACCAACCGCAGCTGGCAGGGGGGGGGGGGGGCTTCTTTCTCCACAGGGCGATGAGTTCAAATGACTTTTCACAGCCCTCGACCACTCACCTGAGGCGTAAAAGCACCAACCCGCCAGCTGTTACTAGTCCTTTTATTAGGCATGTGAACGTGATTCAGGGGCTGGTGGAACAGGAGCTTCAGACTGAGCTACTTGGGATGATTCCTCTAGTTTTACTAAAATGACAGAGAACATATAAACAACCAACCATGCCACTGTTGCTTTAACTGGACTGTTCCCAAGTTCAACTTCTGTGGAGCCCTGGTGCGTGTGGCCTGGTGCAGCCCAACACAACAACGCCATTAACATTAAGTTTACTGTCAACAAAGACAGGTTCTAATGCCAGACTTTGCAGTAGTGTTGGATTGCATTCATCTGCATTTGCGTCCCTACAACGTGGAGAGCGTGCATTCCTTTTTTTTTTACCCCCACACAGGCTCAGGGCGGCACAGTGGAACCAGTGAGAACTGAAAAGCCCCCCCCCCCCCCCCCCTCTCTCGTCTCCTGCCGGACGCGTCCACAGGGACGGCCGCTGTTTGCATTGCAGACGCCTCGCTGAGCCTGGACCTAATGTGGCTTGACGTCCGGTCCGTGTGCTGTGTTTGCTCTCTTCTCAGGGCCGGCCAAATGAACGGTTCAGCCTGAGGGCCGAAGACCGTCGCGGGCCCTGATCCAACAGCGAAGGGAGAGGAGGACAGAGAGGCGGGATCCTTTATCTAACTTCTCTCACACCGCCAGCTCCACACGACGACGGGCTTCGAAGCCTGATTTTGTGGTAAGCTTTTTTTTTTGCTTTTTTATTTTTTACATGTTCACTTCTGCTTTTGCATGAGAATGTTGTGTTTTAAAGTCCATTAATGGGATTACGTGGGTTGAAGTGTGTGGTGTTGTGCTTAAATGTAACCAAAAACTACAAATAAGTGACATGCTGCATTAACCACCGAGGTATTTGGGTGCAATTTGGAAGTAAATGCAAACACAAACATGCGAAGCTGTGGAATTTGAGGACATCCAGATGTTGTAATGTGACATGTGGTTCGACTTAAGGAGGTAAAGGTGCTCACGTGAGAGCGTGGCGGCTTTCAGAGTTCACCATCATTTCACCATCAGCTGCAGCGACTGAAGGAACTCGCCTCGTTTTTGTTTTCTCCCCTGCTGCCCTCCTTGTGATTCACGGTGCAACGGCGTGATGTCATCACGCCAAAAGGGGATGGAAAAAATGTTCACTAAACAGTGGAGGAGAGCAAGCCGAGGAGCAACGGAGCAGGAGGCCTCGAAGGAGTGTGCCCGAGCGCGTTGACGACGGAGCCGGTGCTTCAGGAGGTCACGGGGCAGCTTTAGTTGGACACTCGGAAAGCCTCGTCCCGCCCGCACTGCGAAGAAGCGTCGCGGAGGGGCGGGTCCCACATGAGGTGGCGCCGGAGGAAGGGTGCTTTGGGCGACAATCAGAGTATCCGTGTTTGTTGTGTTCCAGGTGGGAGGGATTTCAAAGTCAAGGTCGCCATGGACGTGAAGAAAAAAGAGATGGACCTCTTGAGCAACAGCATCGCGGCGTATGCACACATCAAAGGTACGCGGCGACCAATCGTGTCATTGATGTCCAAAAAGTATGAAGTAGCGAACCTTTGCTCTTATTTACGTGCGGTTGTTGTTGTTTTCTCAGCAAACCCAGAGAGCTTCGGCCTTTACTTCGTGCTCGGGGTGTGCTTCGGCCTGGTGCTGACGCTCTGCCTCCTCGTCATCCGCATCTCCTGCAGGCCACGGACCAGCCTCGCCGCCGCCCCCGCCGCCGCCGCGCTGGAGAAAAAGCACCACAAGGGCCTCGGCGAGGACGAGGAGGACGAGGAGAGCGACGACGAGGACGAGGACGAGGGCGAAGACGGGGCCGACGTGGATGCGGCGGCCGCCCCCCCGCCCTGCACCGAAATCCCCACGGCCGGCCGCGGCGGCCAACCCAACGGGGCGCTGAGCGTCAACGTGTTCGCCTCGGCCGAGGAGCTGGAGCGGGCCCAGCGGCTGGAGGAGAGGGAGCGCATCATCCGCGAGATCTGGAGGAACGGCCAGCCCGACGTGCTGGGCTCGGGGACAGGCACCATCGGCAGGGTGCACTACTACTGAGACACGCCGGGGCTTCCAGGGGACGGGCCTCCCCCCCCCCCTGCCCGCCAACTCCTGTGAGACGTCGCAAGGAGGCGGGACACACCTTTTTGAGGTGTGAAAACGGGTAAAAGTATGAACCCAAGAGGTGTCTCTGAGGCTCATTGGTCCACGTGGACACGGTGCAGTGGGAATGCGGGAGCTGACGGACACTCGAAGCAATCGGTCCGTGCGAAACGCACGCCGCTCAGTGGCGGACGCCCGGGTCGGGTCGGTCTTGGTCGGAGGTGGGAGATGAAAAGCGGATTGTTGGGACAACGTAGGTAACGTTGCAATGAAGAAAGGACGATCTCCTCCTGGGAAGGGAAACAGTCCTTTTCCTTTTCAGTCGGAAAGGAAAAGAGAAGGAAGTTACACACAAACACATATTATTCATCGTGGGGAGTCAAATTACGTAATTTGACGGGAAAGAAAATTAAAGTATTAAAGTATTATGCTTATTAAATCCTTTGCTGTTGTTTCTCTTCATATTGCTTGGGGCCATAGATTCATAATCAAGGCTTAAATTTGAGCGTTGGAGAACAGACACGCACGGCCCCCAAAAGGGGCAGACATCGCCCTGGCAACCGGGAGATCCCCCTGGCAACCAAGTCCAATCGGATGGAATTCAGATATTTAGTGATCCTAGATAATAAATGTATTTTTTTTCATGGACTTTCCCCACTTCCTGACTTGGAGTCTTTTTTTTTCTCACTTAAACGGAATCTTCCGGATATCTGCTGCAGCGTGTGGTTGGTTTGAGATGTTTTGTTTGGAGGCACAGACCCACGGTTCCGTATTTTGAACCCTCTTTTTCATTTGACGGGACGCGATTAAGGATCACAGGCAACATGTCTTCGGCTCGTTGCAATTATACAGTTATGAAACAATACATCAGTAAAAAGGAAGTGAGCATCATCAGCTTGAGGGAACTCCAGCGCCACAGGGTCATGCTTCTGAACCGCACCACATGGTGGGAAACGTCTCTGCGAAAAGGCTCAGACGTTCTTTTGTGGCAGAGAAACCAGGCTTTACAAAAAACACCAGCTGTAGATAGATTTATCACATTTGTCCACTGCTTTAATTCATCACAGTTGATTATCAAGGCCTAATTTAAACTTGAATATAAAACTGCACACGCTGTGGGGTTAGAATTCCCCTTAAACATGTTTTTCTTTAATATGCTGCAGATTTATCGGCGCGTTCCGTGAGGTCAAGAAAAACAAACCCTTCATCTTCCAGCTGCTTTCTTTGACAGAGGCGATGTGTTCTCCATCAGCGCAGCGCCTCTTTCTCTACTTCTTTTTGTATTTGACCTCTGAGCTCCAAAATGCCCCAGTTATCAACGCTCTGTTTTCACTTCTCCAAACAGTCCCAGCTTAATAGTCTTTCATTCCAAATATATCACACTGCTGTAAAATGTAAGTAAACGGTGTACTATAATATATAAGCCCCTTGAATAAGCAGCATCCATCATCACTGACTGATTCAATAAGTTAGAGGTCCCTCGTTGGATAAATTCTTCACTGGTTTTTCCAGGTCCAGGCATTTTTTTTCCCCACAACTTGCAAAAACTCTGCGATACCAAATGACCTTTTGTCTGGTTTAATCTATTTCACCCCCCGTCTAAGCGGGAATGTGCCCTTAATGACCGTTACTCAACACAGATTTCAAAAATAGTTGGTTCCCAGGGAAGTTTTAGAAGCACCCGGACCCGATGAGTTACAGCTGTGATCCAGATGTGCCTCTCCTCCACCAAATCTATACTTCTGACTCATTCGAGTTAAATATCTCCCCCCCCCCCCCCCCACGGTGGGTGAGAATTATGTCTCTCAATTCTCTTCCCACCTTTGCATTGATCCGAGTTCAAGGGTTGCAGAGTGAATTTTCTACTCGACTGCAATAAATGCAGCTGGTCACACACACACACCCCCTTTGACTCCTGAAGTGTTTAAAAAAAAAAAAAAAGAAAAGACCTCCACCATTAACATCAGTGATTTGCTTACGTCTTAAAACATTTCTACTTTTAAATTAAATGTGTTTTGAGTATGGTCACTTTCAGCATTCACTGCAAAGTTGAACCCAGCTCTTTATGTAGAATAGTCACGGCACCCCCCACTGGATTAATGCAGAGTTACATTCTGCTGGATCAGCTCCATGTCAAACCATTTGTTTCACAGTGAAGGTATTAATGACATTCAAGAATCAAAGCCCTTTTAGATGACTTAAAACATCATTTTAGGTCTTTGCAACACGACATTTCATCCTATGGACCGCTGCAGAGGCATGTGTTAAAACCCCCAGTGACCATAAAAGTGAAAATGCAAAATATAAATTTACAACCCAGACAAAATCTCATAAGAACCGACATTTGTCATTTCCAGCATTTGAATATGTAAAAAGAGCCAACCAGACCATCATTTAAAAGTCTTTGATTATTAAGTTTCAGAGTGCAGGGTGAGGACCGTCCTGTGTCCAACTGCACCTCGTACTTCAGGCTTCGCTCATCTTCTCCATCCCGACTGCACACAACCCCCCAACACAGGCTGCGACTGCCATTATTCCTTCCTCATGTTGTGCACTTCTTCCTGCAAGGAAAAAAAAAACATGTTCTATTCAACAATCAATTTCACCGCAGTCACGATCTTAAGAACCACAGCTTCCGCATTATTTTCTCTCTGGCAGAACGCCGAAGACACAAAGTATGATGGAGGGAAGTCGCTGACCTGCAAGGCCACTCGTTTGTTCCCCTCTTCGCGCAGCTCTTCTCTCACTTCCTGCATGTCTCGGCTGATGGAGAGAGACAGAAAATAAACCACGAGTTTGATTAAATGGGTCAAGCTGTACACTACTAGTCAAGTCAGATGAATAAAGACACTAGGAACTTATACATTTATAGTAGCATCTAATTAGTTGGAACTAGAAATAGCTTTTATATTCCCTCTCTCACTCTAATTAAGCACAGGTAGAAAAAAAGGCATTTGGAACATCTAAAGTCTACATTTTTTTAGGCAATACCATTCTTTTTTTTTTTTTTTTAAACACCTCTCAGGTCATAATCGTACCCACATGCCTACACAAGAGAGCACTCACTCGTGTTGTCTCTGCAGCAGCTCCAGGGACATCTTCAGCTCCCTGATCTCGGCCTGCAGGCTTTCCACGGTTACATCTTCTCTGAAGGTCACACCTTTGGACGCCACAGGGACTCTGGGTGGCGGCGGTCGAGCCGGCAGCGTCGGCGTCGTCGTCGTCAGCGGCGGCGTCATCTTGGGTGGTAGCTCCGGCGCCGCACCCTCTGCACCCTGGAAATGCATTTAGTCTCAACTTCAAGTGGCCATCTCCAGCAGTGAGCACGGGCCGCGTGATCCAGCTGCTGCCCCAGTCATGTGCTCATCACGCGATGGAGCATGCTTACGGTGACCAGGCCCGATGGCGGTCTCCTGTGGGGGGGTTTGGCTCGGTTGGCTGTGGGATGGCAGAGCTTCTCCGTCTGCACGTCCACGCCGTCAAACCGGTCGCCGCCGTCGTCCTTCTCTTCCGGCGAGACAGAAGCCGCATCCCCGTTGGTGCTGCTGGATGCAAGAGTAAAAAAAACACAGCCATTCATGTTGGAATCCATGTTCAGTAGAGTGCGACGCGCTACCCAGCAGTCGATGGACTTTTGAAAGGAAACGTTTGTGTTTTCCAGCTTTGAGCAGACAACGATTGGTTCAAATGAAGACGGCTCTCTTTAGCTAGTTCTCCACACGCAGCCGGCTAAAAAAGGCAGCGGCCTTTCTGCCGCTTTGCTCAGGAAACAGGAAGCGGGCTGCTTTCGTCTGTTTGGGCCCGATCTGACTCATCCCAGAGTTTCCACTGAGCTGCTAAAAAGGTCAGGCATCCTGGCATTCTTCTTTTAAAAAAGGACACCGTGGCAACCAAAAAAAACCTTTGTAACATCTAAAAAGGCTCCGCTTCAGAGGAAGGGGGGAAAGTGTTCCTGACGTTACTCTTTTCTTCTTCCCCCCCCCCTTCCAACAGAGAGGCCTTTCACTTCGGAGAGGTTCGCGAAAGGATGGCTAGCCGGGTCCCTGGTTCGGGAGGCGGATTCCCGAGTAAGTCTTTAGCGGCATCGAGTCGTCACTCACTTGGAAGAAGCCTTGGCGGGTTTGTCTTTGACTGGAGGCGGGCTCGGCTTGTTGAAGGACGGCAGCTTGATTTTGTTGGGAGGATTACTTCGCAGGTCCTTAACCTGTTTATCATCTGTAAAAAAAGGAACGCATTTAAATTATCCCACTGTAATAGAATAATTTTTTGTTAAAGCTAATTATATAGCATTTATACCTTTTATCTTTGCAGGTCCAACTTTTTCCATCGCTGAGCCCTCGGTCGTCTCTGAGAAAGTAGAAGTGATTTGTTATCACAAAGCCTGCCCGAAGGCACTAAATACACCACCCAATGAGACACGGGATTATAGTGACGTCACAGACTCCATCAGTAACTACGTTTGAGTGGAACTACGAATTAAGACCATGATGTTGCGGATTGGCTTATTTATCAGGCAAATTATTCAAAACAGCAATCTAGATCATGAGCAGTGGCATGGGGGGGGGAAAGATGGAGCACACAAGGTCACAGAAGGCCCCCCCCCCACCACGTGCCGCAGCTCAGTAAAGTCCACCAGAAGACGTGGAGGAGCCGTCTACTGCCCTGCTGCATACGCACTGTGAAGCACACTGCTCTAGTGCATGGCCCATAGGACACATGGTTAACAGCACCACACGGACCGCACCAGGACACCGGAGGCCTACCTTGTGTGTTCAGAGGATCTCGAGGAAACAATCCACACAGCAAAAGCGGCTCGAGTGCCGCTTCTCGTTCCGGTTGTGAAAAATCTGACAGAGCGCTCCTCCAGCCCCCCCCCCCCCCCGCCTCGCCTCCCTCCCTTCACCAGCCCCTTGTTTCCTCCAAGACTCCTGAACGGCGTCACATGACCACTCTAACCATCCCCCACCTCGCTGTAGTCTGAGACTTCCTGTGAAATCTTGTACGGTGTGGAAAAGCTGCAGTGTTTGGTGTAAAGTGGTGACTTTTAGTTAATCCAGCTTGGACTTTCTCCCCCCCCCCCCCCCCCCAGAGGTTTTGATGAGCATACATGTTGAATCTCCAATAGAGGAAAGAGTTGAGAGCCTAAAATTTGGGAAATAGACTTTCGTTAGGTTGCTACAATAATGTGCAAAGTTTGCAACCTGCAGCACAAACGCACCCACATCCTCCTCCGTGTGGTTTGCAGATTTTGTCTTTTGTTCATTTGCTCTATTTGGCACCAACAGTGAACAATGCTTCTTTAGAATTTAAATCTACCACTTATAAATGTGTTTGTTACATTTATTTATTATGTTAACATAATGGCACTAAATAAGAAATCACATATCAGCCAAAAGTTAATCTGTTTTTGACGGCCACTGTAATATTAGGCCTTAACCGATGACACAGATATTTTGTAAGTGCATTTGATCACCATCACAAACAATGACCATTGTTCAGTCTCTCGTCTAATCAGTGAATAAACAGGGTGTGAACCTCCTTTTATTGGGCCAAACTCTTCTGATAATGCGGTGGAGCCCGGGTGGAGGGAGCATTTCAGGCCTATGAGGGTCATAAAGTTTACTTTAGTAAAAGACAGCAACACCACTGTGTAGAAAGACTTAATTTAGAGGTCAAGAAAAGCTTGCTTCTCAGCTCCGATGGGTCAGTCACAGCATTCCATGGTTAATGATTGACTTAGTTCTTCAACAGAAGATTTCTCTTAACTGAGAAAATATGATCATTTAAAAGTAAATTACAGTTTATGTACAGCCAGTCATTAATGACCGGGTGAGCTTCTACTGCTGGTAGAGGTGAGGTAAGTTGTAATGTTAAAAGATTGTGTGACTTTAAACATTTTGTCGTTTTGTTTCTGTTACATAAATGCAGTAGAATGAAAAGTAAAATATTGGCCTTCAAATTGAGATTAAAGAAGAAAAAAAAAAGCATGAAATGTAAATATTCCATTTAAGAGTGACGTGATCTCAAAATGAGTTCAAGTTTCTCTTTCAGGCCACTCGCTGAAAATGGCCCAAACATCTGCTAAACCAAATGTCCACCGCAGTCCAAGCGCTGTGCAGCCAGGAGTCACGTGTCAGAAGAGGACCCTTAAACGTGTCCTACCTGGGACTTTGGTGGAGTGGTTGCGAGCAGGCGGTTGGTTCAGGGTCCCGGACTAGAGGAAGAGAAACGAATCGTTCAGCAGGTTGGCGAAGCACGTCCCCTTGTGAGTTAAAGGCGGCTCTATTTTGCACACCCTTTCCACAAAGGGAATTTTTCAGTGAGTAATTCAGAGACGATCCTGACTCACTGCAAACTCGTTAAAGGAACGCAAATACCAACCAGATGCAGAAAAATCAAACAACAAAAAAAAAACAGTTCAGTGGAACTCTTGGAAAACACTCCACTCACTTGCAGACTGTTCATCGGCGGTATCAACATGACGAAGTTATCGGGAAAGAAGCCGCAGCGTCCGTTCAGCTCTCCTTCCCACCAGCCTTCATCTTCGGTTTCCTTCAGATGGAGATTAAAGGCTCCTGTTAGAAGCTCAAACGGGCCCCTGTCCCCTGGGACGCCAAATCGCTGCAGACTGAGGGTCACCAGGCGGTTAAAAGCAAGGCATAGTCGTCTTATTATCTACTTCATCACGTAACGCATCACAGATACGTCCGGAAGGGAAACTGAAACGCGTGCGTCACTCCGTGGAAGGAGAGACGCCCTTCGACAGGGACTGGTTTGACTGGATGGACGTCGCGATGCTCCTGCAGCGATTTTGAAATTCAAGCGCAGCCCGAAATATGTCATGACATAATAGGGTTGAAACAATGCCAGAACGAGACCACGAAATGTGGACAAACCTTTCTCAGCACGACAACGAGGTCTCCCTTTTTCAGCGACAACTCGTCATCCGTTTTGGCCTCGTAGTTGAACATGACTTGGCAACACTCCACCACTGAGGAGACGAGAGGACGAGGGTTTAAACACAGAAAACTCGCCATGAAACAAAAATAAGAAAAAGCTGTAAACTTTGATCCCCGAGCGACGTGCCACCAGACTCCCACCACCCAGTCAGGTACGACCGATCGTCAGCATCCGACTGACCGTTTTTAATTTTGCTCCTCACACTGGTCCTCTGAGATATCTGCGAGGGGACAAAAAGGCACGTCAAGTCCAAAGCTCCTCCGACCCATCAGCTGAGAAGGCTCACTTCTGCTGTGCGTACCTCCTTGCTGAACACCGCGTTGGAGAGCTTGGGCCTCGTCTTGCCCTCGCTGTACTTTCCGTCTGTAGGAAGAAGAGGAGACATGGAGTTACGCTGGTTCTTTTCAGAGAGCCCATCTACCGCCGATAAGTTCTGGATTTACCTTTAGGGGTCACGAAAATTTCTTTGACAAAGTTGGAGGGAAATGCCCCAACTTTGCCGTTTTTCACCCCCATCCACCAGCCGTCCTCGATCTGTTGAGCGGATCACATGGCTGAATAAGCATCGTACGAGTGCACCCTTTACCACACGGCCAAACAAAACACCCAAACAAACCACAACGCTTCCGCTCGTGACCAAACGGTGCGCTGTGGCCTGCTCTCTGGTTATTTGAGTTGAGGTGCCAGCCTTTGAGCGGCGGTAAGAGGGGGACTCTACCTCTTTGACGATCTCTATCGTCTCCCCCACAACCAGCTGCAGCTCGTCTTGGTTCACGGGCTCGTAGGAAAACGCCACCTCGCACATCCTCTTGTGCTTCATCTTCTTTGCTGCAGAAAGAGCGATCGTTAGCGGCCACGACGACAGCGTGATGACCTGAAGGACACGATGGGGCAGGTCTAACCACTCAAAAAGACTTTAGAAAGGAAGCGGTATAACATGCATTTACGGCTCGGCTCGCATTGTGTGAAACATGCCGACCACATGTTACAATTGATGGTGTTGAATAGCACAAATATTTCCATGCTTTACGGAACACACTCAAAAAGAAGAGTTTAATTAGACTCAGCGTTGTACTTTGTCTGATGCTGCGGGGTTCCCTCTCGCCGCTCCCGATCAAATAGACCGGCACCTCCTTTCACCAAAAGAAAAAAAAGGAGGCACAGAGTAAGACAGGTGGACAAAGTGATGCAGAAAGGACGGCGCTGATGGCCGCGTGCGGTCAACGGACCTTGGTGAAGTTAGCGGGGAAGATGCCTCTCTTTCCCCTCAGCTCCCCCTCCAGCCACCCGTCCTCGGAGGCCTTGGTGACGTTCGCCACCACGTCCCCCATCCTCACTGTGAGCTCGTCTCCTGCGTCGCCCTCGAAGTCCACCAGCACCAGAACCTCTGCAACGGGGCAGGAAAGAGAAGAAAAAGAAGAAAAAAAAAGAGATCCTTCACAAGAGATGTGTTGTGACATTTCCAAAGCAAAAGGCCAACTTGGGAGCCAGTGGAGGCTCAGTCACAGGTAACCTCCATCATCATTCCTTACAAGCAGCCACACGTTTAAGAGGTGGTGTTTTCCGGCAGCGGTGGAGAACGTATCATTAGCGAAAAGTCAGCCAGCGCTTGTAGGATTTCCTAATATCTGGGTACATGAAACACTTTCAAATACAAACACTATGAAATAGTAGCTATGCAAAAGTACCACTGATTTAGTTTTATTTGCATGCAAAATTCAAATCAAATCATGTGACGCTGGTATGAAAACCTTTGCTCTGTCCATTACTTTGCAAATATGTTCTGATCATTGAACCGTCCATCTGAAAACAGTCCAGATTAAAACATACATTTTCCCCCGTGTATAAGAACAATAAAAGCGACTCACCCATGTTCTTTAGTTCTGTGTTTCTCCCTCGGCTTTGAGTGTGTCGTTCCTTCTCAAAAGCACAAAAGCAACCCTCGAGGAGAAGGAGAACTGAAAGAGAGCGCTTGCGTTATCTCAGACCGTAGAGCCAGTCGTCCTCCTTGTCAAACATTAACATTGGGCAGGTTTCACCGAGGCGAGTCGTGACGAGTCAACAGCGAGGAGGGGAATGGTCACACGGTGCAGAGAGGGAGGGGTCGAGCGACAGGAGGAGAACAGGTGAGACAGGTTTGCTCGTCAGAGGACAGACGCTCACAAGCCAGACAAAAACAAAAAAACTTTAAAAAATGAAGAGCCCAAGTGACGTTCATTATGTCACAACGATTAGAATTTCACAAGGAGCCGCCGCACTTTGTGCTGCGCTCAATGTGATGAGTCACGAAGTTATTGCTCCTTTTTCCTGTTCGATGTTAGTAAGCAGGTCCTCTTGATCCAAATCAGCCACGTTGCATAATAAAGGATATTGTCTTTTTTTAAATCGTCATGTTTCTCCTGGACCTCAGTCAGCAAGTAAAAAATGACAAAAAAAAGCAACAATTTACTTTCACCGTTTATTTTGTTTGCTGAGGAATTTACACAAGAACACACTTTACACATTTTATTATTATTGTTAGAATTGCACGCCAATCTTTAATTGGTCGAGCCAAACAAATGAAGGTTAAGGTAGCCAAATGTCTACCTACCTGAAGAAACAGAATAAACCAAACGACGTGCATCCTCCTCTAAGATTTATTCGGTAAAACAAAATACAGAGGAGGCATCGACCAACAACCTGGTGTTTCTAGGCCCGAAATGTAAAACGGACCACAGACGCACCTTGCCCTCAACCTCCCACCACAAACCTTCACCGTACACATCCATTCAAACGGATGGGCCCCGCCCAGTTGATTGACCGGCACAGGTGCGACCCAATCACTGGGATTGAACCTGGAACGAGGGGGGGGAGAGAGAGAGAGAGAGATCCAAAAGACGGGTCAAGGGGAGTAAGGGGTCTTGATTCACTTCCTTTTTTACCATAAAGGTACCGGGACTCCCAGTTTAAGGTGATGGGGGCGCAGACTGGTGCAGATAGTCGGACGTGAGCTCTCCCTCTTTTTGCTAAATGAGATCATATTTATTTGCTGCAGTGTTTCTGGGAGAAAATAAGTCTGTTAAGTGACATTTAAGAGCAGCAGTTAGTGTTTGTTCACTAGATGTGCGGCACTTTGTCAACTTCCTCTTTGGTAAAACTCTACAAACTGGCTCCCCATTAATGATTGAGCTGTATTTGTCTTATATACCATTAAGAAATCACAGTAAAAAAAACACACCTCAAAGAAAACATTGATGTCAGTGTCTCTTTAATTTACATTATCTAGTAAAAGAAAACAGTAAAAACAACCATTTAGAAAAGCAATATTTCCCCTGCAGGTAACCTTCAAACAATAAAACGAGAATCTTAATTTGCAGGCCGGCAGCACGAATAAGACCAGCGGACCTGCAGCAAGGCACAGGGACACGTAATGCATTGTGTGGGCGGGTTAACCAAACAGAGATCATCCTAATCCTAATTCATTACTCAGAATGATCAGATATATGCACTGAAAACACACCGAAGCCCGTGCTCTACAAACCCGTGTTGTGTAAACAAATTGCAAAATGTTCTCTCTTCTATCACAATGGAAACACAACTGCAGTTACACAACTGGTTTAAACATTACAGGGGGAAAAGTTTGCAAACGGCGAATAAAAAAACTCATCAAAGTCAACGGCGTTTATTTGCAGACAACAGTCGCGTCTAGCCAGTTCAAAAATATATATAATCACCATCAACATTACACATTGATTAGTGGTTTAGAAGATCAAGCAAAGAGCTACTGTGACGTTAATTGTACAGGTTATCCTCGTAGTAACAGTCTCATGTGGTGTCAGTATTGTAGCTTAGGTTAGATTTAGCCGAGGTTGACCTTTGACCCCGTACAGTTTGGTCCCGTGTCAGATCGGGGTCTTTTGTCAAAGTGGTGCATCGGCCAAGCAGCGATGTTTTTACACCAGCGTGGACTACGGTGTGCTCCTTCTAATCAAGACACAGCTCAAAACAACACGCCTGCTTCTTCTAAAGTGATTTCCCTCGTGACTCGTTTGCATGAGTGAAAGGAACAAGCTCATTTGATCTTTGATTTAATATCTCTCGCTTCTTAAAAATGTCAAATTTAGGTAGTCATTTTAATTCCTGTGAGGAAGGCGTAAAAATCCCGATCCAACCATTAAAAGCAATAAACCATTTTAATGTTAATCCAACAATTCTAGCTTAAACAGTGCTTCTACTAGTTCATGACTTCCACCCCCAGGTGGGAAATCGTCCTGTCACGTGAGAGCGGATCTCCTACACTGACATAAAGGCAAAAAAAAAAAAGAGTCTCGATTGGGATTCATGAAACCCTTCGCTTCGGATTCCGTAACGCAGGAGAAAAACGAAGATTTCCACAGCTTCGCCCGCTCAAGTGTCCCCTCCGTCCTCGTGGTCCCGCTGCGTCTCCTGGCGCGCGTCGCCACGCTCCCCGTTGACCCGGAACTTGTCGTCGGCCCACTTGGGGGGGGCGCCGCCGCCGCCGCCGCTGCGGACGATGAATTGCGCCCTGCCTCGCGGGAGGCTTCCCCGTCCCCGGCTGTCCGCCGCCGCCGCCTTCCCCTCGGCCCCCCGTTCCCTGTCGTCGTGCTGCAAAGAAAAAAAATTTAAAAAGGGAAGGGGGAGGGAGAGGTTGAAGCTCGACCCCCCCCCAGGAGGCGCGGTGAATCGACCTTTACCAAGAAGTATTTCCTTCTCCTCTCGGTGTGATCTGCGTCCCAGTCCTCGTCTGTGGGCTGCGGCGCCGCGCCTGTCATGGCGTTTCTTTGTGAAGAGTTGCCCTGGTAACTGCCTCCGTTCCAGCTCCGCCCACGAATACGAACCTGCTGGGGTCCAACAGGGGGGAAAAAAAGGGAACGAGGAAGTGAAGAGGAAGTGACGAGGAAGCGAGGCGAAGTCGGCGGTTGGACATCCGCGTTAAACTTACAAATCCTGCAGGCGGCCTTCCCCGCTCCGCCGGCCCCGTCGGCTCCGTCTGACCCGGTTGGGCCCGGTCGCAGCCGTGACCTTTGGGATCAGACGAGTCTTCCCTCTGGGACTTGGAGGACGAGGAAGACGAGGAGGAGCTTGAGCGTGGGCGCTTCTTCTGACTTTTCCTACGAGGAGAAGTGGCACAGGATTATTCATGGGCATTGTGGGTAATTCCCGGGTCAGATGGGACGCGTGGGGGACAACGAACGGGCGGTCGCACATACTTTGACCTTTCGCTCGTTTTGGACAGCTTTTCCGAGGATCCGTCCCTGCTGGAATCTGGGGAATCTCCCACATCTCCTCCCAGATCCTGATTGGAATCTCTGTCGTGGACGGAGCATTTTTTACGGCGCTCGATATCCAAGCGAAGGTCCATCGGATCGCCGGTTATTTTTTCCCCGCCGTCCTGAGAAAATCCCCAAAAAACAAAGCACAACGTCGTGGACGGACCTTTGGATGAGCACGTAGATGCTATCTATCTGCTATCTGAGTCGAGCTGGTTCCTAAAACTGCAGACGGCTCTGTAAATACAAGCAAGCTTTGCCAAACCAGTTTAGCATGTTTTAGGATGACCTTGATCTTCTGAACTATTCTCCAAAGCAAATGTTTTTAGATGTTTTTTTTCTACCTTCAAAGCAGCTATTTAAACATAGTTTAAAATGTCAAAGGGCTGTTTAGAAGAATCAAACGGCATTTCTCATCCCTGCTCGTCTTCCACGTTACATTACGTCCTGCAGCCACTGCATGTGCACTGTGCACTGGTTTCAAGCGAGTAACTGTGAGGTAACTTCATGCTGTACTGACATCAACTGAAACAAATAGCTGCTTATGAGGTGGTAAACCAATCTAGAAACTGTGAGGTATGCTTTGGGAAAGGCTCATACGTTTGCCAAGACTAGTTCTTTAACAGCAGTGAAGAGAAAGAAGATGACGCGGTTAATGCCAGTTAAGTTTTAACTCACTATAATGTATTTTAATGGTATTTGCCCCTTGTGTTTGACCATGTGTCCATGTGCATTAATAAAGTGTTTAATTGGAGAGTTAATCACGTAACATGAGCTCATAAAGTGCGCTTGTGGTTGGTTAATTCCGTTGCTTTTTTTTTTTTTTTTCAAAGAATACTTACGAAGACAATTGCTTAGAGTCCTTCTGACCAGCTGCGGCACAGTGGCTTCCGTTTCTGAACTTATACGATTCGTTAGCCTCGGTCAGGCTTGTGCCCACATTCTAAGCAATTTGAAGGCGAGATACAACCAACGACAAAGTCAAAGTGCCTCATTGAGCGCTTGAATTTCTTAGACTTCCTCAGAGTCGGCCTAAAGGCATCTGGGCTCGCTCGCTCGTTTGCCGTTGTTTGTTTTTGTTTTGTTTTCCAACGTACTTCATTCTGCAAAATGTTCAGTCACCTTGTAAGTGCCATCCTCTGAGTTTTTCATCGCCTCAAAAAGTTGAGAGTGTTTCTGAAAAGCTCTCGGCGAAACGTCAATTCTCCTGCGAGGGGGAAACACAGTTAAGACGAGATGGATGAACTCACACGGCAAAACGAAGCACGTCGACGAAAATAAAACTGACCTCCACCGAGCACGGGGCAAAAACATAAGCCGAGAGGGTTTTTTGGAAAGGTGAGAGAAATACCTGAAAGCTGTTAAAAGAGGAGGTGAAGCCCCCCGGCACACCGAAAGGTGAGAGGGTCGCTCTACCTGTGAATCTCTGGGCTTTTTCTTGGCTTGGCCATTTCCTTCTCGGCGGCTCGTCTCTGGTACACGGTGAACCG
Source organism: Pungitius pungitius (assembly GCF_949316345.1). Taxonomy (NCBI): domain Eukaryota; kingdom Metazoa; phylum Chordata; class Actinopteri; order Perciformes; family Gasterosteidae; genus Pungitius; species Pungitius pungitius. The sequence goes on from NC_084910.1 coordinate 16,554,925, forward strand.
CTCGTTTAACGTCATTCCGGAGGATGGAAAGTGCTGAGCTGTGCAGGGACGGGGTTTAAGAACAGATGTTAAAGGAGGAACTTTTCAAAACCAGAGTAAGCTCTTCTCGTGAATTTATTTTTCCCTTAACTGTTATCAAACCAAACATGGAGCTGTTTACTAGTAGAGACAGCAGGAGAAGTGAGGACCGACCTTTAACATGGTGGACGATGGTGACGATGTGTTGAGCAAACAGCTCGGAGGGACTTTTCTGCAACGGAGCAGCTTGAACATGTTGGAAGATCGAGCGAAACTCCTGATCTTTTTTTGAGGACTGCACAAGATCTTGAGACAGCTGTCGCTCCTCAGCTAAAATATCTGAAGACCTGAATGTGACAAAAAAAGAAGAGAATTTTGCTTGTTAGGAAGAAAAGAAATGTATCCAAACTAGGGCTGTCAATAGATAAAAAATGTTTTTTTGTTGCACGATGAAATTCATTAATCGCGATTAATCGCACTTATCGAATCAGTAATGAGTCATCACTTTAAAAAGCATGTATTTGGGACACTGTTTAATTGTTAATGTTGTTTTAAACACAAAACTATACACATTTAAAGTTAACAAAGGTACTTAAACTACATTAAAATATTTTGTCCAATTAATCTCAGGCCACATTGACCAGAAGGATTAACGTGTTTAAGCCCTAATCCAAACACATGAAACCACATCCAACCAAATAGGTAATACACTTCTCCACGGGGGTCCACACACGTCATGCTCACCTCATCAGGCTATCTCCAAGGAGGTCCATCCTGACGTTCAATTTGATTTCTTGCTTCCTTGACGACGTGAAGTGTGAGTCCTCCCCCCATAGCTCTCGGTCGGAGCTCCTCCTTGGCGGTGGCGTAGAGGACGGGATGGAGGGAGATTTTGCCGTCTTCCTGGCCTTGCCACCCACGTCCGGGGACAACCTCTCACATTTTCCCGCCACCTCCCTCCTGGCGAGGGCGGTCGCTGCCTTCCCCTGCTTTCGAGTGAGGTGAGCGTGGTCTGCGGGGTCGGCGTCGCGGTCGACCACCCGCGAGAAGGTCACATTCTGCCACTTACCGGGGCGTTCGTCAAAGACCCCCCCGGCTGACCGGGGGACCTTGATCTTCGCCTTGAAGGACTCGTCCCCGCTGTGCCAGTCTCTGTGAGGCGGCTTCGGGTGAGGCTTGATCACCGCCTCCCCGTCTTCCTCCCCGTCAGCGGACAGAAAAGGAGAAGCTTTCAAAAAGCTCCTCAGGGACACCTCGCCGTCGGTGTCCTCTCTAAACCTTCTCGAGTCAGAGGTGATCGTGGATGGTTTGCCCTTCATTCTCCCTTGCTCCATGTCCACGTCATTTGCTTCGGTGTTCTTGCCATTTTCAAAAGCTTTAGCTTTTTTTTTTTTTTGCTCCTCCAAAAACCTAAACAATGACAAGAAATAAATAGTTGTATCTAACTAGTCGTGCGACTTGTGAGACAACTAAATAATCTGGCATTTAGAAGATCCGGGTTGAAATTTGAAAAAATGTCAAACATTTTTAATCCACTTAAATAATATTGAATTGTAATCTGTTACATTTTCCTGATATGAAATGACAGAGAAAAGGTCTTTAAGGCGCATGACCAAAGCAATGATTCATCCCATATACATTTATGGTCCTATAAAGCAATAAGAAAAGGCTGAAATCATTCTTACTCTCTGAAGGCCACGGATATCGCTGTTTTATCTCCATCCAGGAACTCCTCGTTGGAGAAGAAGTCGTAGCTTGAAAGCATCGGATTTAGACCTTCGTGTAGTTTCTTTTTGGTCGAGGGTGAACTACTACACGCCATTTTCCAGGAGGGGGCGCCGTTGCCGATGTCATTTGTGATTTTAGGGGAAGGGCTGGACTGCCTCGTCGTTTGGCTGTTCGGACCAACGACAGCAGCACAGCTCGCCCCGGGACTCGCTCCCTTTGGACTGCCGGTGCAGTTCCCTTCTTTGGCTTCTCCCGCCGGCCCGGCGAGCTCCGCTGGCTCCTCGCCTCCGCCTCCCCCTCCCCCTGCGTCTCCTCCTGCTCCCTTTGGAACCTCCCCGGGGGCACAGAGCGCCTCTTTCTCCTCTTTGTCGCTCTGGTTAGTCAGCAGTAAGGTCGGCTTCCATTTGGGAGAGGAGGAGTGCGAGGAGGAGGAGGAGTGCTGGGAGTGCCTGGACAACGGCGAGGGGGATCGGTCGGAGTGGTTGGCGGGCCCCCGCGGGGGGGTTCCCGAGCGCCCCTGGGGATTGTGAGGCCGTCCTCGTGGCTGGCTCTGCTGCTGCTGTGGTTTCTCGGGGTACTGCTTGTAATTCTTCCAGTTGGGGCGGAAGTTGTGGTTGTTGTTGCCGTTGTTGTTGTTGTTGTTGTAGCCGCCACGCTGGTAGCGTCCGCGCGGGAAGAAGCCCCGCCCTCGGCCCCTGAAGTTGTACGGCCTCCGGAAGCCGCGGTGGTATCCCCGGAACTCGCGGCCGTTGTGGTACCCCCTGGGATACTTCTTCTCCCGGCTATGAGACGGAGAATGAGACCTGGACCACGACCGAGACCTAGAGCTGTGAAAAGGAGGCACATGGATGTCCCTTAATACACAAATGAAGGTTAATAGTTGAGCTCATGTGATCATGTAACGCCGATGATCACATATTTTGTAATGACCTGGTCCTTCGGTTTATTAAAAGAAAGAGGTGTTGGCTATTTCTACAGTAAAGACAGATGGAGACTATAAAACAAGGAACGCCACTAAAGCAAAACGCACGACCGGTGTGTTTGGAGAGCAGAGAGCTCACGTTTAGATGCAAGGTCCCACGAGGCCACACGGTGTCTCTGCTGCGCTTGTGATAAGAAACCTCGTGTCATTCTAGATCCCGAAACTTAAACACAAGCTACGGAGCACACCCCTGATACGGCAGGTCAGTCCAAAATGCCCCTTTTTAACCGTTTCCACGGACGTCATCGAGATCAGGAAAGTCCCAACGCGACTGCGGTACATCAAAGACGTTTTCATTTTTTCAATTACAATCTTTTAATGCAAAGACTTGCTGAACATGTGAAAGCGCATTTAAACACATACATTCGAAAGTGCAGAGCAGTATCGCACTACATGCAAAGACATTCCAAAGCCATAAAAAGGTTCAAAAAGACTCACCCAGCATGTGTTTGCATTGGAATACAGATTGAGGAAAGAAAGCGGCGCACTGAGCCACACTGCACACTCACTTTGAGAGCTGCAGACACACAGTCTCCTCTGGCCAACTGCAGCGGAGCACAGAGTCACATGGACCATCTGAGGGAGGAAAGTCTTCTACTCCAATCCTCTCCTACTCCAAGACTCCATGGCTGCCAGCTATACTGGCTGTTTAACCATTCACTATGCTTACTGTTACCGTAAAGTCCTACGTGACTTATCTCACCCAGGGGGGGGACTCACTTTGTGTTTTGCTGCAGTTCGCTTCAGTGGCCTAATAGAAGACACGGTAACAACGGAAGGGTTTGTTATTAGTCGGCAGCACTGTACGACATGTGCAGAGGAATAATAAGTGTGAATGTGTTCCTGCAGGCTTGCACAGTTCTGTGTGTCCACGGGCCAATTTGCACACGAGACCAGGAGGGGAGGAGGAAACCATTGGATTCCTCCCATGTCCCTTCTTTGGTGCTAATTTCATTAGCAGTTCATTAACCTTCACTTCACTTTCACATCCAGCAGATATCCCAACAAGCAGGACCTTTATGTTCCGAGCAAACCAGCCGGCAACAAAAGCCGCCCTGTCCAATGTTTTCAAGGTCGACAGATATTTAAATGTTTTCACACGAATCGCAACCTGCAATAGTGTTCACTCTTACTTACAGTAAATGATTACAGCCGAACTGAGCTCTTCCTAAAACATCAATTTCCTCCCGATATCGAAGCTGAAGTCTGGTGTTGGAGTCCAACCCAAATCCATTAATACTCTTCACGCTGCACCTGCTCTCAGAGTTAATGAGAAGCAAAGTGATAAAGTCCAGGACAAGAATGTCTTGCTGAATCAACACACATGTCGCCAACGGGACACAAAGTTGCCAACGCTGGCACAGTGGATCTACCTGTTATTTTGTACACGTCGGATCTTTTAGATCAGATTTACGAACACTGACGTCTGTGCGTAACCAGGTCGACCCGCTGCCAGTCCCTCTTTTCTTCATCACACTCATTCGAGCATTCGTACCAGATACTTTCAGCGGTCTTCTGCTCTCTGACTTCACAGTGAAGTCAAACTCGGAGGGAGCACGGAGAGAAAAAACAAACAAACACACACACACACACACACACACAGTTCAGGTAGGAGGACAGTTCGTAAAGACGGGACTCTACCGGTGGTGACGCTTCCTGGAGCGGGATCTGGAGCGACTTCTGGAGCGAGAGGTGGAGCGGGACCTGGATCGGGACCTGGTGCGGCTCCGGGACCTCGACCGGCTGCGGGACCTCGAGGCGGATTTTGTGTCTCTGGACATCACTGCGTCCTGCCCACCTCAAACTGTCGCACAAAAGAGTGGTACAGCCGAGTTAGGAGGATAATATCATGTCTATTACCATTTCGAGGCTGCATAGAACAGACAGCAATCATTGACTGTGACCCTTGGAAGAAACATCTAAAGAGATGAGGTGAGGGAAGAGTCACAGTAAAGTTGAGTCATCCGAGCTTTTAATGGAAAAGCTGAGTGAAGAATCGCAGCAGCTGTGAACAAGGAAGAAGGGCGACAGTGCAAAGCAGCTTTATTCGGTCGCTGCTCATTTGCATAGAGGGCCGTCGTATGTGCGTCAGCTGACTGCTATCAGTTGGAGATGCCATATTTTAACCCCACGTAGTGCACGAAAACGTTATATTGGGTGATGTTGAGAAATGAGAAATGATTTGCACGTAAACAAGAGACATGTCTCTGCACTCCGAACCTCGCCACTTCTTAAAGTTCAACACGTGAACAGATCTGGCTCACGAGATTCTCCACAAAACCACTGAGCTGATCATTTTACGGAGGTAACAACCCACCTTGTGGTTATGCCCATGAAGTAGCACGCGCGGCCGATAGATTACAAGAATTTAAGAAGGATTACAGATTTGTAATCTTGTTTTAAATTCCTTGTTCTTTGGGGTTAGAAGCACCGGCGACTGTTGAACTCGGCTCTCACGGGTCCAGAGTGAAACATGGTCACCTCGCTAGATTATTTTCTCTGTGGCCTGTTTACAAAATAACATTTGCATGTGGTTGGTGAATCTACGACATAAGACCCCAGTATGTGGCGTGCCAGGGGTCAAATAAATGTTCTTTCATTATGAGAGTCCTCTCCAGGGACTTTGGACGGAGGAAATTGCCGCACATGACAGGGATTTAAAAAAAACAGCCCACGCCATCGCTCGGGGGTCCCGGAGTGCAATCGCAGCTACTATTTGGGAGAGCGCTGAGATGCATCCACCCTCTTCACCCGCCTCCACCCCAAGCTCTATGAGCTTCCCACCCTCCTCCTCACCGGCAGCTTGTTGTTTCTGGCTTCCACGGGATCATTTCCTGAGGTTCCAGCCTCAACAGGCCGTCGGCTGAGCTGCACATTTCACCCCCGACGTGCCCCCCCCCCCCCCCTTTTCCAGCACATGGTGGCGAAAAACAGTGCGATGGAGGAATCCTACCCGTCTTCATAATGTTGCTTTATGGAGCAGGGGAACACGTTAAAGGAGCAGTGTGTAAGATTAGAACTTATCCCCTCGACCTAAGTATGGTTTTTGGAAGCCATTGTTCCTTGAGGACTCAGTACTCGTGTCGCTTTGTCAAAACTCAACACGTTTGCTCTCTGACAGTTCGCAGAGGGACGGGTGCTCGATCGGTTGAAACGTGCGACTCCACCACTAGATGCCACTTAATCTCGTGGACCCTTCCTCTCGTTAAATCGCAACGGATTGTTCTGCATTCCTCGGGATGGTTGAAAATGAAACATCAGCAGAAAGTGTAGCAGGGTTAGGTTATGTGGTTAGGGTTAGGGGTTAGGGGTTAGGGTTAGGGTTTAGGGGTTAGGGTTACTAAAGCGCCTCCTGCATTCGTTGTAGAAGCTGGTTGGTGGTACGGAGCGCCGTTTCCTCTGACTCCTCGAATGATAACCAGGTGCAGCTGTGGTGCCGCCGCACGCTGTGTGGGCTCATCCCCGAGGTCTGAGCCTCGGCCTTTAATCTCTCACCGCGCGATTTGCATCCAAAGGGGCCGCCGCTGCGCGCGCGTCTCAACTGTACACGCGGGGGGACTTTTAGTCGTCACTCATTTCGGCCTTCTCTCCTTCGCCACATCCGGAACCGTTTAATACATGGCTGTGTATTGATTGTCAGTTGACCAAAAAGGATGAACCTCCCTCACAAAAAGCATTGCCTTAAAGTTCTTGGTATCTTAATTAATGGACATCCTGTTCACCTGGTCACGTATTTAAAAAATGGTGTGGTGAGTTTAATGCTAATGCCTAGAATAGAAGTTCAGGGACACACACTTGATTAAGAGCCCCCCCCCCCCCATCCCCTTTAGCAGTATGGAGCGACAGCTGTATAATCCTCATCAGCTGTTTATTTCATGCAAAAGTAGCTGCGATCAACAATGGTCCAGAAACTCGATACAGAGCTCAAAGCGAATGAGAAGAAACACTCCACTCGTCGTTAAGACTTGGATGCCACAGAGGCAGCTGGAATCACACTTTCTATCTATACGTGCCCCCCCCCTCCCCCGCCCCTTACCCCCCACACACACACTCACTATTTCACACAGCAACTGTCCCTGGCACAATCGTGGGTTATTGAAATGCGGCGGCCCCCTCTTAGTGGTCCCCCAGGACCCTTCCCCGAGGCACTTAATGGATAGCAGAGCCGCTGGGCAATAAACCCTTTAAGCTTCCATCGTGGGGTGATTGAATAAAAATAGAATCTTATTTTGGAGTGTCAGAATGAGTACGCGCTGCGTTTTGTTTGTCTTCAGGGAGCCACTGTGTAACTGCCAGGAAGACAAACTGGATGAGATCACTGTTTGCTCGTCGTCCAGCGATGACAGATGAGGACACCTTTTTCCTCACAACCTTCCTCTTCCCAAGCTGTTTCTTTACAAGCAATTTGTGGCGTTTTTATCGTCGTTTAGATGCATTTAAAAAAAACATTAGTTAAAGGGCATCGTCTGTTGCTGAGGCGCACACACACACACACACACACACATGCTCCTCCGCTGTCTGTCATCACCACGTTTGTGGATCTCTGCTGCAGAGGAGAGGGAACTCGTCTGCTTAATGTCTCTCTATTTCGGTAGGAGGGGAACAGCCTTCCTCCCCCCCCCCCCCGATGACCACGGGTCATACAACCAAATTTCCTAAATGCGCACAATTGTTTGTAATGTCCAGCGTCTTTGAGTCTCAGCACCAGGGATTTAGAAACAGTTCATTATCAGTGACATGTTGTGCAATCTTTCATTTCCTGCACTGACCACTCCCGATATTAAAATGTTGTGCATCCTGGCACCACTTGTGTTAAACAATCCAAGCAAAGATCTCTTTGTGGCTACTTCACTCTGTGCAACGTGGGCACACCTTTGTGTGTCTACTTTAGTGCGGCTGGTGTTTGTTTTACAGAGTCAACCGAGACCCGAGACCCACGGGAAATTACAGGACAACCTTGTCAACTTTTTCTTCCTTTTGTGGATCACCGGACAAACAGAAATAGTTAAATTTTTAACCGTGGAACCTATTTAGATGAGTATTTACAGGAAAATCTCAAGTTTCCCTGGAGTCTGAGACACAAGCTGCTGTGATTGACACGTTGGGCCCGGTTCCAGGTTCTAGATGTTTAAGGTAGGCGGAGGGACCACATGGAGAAACCTGCAATCCCAACATTTTGAATAAGCACTAAAAACAACTGGCGCACCGGGTTCCTCCTTCAGTCCTCAGGCATGAACTTTGAGTGAGACTTTGACTTCCGAGCTTCCAGCTAATTATTTGACTACTTCACAGATATCTTCATGACGAAGGAAAGCGTGTGAGAGCCAGTGGGCTCATGGGTTTGATTGGCAGTGCATCCTCCTGTAGTTTCCTCACGTGCATCCACAGACTCCACTGTGCATCTTAATGCACAATGACGCATTCATCCGGACCAAAGTTTGATGATGAACACGCGCGCACAACGTCGGGAGATCACGCAGAACGACGTGTCCCTCTGAGAGACAAACTCGTCTCTATTTTGTGCGGAGAAACGTAATTTCGAGGCAGACTTTCCCGGTAAATAAATAATGTCCCGCAGTGTCCGTGGCCGTGGACGATCGATCCTCTTGCTGCGCAACGATCCTTTTTTCCAAAACACATGATTGTGTTGACATGCCCCCCCCCCCTCCTTTTCCACCATCACGTAAACGAATGTAATGAATGGAGAGGACATGAACTACTCACCGTTGTCCTTCAGTGTCTCCACGTCACATCCACACAGCGCGGCGCAACAATCATCTCCCTCCGTCCCTCCTTCTGTTGTGTGTCCGCGCCGATGCGCCGAGCGTATGTCGTGAGCGTGGACGTGCGTGCGTGTGTGTGCGTGTGTGTGTGTGTGTCTGTGTGTGTGTGTGTGTGTGTGAGAGAGGGGGGGGGAGAAGGAGGAGGTGTGACGGCTCGGAGGTTCGTGTTTCCTTCCGCGTTCACAGGGACCGGGACTGGAGTTCAGCGTGTTGGAAAAACACAGCGGCGCGTGAATCGATCCCTTGGTGACGTCATCTGTTGAAGCAGCTTCGGGTCCCTGATGCAGACTTGTCACCTACCTGTGGTACCTACAGGGAGAAGAGCAGTGGATGCAGCACGATCTCTTATCCTAGGGTTACTGTGATATTCATTGCTTATAACAAGACCTCTTTTTGAAAGATGAGGAAAGTGAACACACACCTCAGTGAGTGTCAACAATGGTTTATTCAGTTTATGACTTAACTGACTAAACTATAAGGTAACTATAGTTTGTGACTAGTTTATGACTAAGTGGGTCAACACGATCCATTCAACTCTCTGAATATTTAGGAATTACAAATCATCCATGGCTTATTTAAAGGAGTGTTTATGGTTATTTGTTTTTATTTTCTATTAATGTGCCATGAATGCCATCTGTTTTTTTTAATGTAAATTTCTCTTGCAAATATATCTTCATTTGTTCCTAAAGGTAATTTTTTAAATATTCAAAGCACTGATACAGCAGCAAGCAAGCGATTTGCTATGTAAATATATTATGTTGCAATAGTCGCCTGAGCAGGCAGAGAAGTCCAGAATTACAATTAAACCTGCTCATTATTTTTGTGTCTAATTTAATGTTTTCTTATTGGCTCACAACTTTTATGGTTCATTTCAAGTCAAATACTTTTGAACTCTATTCATTCAATGGCATTTTTTTATTTTATTTGACTTGAAAAGTATCATTATATTCAGAATTAAATAATAGAACATTGTTGTGCTTAACAAAAATATCATTGGAGAGTCACCCGAGGCTTTGGCTTGTTTTCAACATTAACAAATACAACAATTTAGCACATTCTGATGGACTATTTTGTCCATGCACAATTTTTTGCAGCGTCTATTTGCATTGGAAATAGATTCACCATTAAATGGTTGCGTGAGCACGAACCACTGAGGCATCCTGGAAGTGCAACTGAAGTGCTCATTTGATTCATGTGAAAACGAGAGTCGGCCTGCGTATCGGCTTTCTGAGTGTGTGGCCGGAAGATGCAAAGCAGGTTCGGCAGGAAGTAGCATGCTTGTGCCAAAACACGGGAAGCTCAGTTTGAGGGGGGGGAAAAAACACACCAGGATCTTACTGGTAATGTGTTTATAAATGAGAATATACCTTTCTAATCATCGCCTTTAGACTTTACTGCTAATAAGCAAATATCTTGCGGCCTACAATTGGCAGCGTTGTTTGTTTTTCCAAATCGGGTTTAGGTTTATTCCTCCGATATGAAAAGTCACAAACCACAACATTTATTTAGCTTACAATCACATCCCCCCCCCCTCCCGAGAAGAACAACAACTATTTTCCTATCAACCTTGACACCATCTTTGCTGGTGCCGGGCTGCAGCCCAACGGGAGGGGGCCTCCCATCCATCTCTCTGTTAGCGCTGCATCATATCACCACTGTTCACACAGGCCGGTTATTTCGGGCAATCCCACTGACACCACTTTGGTTCCTTTCCACCTGTTGGAGCTGTCCGTCTCTGCATGAACGCTCCAGAGCTCCGGGCATTATTTCTAATTACTGCACTCATAATCCCCAACGCGCTGGTGGACCTTGAGCCACTTGCTGCTGCTTCCTTCACAGAGACTACGCAGTAGAATTCACTGCTTGAATGTGCGCGTGTGTGTGCGTATGTGCGTGAGTGTAGCAGCTTGTTTTAGCCTTTTGTTCAGCTGGATGTTGGCGCTTCAAATGTGAACCACAATGAACGTTAGAAGCGGTTTTATGTGAACAAAGACGTAATGGCAGGAACAAACAACTGGTTGTTAGGCCCTTCTTTTTGCATCTGGTTGTGTTTACGCCTTGAAAAGAGCCAAACTCCTCTTAGTGCGGCTGTTGTTCGCTGAATCGTCGTGACATTCATCTTCAGGGCACTTAGGTGGCAATTTCAGCGGTTAATCATTTCAAAATAAAGCTTTCATTCTTCTGAGGATGGAATTCCATTACAAAATCAATATTGAAATAGGCAGATCTCTTTTTACGCCATGGTGTTAAACTGTCTCCGTTTGTGAAAGCACATTTAGTAGAATTAGTACAACAGAGTGAGTTCAATAGCATTCAAAATCTTATTTAATCAATTATGCACAAGTATTGTCAGCTGAATCGAATTAAGAAAGTGGAGAAAATGTGTCCGAACTGTCGACTGTAAAAACACTCCTTCTGCAGATAAACGGTTTTATCCTCCAATTGTCGGTACTGTTTTAAGGTTGTAGCCGTTGAGGTGGGGGGCGCTAATGATAACTACTTGATCCAACGCTCTATATTCATATGCTCATTATATCTTCTGTCTGAAATGGAACTAGTTACTACATTGCAGCCGTAACATTAACCGCGGGAGTAAAAGACGGCGTCGTTGGCCTCTGAAATGTAAAAAGGCAGAATAAAGGGGAGACGGTAAAAGCAGCACCCACCCTCCGGCTTGAAAAAACTTCAGGACACCTGTCCAGCACAAGATGGATGTCTCCCTTGTCATCTTTGATGTCAACGCACCGAGCAAACTGGGTCTGATGAGACGAACCAGACAGCTGCTGGTTCCCCCCCGGGGGGGATCAGGGCCCATCAGCACCTACTAGATGTTTCTGCAGGGAGGTTTTCTGCAGGAACCTCACCCGTCAGACCTCTGCGTCAGCAATGGGGGGGGGGGCACAGGTTGGGAGTAGTAGCTCTGTTGGGTTAAAGCCCCGGCGTGATTAGTTTTACGAGTAATGAGAGACAGACGGTAATAAAACTGGTACCCGGCGATACGGAGTAGCAAAGACATTTTGTCCCTGGAATGCTTTCGCTAAAAGACGTTGAGGAGAAGAGGTACAGTTATATATAGATATCTTCAAGAAATGGGCATATTAAAACAAAATAAAAAAACATCTTTAGTCTTTGCTGTAGTTGATGTGACGAATATTTGTCACACCATGAAATAATTTCCATTAATATATTTAGAAAGAAACCATTAAGACCACTTATATTGGGATTGTTGGTATCTTTGTTATAAGAGTAAGGTCACCTGTGTTAATGTCTTTAGCTTCTAAATTCTTCTTTTTAGATATTCTCGCTTTTATTTGGTTAGATTTATCTCATAATGACTATAGGTGTCCATGTCAATGCTCACTGGCACTGATTCACAACAATACAGTACAATAATTCCACTACTGCTGAAATACAAACATTTAATGTTGTTAGGGTGGAAACGTTTGCAGTAGTGCGTCTGTTTCGTATTATGGGATTTATGGTCACGAGACTCGATTTTCAAATGTGCAGCAGAGCATGAAACAATATGTTTTATGAACAAAGAGGCCAGTATGTATAAAAAGGCACCGAATCAAAAAGAGATCTGTAGCCACTCCCACTGGGATTCATTTTGACCATTTCTTCCTTTCTAAATTGCATATTGAATGTAAAATAGTTATTGTGACTGGCATCCTTGTGGATTATTAGACACAGGATATGAATCACCATATCAACCAGAAACAAAGCTGGAAAAAAGACCTTGGAGTTTCTTGCCTTTGTGAATCACTCAATGTTGTTGTTGGTTTTTTTTTAACCAGCAACCTGTCACAGATCCAGAAACCATATTCTGGGACAGTTACTGCACGCATCTCCAAATGTAGGTAAGTAACTCAAAATACTGCATGCAGCCCAGTTTATATTCTCTTTGTTTCAACAGATAGTTGCTTTATGTTCTCCATCAGATTCTCCCTGAACATTAACCCCCCCCCCCCCCCCCCCCCCCTCAAAAGAAGAAGGAACGGCCCACACTCCTTTCTCCAGTGATCGGTGTCAGCAGCGATCTTCTTTCAACTAAATTTGGTCCTTAAGCCCCAACTTAGTCCGTGCCAGCGGGCCGAGACCTAAATAGACGAACCCGTATGAAGCAGCACAGCAGCCTCATGAAAGAGCAACTCTTCCTGTGCACGTTGCCCGCGCGGCAGCTGGGTCAGTTGGAGTTACAGCGCGACCTGCAAGTGGAGGGTTGGTTGGAAGGGGTGAGGACGGGCGAGGGGGGGCGGGGGGGGATCAAGGTTTCCATTTATATGAGGTTTTGATGATGAGACAAGGACTTGAGAAATGTTGCGCTCAGAGTGGCAGCCAAAACGCTGGCTGGCGCATCCGCGGGGTCTCCCTCTAACGCCATCGGCTTCGCGGCGTTCGTGGCCCGTCTCTGGAGGAAGGGGGGACCGCGGGCAGGTTAAGCCAGTGACGGCTAATAAAATGACAAGACAGTCTCCGTGGGGGGGCAGGGGGGGGGGGTCCAGGGCCACGCGGCGCCTCTCGTGGCATCGCCGCGAATACTTTGCGAGCTGCAGAACTGGATCCAGTTTGTCAATCGCCCTTTGCTATTTTACAGCTTCTCGGGTTTGATATTCCATCAGAAGGGTTGGTGCAGAGAGCCTGGCTGTCTGGGCTCGAGGTGCTTATTATGCTCGAGGTGTACTAGGTGACTATGGCAACACGTAGGCGAGTCTGACACCTAGATAGTGCAAAGCAGATGTTGTGGTGGGGTCTCTGCCCCCCCCCCCACCCCCGTAGCAGCTGACAATTTCCACCCTGTCAGTGCTGACAAAAGACATCGAGGAGGCATCACACCTCGCAAATTCCAAAACCATCCTAAGTAAGCTTGGACACAGGTGATATAACAGTGGTGATGGTAATTGACCGTCACTAAGTTTGTGCACGAGGAACAACACTTGAGCTTCCATCCCGGCTCTGTTTTCTTAAACCCTGAAGGAGGCAGCTGGATGGCCACAGGATGGGCTTTGTTTTGGAGAGCAGCTGAGGCTGACACCGCCCCCCCCCACCCCCACCACCCGAGGCATCTCGGTTTGTTCTGCTACGTCAATGAAAAACACAAGAAGTACCTTCTAGCTGACGTCTTCCGTGGATGAAACGAGCGCCTTGTGCAAATCCAGCCAACCTTCGGTGGCCCGTCTTTTGGGAGCTGTCACTGCTCATGGCGGGCCTGTCGTCAGGTTTCGCTTACAGTTAGCGTTCTGATGGATCGCTGGTAACCCGAGAACATCAGCGAGGAGACAGAGGAACAGGCTGCAGATTCCACCATAAAACGTGCATGTGGCCTGCCGACACCTTAGAGGCTTTATAGCTAACTTATTTTAACCTTGCGGTGGCCTGAGAGTTAGACGTCACATTTGATTTACTTCTGCAGCAAAAACTGACGCATGTGACAAAATCAAAACTTGAGTAGGGGCTTATGTAATTATGAGGTTAAAATACAGACTATGCGAAGAGAAGTATGTTTATTCATTTACTCATTTACAAGTGTGAAGTAATGTGTTGATCCTCCGCAGCTGGTATTTATGGGTGGCTCTTATTTTTCAAAGGTCATCTCCTTAGCTGTAACTCAATCATAGCAATGAATGAATGGATGGCATATTTGATGTGCTAGCGGTAGGGGAACTAGTGCCAGACCCTTGGGCTCGTGTTTGCAAAGGAGTGACGTGGTGACTTCGACACCGTTGTTACATAGATGTGAAGAACTGCTCACTTAAACCACCTCCCTCCATATCTCCACAAACCAACATGCCAAACCCCTCATGAGGGAACTTTTTTTTTTTTTTTGTTACTTGAGAAGATTGCACAACCTGTCCAAAAAGGACCATCTCATTTGACTTGATCATTAACAGCAGTTATGGGGAAAAGCATTTTTAAAGGAGCAAAGAGTTACATGTTCTCGTACCTTGAGTTTTTGTTTATTAACTAAACATTAGCTCCTCTGCACTTGGATAAACTCTGGCTGATAATTTAAATTAAAAGCTCAAGAACACCCCCTCTGTTCTGTTTTGAGAAATAACACATCATGTCTGAGGGACTTAAATTGAAGGTTTGGTTCATTAAGTGAAGGCAGATGGGGATTCACATCAACTGGCACAACCACCAGTGGAAGGAACACAGGGGTAAACAACACAACCAGTGGTGAAACACATTATTGGATTCATACTAAAAAAAAATCTGCTTCATTTAACTAACTCCAAAAAAAAGGCCTTTGGGGAAATGGTGAGCAGCCGAGGAATGCTGCTGAAAGACCACAGTGAGTCATTTTTGGTGAAAAGACTGAACATCCTGGCATAAGACTTGTGTTGAGACAGAAAATTGTCTGAAAGGAATGGCAAAAAAACATTCTGTCCATTTGCAGCCTGATGCCGCTGAGTCTTCGTCGTGTGAACGCCGTCGACGCCGCCCTGACGTTCTAACGCACGGCGACAGAAACGCCGTTTGTGCCGCTGAAACGCTTCCCTCTCTCAACATAGTAGTGTTTGACAAAAGAAGGTCAGACCCGAAGTGCCGAATCTTCCCGGGTTGTCGCGCCTCGACAGCTGGCACGCCCATGTGACAGCAGTCACCTACCAGGCGAGTTCGGATGTTTGTGGGCGGGGCTAAAATGAGCCGTGAGTTTCTATTGGTGGGTTCTACTTGGCTCTTGGCACACAAACGGCATGGAGGTGAGGTTCCACTAAGCTGCTCTGTTTTGTCACAGTCATTTGCCCTTTGTTGTCACGTTGTTTGTGTGTGCGGCGTTTCATGCAGGGCCGCTGCGCTGACACGAAGCCTCAATTGGTGTGCACAAAGTTGCTCTTTCTGCAGAGTGCATTTAGGCTGTTTCCACCCATTGCTAGTCCTCGGTGTTGCTGTTCCATTTACTTTGGCTACGGGAATGTTGCACGTGGGCACCCAAAAAGGACGGACTGACCTGAAGGCATAAGTGGTGTGTGTTTTTCAGCAGCAGCCATTACAAAAACATAAATAAGGTGGAGTGAATAGGAAGGTACTGTGTGTTCCAGTCCACACAACTATTTCAAGCCTGTCTCCGTCTTTCGATGTCACTGCGGATCAAAGCTTCTGGGGTGTTTTTTTTTCTTTTTCCGAAAGGCGTGTCCACGGTAGCAGGGGCGAAGGAGACGTTTGCAGCCAGTTTAAAGATTGAAACCAGCGACCAGCTGTTCACGAGCCTGCTTCTCCAAGTCGACAGGCCCTAATGGGGTGCTGAGTGACATGCCAGAGCACCGAGCTGCCGCTGCCGCTGCCACCCTGGACCACCTCAGTCCCGGCTGATTGGATATTGCAGACTGATTGTGAATGACAGATGTACTTTATTTTACCTATAAAAGAAAAACCATTACAATGTAAATATTTAGTTGTTTCTTAGGGTAATCGTTGCACTGCAACTCGTCTTGGCCTCTTTCGTCGGCTGGTTGCAAACAAGGCACCAGCTGCGTTTCGTAGTAGTTACAGGAGGAAAAGCAGTAACGTGAATGGAAGATGTGCAGTGGGCACGCGCGGCCCCAACGGGTCCGTCCAACGGAAATATCCATGGTTCAAGATTCTGACCCCTCGCGCCCCCCCCCGGTGAGGGATCCGGCGTTCATCGGCGAAACTCCACCGAACCGCCGTTGGTGACGGTTGGCTGCTTCAAAAACATCAGCTGAGGGGAGTTTGTGAGTTGTTGCCAAAATGGGATGCGCCGACTTGTAATTGTTTTTCAGGGAGCGTGACCCCAGGAGAGAAGCACCGACGCACGATGAGCGAGGTCTGTGGGGAAATCAGCACGTGTCAATCACACACAACAACTACAGCTGAATACATATACATGTTTTGCATCATGTTGTCTAGTCTCTTGTGTCATTTTCAATGTGTAATTATTTTGTTAAGTTGGTAATAAATAAGGGCGATAGGGATGTGTCAAGCCTAACCCTAACCCTAAATAGTAATAAATCATTCAATATGCAGACCTTTTTAAGTATATTAACAAATGCCAGTGAATCAAATGACATGATTTCAGTTCTTTTGCATGAATGTTTGAAATGGAAATTGATTTTGTTCACACCTCATAACGCTGGCGAGTCCTTCGCTCAATAAGGCGCATACGCGAAGCTCTTTTTGAACGAGAGGAAGCAGAGACTCTGCCGAGGAGGAGGAGGAGGACGAGGAGGAGGTGCTCCCGTCCCATGTGACGTGCCAGAATCCCATGTGGGTTTGATTCCCTCTCACACTGTGTTACTTTGTGGTAATAATTGTTTCCCAGAGAACTCAAGCCTTCACTGAAAGTACACACAAATGGTCGTGGAAAAGAAGCCTTAATTTGCATCAGATGTAGTGTAATTACAAAACATTCAGTCAACACACTTATTCCTCGGCTGAAATATATTGTTTTTCAAATTAATTAACACCTAATCTGGTCTTAACTGTAAGTTTTAATCATTAAATGATCAGTGCGGGAAGCTTTTTTTTGTACATTTCTTTCTGTACGAATGGCAAACTTGGATGTTTAAATGTAACTCGCCTCGTGGTTTGCAGGAAATGGAAAATGTCAAACATTGGAAATATATAATTTTGATGTAAACCGAAAAGAGTAAGAAGTGGATGCCAGTTTATGATTGTTCTCACGTGTTGGTTTGGACACAGGCCTTTGTGTACAATGGCCTCTGTAGATTAGTGTGGCTGCCGAGGTCAGTTTGTTCCACGCGACTCTGCTAGCGGGGAGAATGGCGTCAAAGCGACCTCCTTCAACCACGTGTTTCACGGCGTGTTCATTTTTCAGTCTGGTACCGTGCTCGTCGTGCCGCTCCATTACCTGGAGAGGTTGGAAGGACGTACACACACGTTTATGAATTAAAACCCTCTCGCGCTAACATTAGCATTAGCTCTCCCTAACTACACAGTCCTCAATCTCACTGTAGAAGTGTATGAGTCCGAGCTTGTTTCCTCTGAGAGTCCGGGGGGGGAGGGGGCGTCCCAGAAGGGAGGCGGAGGGTCCAAGTGGAACCCTAGTGTGACTTTTTTAAGGAAATAGTAAAAATGTCCCCTACGCTTCCGAAAAAAAGAAACTCCTCCACCAGAAATTATTCAGCTCCAACTCAAACAAACTTGAGCTTCTGGTCTTGAACCCTCATGGCTGTATTATGACACTAGAAGACACATCAGGCGGGTGGTAAATTGCTTCACATTTCTTTCTCTTTCTTTTCTTTTTTTTTCTTTTGGTGCGATGGCAAAAACCGAGTGATCTCATTTTAAACCCATTCCAAGTGCTGCCAGGGGAAAAAGCTTTGGTCTGAATAGACCCACTGTTCTACTCCGTTCTGCTAGACGCCTACAGCGCTCGGGGATGCTGGATCCAGACCCACTTTTGTGGCTTTTGGTTCTCCTCCTAGATTCAGTGAAGCTGTATTTCCCCCCCTTTCCCCTTCTCGGTGTGATCTGCGCTGCGGAAACATGCACAGTCTGAATATGCGCTTACCCACAATGCAACAGCCATCCGCCATGCTTTTGGCCCATTTGACCCATGCAACATCACACACAGCGTCCTCGCTGGCGGGTTCGGGGGCCGAGGGAGGCAGAGCAAGCCGTTACATCCCAGGCTGTAGGGATCTTCTGGTATTCAGGAATAGCAGCAGCGATGTATATTATACATTATTATACCACGTTGCTCGCTCTGGAATTGTTCCTGCGGCTCCTCAGCGAAGTAAAGCACGTGCGCGATGATTCTAAATCGAAAGCCGCGACATCTTTGAGTTTCTTTTAATTTGATGTGCTCCCATTTGGCCAAGAGGAACCAAGTCGTGCAGCAGCACTGCTAGCAGTTCGAGAATCTGTCCCGGTGGGGGGGAAATTGAAAAGATCTGGGTTTTGTCCACCAGATGTTCCTGGTCTTCGCCCAGCTCTGAAACGTGGTGTGTGTTTCCCTCGGCCCGATGGAGGCCGAGATGTTCTCTGCAGCCATAGCAAGTAGTGTTTGGGACATGTTTTGTCATCATTGTGTGCAAAGCGGCTTTGGCTTGGTCGGTTCTCGTGGAGGAATTAAAAAAACAAACAGATGTTTCTTGCAAAAAGATGCAACGATACTTGATATTGATGAACATCGATTCAGTCATTTGGACTACTTTGTAAGACCAGGTCTCCCTGACTTTGATGTACGATGCCAAGCGACTGCGTCCGTGTAATCCTTCGTATCTGCACACGTCCCCTCTATGTCCCCAAAGTAAGGAACTGCTAGAAGCAGAAGCTTGGTGCATTTCTTTTGAATTGTTTTTTTTAAGGACAATCAGATACACGTGGGAACACGCTGTGCTCCTCACTGTGTTCCACTGCAATGTGCCACATGCCAATAAAAAATGTTTAAAAAAAAAAAAACAGGTTCCCAGCAGATTGCGCCTTTCAGATTTTGGGAAAAAAACAAACACAAAGCTTCTCTTGAAGCAAATACTCGTGTCATAATTGACTCACAGAGCTTCCCAATAAAATGCTCTCTGTATAAATAAGCACATTGCAGCTCGTTATGGTGCGTTGCTTTTTGGAGTTATGCAAGTCCACAAATTAAAGTCCAAAATTGTTTTAAAAGTAACAACTCTGCTACCCGCCATGCCAACCGCACAGCTGTGTTGATGCCAACCATGGGCAACTATGTCCTTGGGAGGGGAGGGGGGCAGAGGGGGGGTGTTACAACCCTCCAGGACTCTTAAAACAAGCCCATTGTAGCTACTGGAAGTGTTTGGGTCCATGCAAGCTAACACGACTCCACCACGCGCAAAGAAAAGCGAGTGACGGTCAGAGGCCTGAGAGTCGGGGGGGGGGGGGGGGGGCAATGAGCACGTGGATGCCATTGGGAGAAATGCGCCTACTTTCAAAAATAACAAGCACAGGCTTCTGTTGGAGGCGTCTCGCAGACATCCGCTGTTGACTTTTAATTAGCGCCGGTCCGAAAGGTTGGATTACGAGACTCGCTGTGCCTCCTCCAATCAAAGCGATTGCCATGAAATGTTGTAGACGTGCATGTGCGTGGTGAGGACAAATCCCGCTGACGGCAACAGGAGGTTCATATTTGTGGTTTATTAATGAATCTTCTGTATGTAGCCCAATAACACAAATAACAACTATTGTGGTTGAAAAGTCTCAACCACAATTGGGTAAATTTCCATGAAATTGGTTGAAATGGTTCATGTCCTTGTAGATTCAAAGAGGTTTGGTGACCTTTTGACCTTTCAAGCTGCATCATCATAAAGATCAAAAATACCAGTTGTACAATATTTTGGTTCAAGGCCAAAAATCCGATCGGCTGTACTTTTCTGTTATAGTTAACGAGCAAATGTGAAATGCAAACATTACCGTAGACGAGCAGTATAACTACTGAAGATTGCTGTTTTTCATTTCCACACTGAAGTAACTCTGATTAGAACAGACACATTGGAGGCAACCTGCAATGTTGCCTCCAATGTGTCTGTAAAAGCTCGTCACTCTGATCGGCACCATGCGGTTGTCATAACGTCTCCTTCGGTATTTTCACGCTATGTCGGACAACCAGGGGACTCCTCCTCTTCTTTTTGAGATTCAGGTTTCTTCATTTGATCTGAGATCTAAAACGTATCTACGATAAGAGAAGACCTACTGATCCACTGAGGGGAAATAAACGGTATAAAAAACGATGAGATGAGCACATGCAAAGTCAGTGTATGTAAGCAGCGTAAACAGGACCAATATAAAATACGATAAGGATATTAAGTGTGTGTGATGTAATAAAAGTGTAAAATAACTTGTTATTAACATACTGTATAATGGGATATATGTGTTGCTTAACTGACACTGTCAGCCAGCTTGCCCCCCCCCCCCTCCCAACCTCTCCCCCCTGGGAATGAAAATGTTTTTTTTTAAAGGGGTTGCCACAATGATTTGCAAAAAGGGGACTTTCCTCTGTGCAGAGTGAGAACCAGCTGTGTTCTCAAATTGTTTTACGGAAACCAGGGTGTTTATTTTGTTTTTGTACTCGCTAATCTAATTATAACTTCACCACCCCTCGAAGACCAAGAGCCAATGTGCAGCCGTAGCTCGGTCACAGCGCCTCATTAAACTGCCAGGCGCATTCATTTGTTTCTTCTCGCTTGCAGTTTCAGGACAGTTTATGCAAACCATCCGTGCTTTTCTTCTTCTTCTTCTTCTCACTACCGAAGAAGAAGAAGAAGAAGACTGAAAAGCATCGCTTTGTTGAAGCGAGGCCGACCTTTGACCCAGCAGGCGGCTCAACAGAAGCGCCACTGCTTCCTCCCGCCGACTAAATGCTCTGACAGCGCTGACGACTCAGAGCCGCTGGTCCATGGCCGCTGCCTGGTTTCGCCCCCCCCGCCCCCCCCACACACCCTTAGCGTCCCGGACGGCTGCTCTCAGGTGTCACGCGAACCCACCCGGTGCCTCGGACTCATTCTCACACGCTGCCACACTCCAAAAACAACACATTCGTGTTTGCACACACATGAATTCCCGTGCAAACGGCGACAGTCCTTCTCCCACACGTTGGTCACACACACACACACACACACAGGACCAGGAGGATGGACACCTCAACTGCTCCGTCGTCACCTAAATTCACCAACCCAATTTTTCAAACTGGTGTTGTATGTTCTGTGGGGTTCATGGCGGGCGCTCGGCTCCCTCTGGTCACAGCCATGGTCGCGATGTTCCACAGCGACACATTAGTGGAATGAAGATAGTGGGAGATACCAGAGACCACGGGGTGGGGGAGGGGGGGGGGGGGGGAGGGGCAGTCCGAGAGTGAAGGGAAATCACTACACAGAGGATCTCCTTTCTGCTCTTTACATTTGGCTCCTCCCGTTACTCCTCACCACCGCCCCCTCCCTCCGGTCCAAAGGCCCTTCGTGTAGCGGGCGCTGTGAACTGAAAATAACCGGCCTGGGAGCTGGCGGGGGCTTCGAGGCCGGGACGCTATCAGAATCTTAAGCTCCAAATTAAAGAGGCAACTGAGCAGTGAAACCAAAACTGCGCTTAAAGCCAAATCAGAAGGATTCGTTTTCCAGGGATGATCAGGGATCGTCGGTCACTTGGTTTTCCCTCTTTGGTTCATGGAAATTTCCCGTGATCATTGGACAGATTCCCTTGATGATTTGTAAAAAATAAATCTTTTTTTAAAGATTTTGTCATCTACCAATTATACACATTTGAGTTTTCAACATACTTCAAAATACTATATTTGGAATTTTAATGGCTTTCTTAGACGTTTTATAGCGCAGCATTTCGTCTGACATTTTCTGTAACTTTGTTTTATGAATTTGTTTTTTTCTATTAAAATTTCCATTAAAACATTACATTTTTCAACATTAGATTACTTACTTTTTTTAAAAACATTTTTTGACCCAATATATTTAGAATTTTTTACAAACATTTTTTGAACTAACATATTTTAGTTTCGTAATCTCTTTTTTGAAATTACTTTTTTTCCATGACATTTGTCAACCTAATATTTTTTTACTTTTTATTAATTTTTTTTTCTAAACATTTGATTTTGACCCTTTTTTTCCAATTTTATATTTCAATTCCCAACATTGTGTTACAATCATCCATGAACCATTTCCATACTTTCACTTTTGTTCTTCACACTATTCCTGTACAAACTACATCTCCTGACCTACTTGCTGTGGTACGAAATCAATTTTCAGTTTGAAGATACGTATATATTGAAGGGCTACATTTTGCCCCAGCAGGCCCATCTCCATACCAAATAAATCACCCATAAGGTAAATTCCTTCACCGTGTCTTCACATATCGACCTTCAGCTCTCATCATGTTAACGCTGTGACCCCCACTAAGGTCACCCTCATTTGGTGGAGCATCGTTCTTCCGGGAAAGAACCTCAAAGAGGTTCTACTCCCGAACCGGTTGTGACAATCCAACAGCTGCCTGCTTACACTGAGCCGCGACCCCCCCCCCCCCGAGTGACCCCCCCCCCTCCCGACGTGACGCCAGGCCGCGAGGCTCTCTGGGAAACGTCCGAGGTCAGCTGTGGTATCAAAGCCCCGTCTGACGGGGAGGGGGAGGAGATGAAAGGGGGGGGGGGGGCCCTGGGCTCTGACAGGCCTGCTTGCGCCCGTCTCTCTCCGTGAGGCTGTCATTGGTTTGATGCCGTGTGACAGATGGAGTGAGCCTGTTGCTGAGCAAATAAAGACAGGTCAATGTGGGTGGTTGGAGGAGGGGGGGTTTGAATAGGCGCTAAGCAGAGGTTGGGCCGTGGGGGCCGTGATGGCTACGATGTATGCGCAACTGTAGCAGCAGCGGTTGTGACTGCCCGCCCCCCCGCCCTTCAAAATGGAGGCAGAGTGGGCATATTTGAGAGATTCCTCGCAGTCCTTCGAGTGCAGAGACTTTGGCGTGAAGCTCGTTTCCAGAGGGAGGCTTTGAGCGCTTCAAGGCCTCACGCCCTCACTAAATGTCTCTATTGCCCTCAACACGAAGCTGTCCATCCTCAGGGGAGGAGAGTAAGAATAGACCCCCCAGGAGATAATACAGCAGTCAAAGCTGCAAGAACAAGCACTTTGACGGGGGTTGGGGGGAAGGGGGGGGGGGGTTAAACCAGGACTAATCTTTACTGGCAGAAAGCACTTTTATTCACAGATGTGGGCCCCCCCCCCCTCCTGTCCTCCGCTAGTTGAACTCAAGTATAAATGACTTTTCAGCCCTCGTTCTGTGTGAATGTCTTGGCGGTGCTCGGTCTGTAACTTTGCACTGCATCGCCGACACCTTCCTAAAAATAGTGCCCACTAATCCTCGAGACCCCCCCACACCCCCCCTCCCCCCACACACACACACACAGGGAAACGTTACACACCACCAGGGCTGCTCCACTAGGCTGCGTCTAGAATTACAGACTTGCGGATTTGAAATGAATCTCTGGTTTTCAGCACGTCAACAAGCTCCATGGTGACGCGCTTTTGTGCCCGACAAGAGAAGGAAAAAAAAAAAAAAAGTGCTGAAACAAAGACTTTCATGGAACCCGTCGAGCATCGCCTCCGTGCTGCAGGGCTGCACCCTCTGGTGGGGGGGGTCGATGAATACAGCTTCTCACAGCAGGCGGCCCAGCGGAGTCCTGATCCCGGGAGATGATGCGGTTGAATGTCGCTCAGCGGAGGATTGGGTCTCTTTTTTTTCTTTCTTTTTTTTTTTAAGAGAAGCTAAACTGGCCGGTTCATTCAATACGGTTAATTTTCCCTGATAATCACGCCTCGTTATTTCACACGTCAAAAGGGAAAATACTATTTCAATACAATTACGAGGGACAGTTTGCACGAACTGGAAGGATAATACAATGAAGCCCGTTTCCAATGAAGACCACTTACTAGAAATCGTCCTCACGTTCATGCCAGGTCTCTTCAAGAATAAATCAGATCCCATCCGTCTTTCTCCTTTTCATTCTGATTTAAATATTCATTCATCTGTTAAAGCAGAGTCTGCAGGCTTTTTGCTCAGAGCGGTTACCTTTCTCACGCTGCTGTAAGTCATCTAAATCATCTAAATCATCACTTAACTTCAACATGATGCCTAAGCGTCGGAGAGCAGGGGGGGTAATAAATTGTGTTAGCAGCACGGGGTCGAAGCGGCACGCGCACCCCCCCGCTGGGCTCTGGTAAAAGGAGAGGCGAGCTGAGCCGACGCACGCGCCTCGCTCACCAAGACCAAGAGAGGACGAGACAGCGGACTGGACAGCTGGCCTTTAATAAGACTTGAGGTGCTCCCACTGACGTTAACAGCACATCAAAACAATACACACAATGCACAGCGTACACACACGAGTGTGTGATCAGCCTTAAAAATGACCCGTGGTGTCTCATTTGTGAGGTTGCACTCTCGCCGTCACGCCCAGTTCTGCGTGCAATCCATCAGAGCTGAAATGTGCACACACACATTAAGCCAGATTTCTCAATATAACTTTAAAAAAAAGAAAAGAAAGAAACGAATACAGGTAGCTTTATACAAACCAGGATGTAGGATACCTGTCTTTACTCGGAGCAGAGTGACTTAAACAGACACAGAGCTCCTTCGTCCATCACACAAGGTAATTTACATTATTCACAAAATGTACCCAGCCTTTTATATTCATCTTTCAGTTAAATAACTAAAGAACAAAAGAAAAAAAACCACTTCCAGCTGACGCTAACAATGACTCAGCTGTAATGCGCACAGGATGACACTATCGAGTATTAAGGTGCATGGAATCTATGCCACAAACATGTTAACACTGATGCACCAACTTTTCACCCATGTCGTCATTTGCTCTCGAGTCCGAGGGTCTTCGTCTTCTGTGTCTCCGCTTCGTCCTCGCAGGGACTACAGTTTGTTTTTCTGGGGGCTTTCGGCGCAGCACACAAAGGCTCGGGTGGGGGGGGGGGGGAGAGCACAGGTCACAGGACCTCTGTGGGGGGGAGGCACAGAGCAAAAGGTTAAAAAGGTCAGCAGCATTACGAGGCCTTCGATACGAGTGAGGAGGCGGCCTATAAACCTCTGACCTGTTGACACAACTAAACCCGGGGCACGAGCAATTAACGCAAAATGTAGCCTTTAAGTGACGGCAAACGAAAAGCTGAAATAAAGTGACATGTGAAAATAGTGACCCAACTCTCAAGTAGATATTAAAGCAGTTCCATCTAATCTGTCTCGCACATTAATAAAACTTTAGGTGATTTCAGGAAAGACGTCGGTGGGGCTGCGACTCAGTATTTGGGCTAACAGGTGGGGATGGTGCTCTAGCTGCAGGGCGATGCTGGCTGGAGGGGGGTGGGGGGGGGTGGTGTCTCCTCGTCCACCTTGGCTATTCTAGGAATCCCTCGCTGGGCGCGGGGCCCACGTGGCTGGAGCTGCTGAATGAAAGCTGTCATCGGTTTAAAGATACCCTCGTTCCTCTTCACTGCACCATTCCCTCCACATCTCATGTCTCCAGGCCACGCCGTCCTCTCCTCGTTGGGCAGTCGACCCGTGGAGCACGAGCTCGGGGTCCCAGGACCAGCGGCACTGACTGAAGGTACGTTGTGCGGCTCTGACTCAGGTCACCTCTCTAGGAGTGCATCTGCCTCCTTGGTGACACTAGATCCTCCAACTGAAAATGTTGTCCATGATGGATGTTTGTGCCAAATTTGAAGAAACTCCTGCAAGGTTTTCCTAGGAAATCCCATTTAGGAGATTCACCTGTCATCTATTCTCCATGTTAACTTTTCCATATTCCTGCGGATGGCTCATTTTTTTTTTTAAATTAATTAATAAACCTGAAATCCTTTTTGAATTAAGAAAGTGCTTTTTTGGAATATAAAAAGCTGCATCGTTTAGCCCATCTAGTTGGGCCACCCCAGTATTGATGGATCCTGAACAGAATCACATGCTTTTCCTGTGCGTACACAACACACTGTTTGCAACGGCGTACCTGCGACGTGATGAGGCTTCATGGGGCCCTGTTTCATGAAGGTCTCCTCGCTTTGGAACGCCAGGATGGGCTCCGTGGCCGCGCCGCCCTCACAGCGGCCCCGAGCTCCGTTGGCGGCGAGGCGGGCGGCGCCTCCGAAGCGGGAGAGCGCGTCTTCGGCGGCGGGCGGGCCGTTCCGGATCCCGTTGACGGCCGGCGCCGGGGGGCCGCTGGAGAGGAGGCAAGCGGGTGGTTTTAGTTGCGATGACTCAGGAGGGGGGTGGGGGGGGGGGGTCGAATAAGTCATTCTGTCGCCTTCACGGGAGTCCCTCGAAAAATCTGCCCCCCCCCCGATGAAGCGTATTCAGATAGTTATGAGAAACAATCCCTCCCAGGGCTTGTTTACCCAGCGGCTCCTCTGGTTTTTCCCCATGAAGTTTACAGGCAGGATTGATTTTAACTTTCTGGCACAAAGGTTTTCATACGACTCCCAACACGAGCTCAATGACGTTTACCTTCCTCTGACGCTCGTCTGTCCATTCTCCTGCTGGTTGACCTCCGGCTTTGGCTGATAATCAGCAGATACTAGAGGGATCAAAAGGAAAATAGTAGATCACACACACACTACAGTAAGTGATCAGCCTCCATTAATGAGCATCCTCAACCTGTAGACATGGCAAACTTAAAAAGGCAGGGAAAAGGATTCCAAATGGCCCTTTTTCCCCCCGTGTCGTGACCCTTTGTTGCATAAGCAGTAACAGACTGAATTAGAAGCTTTCAAAAGGAAGCAGGCTTTTTTTTTTCCACATGAGCTCCTCTCCAAGTCCTTCAGTTTGGACAACAAGCAGGCGAGCACACATGGGTCCTATTTTACTGTTCAGAAGACCTCAGACGGCAGCTGTGCAGGATGTGAGGAGGCGATATAATCTAATAATCCCTTTGTACAAACGGTTCTGGTGTGAGGCCGGCACAAATGGGAAATGAGGGAGAAAAAAAAAAAAATAATAATAAAGCACAGTGAAATACCCGTGACTGTTTATTTTAACACATGGAAAAGGCAAAAGGAGAATTTACATTTACGGGTCAACTAGTCAGCCTAAAAAAGTGGAAGAAGTCAAATTAAGTTTGCCTGAAATGAGTCAGACGCAATGAAGAACTAACCCGGAGCTGATGGGTTCTGTTTACTTTGTTTTAAATCCTTTCATGGATGGGACATTCATGGCAAATCCCCCCCCCCCCCCTCCTCCCTATCATGTTTTCGTAACGACAGATGTTCTGCTTACCTTTGCTGCTCTCTGCCTCTTTCTCACTAACGTTTATGAGAGAGGACTTAGTCTCTTTCTGTAAAAAAAAAAAAAAGAAGATAATTATTCTCATTGTTGAGTCAGGTTTGCTTCTTTGGGTTAAAACTGAACAGCAGATGTACCTTGTCGCCGGCGTCCGTCTTGCGGGTCCTCTTCATGATCTCGTCCAGACGCTGACGAAAGAAAGTCGGGGATGAGAGGAAGGAAAATACCTCGGACATTACAAATTGTGTTCGGTCTAATAACCCTTCTCTAACTGGTTTGCTTTAAAAACAAAAGGTTTTACATTTTGCGATTCATTTGTTCTCCTCAGCAGTGAAAAGGAGGTCATTGAGCTAAATATTAATTAAGCAAACTTCATCGCCGCTGTTACAATGACTCCAGGAGAGCTCACACACACACGGCATGGTCTTGGCATCTTTGCTGCAGACCTTCTGCCTCATGACCCTCTAAACCACCTGTGATCACTGATCACAAACGCCTCAAAAAGAAGGCCAGCCGGCTCGGTCAGAGCCTTCCACCCGTCGTCTGAGGACATGCCGTTCTTCTGGGACCATTCCAGCAAGCAGCCAGGTTTAATACCAGCCATTATCGCATTAATCAGAAGATGAGGGGGGGGGGGCATACTTGATGGACACAGAACACACACACACACCTATGTGAGAAAGATCTGCAGGGCTCCATTATTATTAAAGTTTATATATAGCAGTTTGAGCCCTCCTATTGAATCCTGGCACGCAGACGAACAATCCAGGATAAGCCCAAAACATCACTCATCTGGGTTTCAGGAACTCAACTTTCATGCCTGCTTTTGTCGAAAAGGCATACCACAAAAAGAACATGACACACCATCTAATACCTCCGCTGAGGGACACGTACGCAGTCGAGAGCAGAGCAGCGGCTTTTTTAAGCAATCAATATTTGCGTATTTTGAAGGCAGTTTCGCCCCCTAAACAACTGGCAGAGGAGTTTGGGAAAAGGACTTGGAATTAGACTAATTGTATTATTTAAAATTAAATTAGCATTTCCAATTAGAAATGGGTTGACCCGGCTCGAGGCAGATGTGAGGGGAGGACACATATGTTGCCCTACCTTTTTTCTCTCCAGCCTCTCCTGCTCCTCCTTGAGGAAGTGCTTCTCCCTCTCCAGACGTTGCTTCTCCGCCTCCTCCCGGGCTTTAGCCTCAGCTTCTTCCTTCTGAAACACACGGGCCAGAATCCAGCCACACGTTAAAGGCCGGCAGGAAAAAATGAAGAACTCAGCCAGAATACCTTTTATGTAACACAGGCGTGGTGGCTTCCTGGAATTATTGTTTACAACCGCAAAAGGAGAACTTTCCTGTGCTTTCGAGCCAGAAATAAATCTATTTTAGACGCATGAGGCCCATTCAAAGCGAAATACAATATGCAAACCGTTGGGTGGTTAGGGTCGGATCGCGTTAAACCGCAAATGCCACCTCTGAAGAAGACCACCAGAGGGCAGCAGAGCACAATCAACCGTCTGCAGAGGAGGCTACAGGATGAACAAATACTTGGGGTGAACATCCACGTGTCCCGGTTCTACTGACCCGCCCGTCCCTGGAAACATCAGGAGGAGAACAACATCCCGGCCCACGTAGAACATGCTTTTGGACCGACAGACAGACAACACACCTGCTTCTGCAGGCGCACGTTCTCCTCCTGCTCGGCCCTGGCCCTCTCCTCGGCCTCCCGCTCGTCCTGCAGGCGCTGGGCCTCGTCCCTCCGCCTCTGCTCCTCGGCCATGGAGCGCGCCTCCTCCTCCCTGAGCCGCCGCTCCTCTGCCTCCCTGGCTATCCGCTCATCTCTCAGGATCCTGCAGAGTTTCGGGGGGGGGGGGGGGCTGTGGGTGAGCGCTTACCACGAGTTTAAACTCTTCACCTCATTCATTGACTTTGACGGGACGTCTCTTTAGTTCACACCTGTCGAGTTTGACATTGACGGGAAACCAAACTATTCACGGAGATGGAAACAATCGGAAGTATGAGAGCCAACAAGAGATCAAACCAATTCCCGAGCTGCAAATAGCGGCGTCGGCTCTGGTTACGTGCAGCCAACAGGCCGTCAAACTCTAAACGCTTCCACACGTCTCCGGCAGCGTGTTATTAAGAGATCAAATTGTGTCATTTTACTAGTCCACTCTTTGTTCATCACATGGGAAAAGGCAACACATTAGGTTTGTTTGGCACCATTTTAATAAATCAATCTTTACTTTAGCTCAAATGTTTTAGGTCTGAGGTCTCTTGATGTTGCAAATTCAGTTCTGCACTGTTCTCGACAGGGCTCAGTGGTAATAAAGAACCAAAGCCACACAGACCTCTCCTTCTCCTCCTGTTGGCGCCGCTCCTGCTCGTCCTTCTCCCGCTGCACTCGCGCCTCTCGCCGCTTCTCCGCCAGGATGCGAGCCGCCTCCTCCTGGTTGTTTGTGCCGGCCGTGGGCTTGGCCGAGGGAGAAGGCGTAGGCGATGGCGCCGGGACGGAGGGAGAGGAGCGGGCCGGCTCCGGCGAGGGGGAGGAGGCTGCGGCCGTCGCGCTGGAGGGCCGCGGTGAAGCTGCTGCGATGGGAACAGATTAAAATACTTGCTCCACGAGGAGGAGATCTTCAAAATGAAGTTCAAGTTTGAGTCTTTTCCAGAAACATTGCGCATCAGAACTTTTCCCATCACTCACTCTTTCTTTGTTCGGGCGTCGCGGGCCGGCGGTGTTCTCTCTCCCTTTCGAGGGAGATGGGGGAGGAGGTGCGCTGGTCCATCTTTGCAGGGGTCCCGGCTCTTTTTGGTCGTCCTTTAGGGGTTGATGATGGGCTTCCACGGGCGGATGGAGGCTTGGGTGAGGCGGCGGGGCTGGGGGAGGCGGTTCTGCCCCTCGGCGCGGCCGGGGACGACGGCCGTTGTCTCGATAAAGGACTGGGGCTGAAAGAGAGAGGACCAATGAGATGTCCTGAAGATGCACACATCCCCGTCTAAGCAACACAGGGGAAACATCCAGTGTGCTGAAGAAGACGGTTTATTTCCTCCAGTCTTTTCTAGCTTTGAGGAATCAAAAATTAACTTTCTCCTATTCTATCAAATCTGTCACGAAGGGACGTGAGAGAGGAAATGGCCGCTTGTCTCGGGATCTTTTGTGTCTGGAGACACGCAGTCGTCACAGTGCAGACGTGAACATGGTCTGCGGCACCCAGCTCAGGGAGATGCACGGTTAACTTTTGTCATTATAATTAAAAGACTGAAAGAAAATCACATATTGTTTTAGTGGAGTTTGTAGCCAAATGATTACTTTATATAGTGCAGTTAAACGTGGACCTCTATGACTTTAAACTGCCACTAACAAATATTTCCATGATGGAATAATATGCTCTTTTTTTCATTGGCAATGTGAAAAATTCCCAGAATCAAAGCTGTAATCTTCTGAATTGTTTCTTCAAAGAAAAGTTGAGTTGAGCAACATTAAATGAACTGACAGGACGATGACTGATGTAAAATAACGGACCTGTTGCCATGCAGAGGGGAAAAGAGTTGATGCCTAGCATCAGTGGTAATAGAACACAGGCTTTGGTGAATGTGTAAACAGTGTATTTTCATTATCTGGTAGATTAAAATCAGCCACCTGGTGGATGGTAAATATTACAATAAGAGAGAAAGAAAGAAATACAGAAGTATGAATAAAGTGTTTTACCTCAGATCAGGTCTTTGCCTCATACTGGGTAGAGACTGCCTCTTCTTAAACACCTCTTTACTGATGGCATTCTTCTCCTTTTCGTTCTCCCGTTCCTTGTCTTTCTTTTCTTTCTTGTTTTTATCCAGCTGTGTGATAAAAAGATGAAAATGAACAATTAAATATGTTCATGTGACATTAAAAAAAAAATTACATCCAATCAGGATTCAAACAAAAGATAAGAACATCAGGCTGTGTCATCTACAGGTAGAGACAGGTGAACTGCATCCCAGCTCATAGAACCCAATGAGCTCTTTACTGATGTCATGGCTGTAACTCTCTGCGGCGACACTGGACTCCGGGACGAGGGAACCTAAAGGGGCAAAAGCTGCTCCAAGGGACTGACCGGCGTGGAGCTCCGTCTGCGGGGCCGCTGCGTGATGTCGGGCGTGCTGGACGTCACCCTCCAGCGCTCGGAGCAGCGGTGGTGGTGTTGATGGTGTTGGTGGGGGGGCTGGTGTGCGCAAATAGTGAGCGGGCTGGCCGAGGCCGACCGGGGACAGAGAGGGGAGTCTGTGGAGAAACAAGGGGGAAGGACGAGCGTTTAAAGCGCGCACACGACGGCATCCAGGCAAAAAAAAAAAAAAAAAAAGATGCCCCCCCCCCCTTTGTCTTATTCTTCAACTTACGGCCGTCTTTGCCATTGGGGAGGACGCTGGCGGCGCTGCGGCTCCTGGCGAGGAAAGACAGCGTCGGCGTCATCAGCCGGTCGACTATGCTGCTCTCCCACGCACTCAGCGCAGGGCTGCGGCCTGCAGGTTGGGGGGGGGGGGGGGGGGGGAATTAAAAACATCCATTAAAGGACGGGTCTCAAATCGCTGTCCTTGCTTGAACCAGGACTTTGCTTAAAGAATCTCAAGCCGATTTGAAATGTCTGTTGTGTTTTCATTACTTACTAAAGCCTAAAATGTCACCAAAGAGATATTTAAGTCATGGCTCGTGCAGCAATATGTCTAAAGGCCCGATCGTGTGCACAGAACCCCAATAAGACCCCCCAGTGCCGCCCAGGGAGATGATCAGAGAAGGAAAAACCAGCTCAGTGAGTCAGTCAGCGTCTACTGTAACTACGTGAGGAACACCGCCAGGAGACAAGCAGAGCCGAATAAGAGTGCGTTTATTTTTTAGGTGAAACGTCCTTTTTTCGTGGCTTTGGGTTCTCAGGTGGAGAGGAGAGAGGAGCAGAGGGGTCACCCGCTCACAACCTGCTCCGGGGGGCTTTTTACGGTCTCCTGAAAAAAATGCAGACTCACTCGCTGACTGAATCTCGAGACCTAAAAAGAAGAACTGCTCACGCCCACAGAACCAAGAAAGATAACCCAAAAGAAATACCTTTCATTTGGAAACCACACCCACCTTCAGAGAGTCAATCCAGATCAATCCAGAAAGCATTAAAGACAACATGAAGGACATCCCGTGTCCGATATATGTTGAAAATGACCACAGAAAGACGCGTGAAATGACCACCACCACACAACGGACCAACAGAAGGATAACAAAAAGACAGCACAACAAAATGTGAACACTGCGAACAACCCATAATAGAATGTGAGCATGCGGAACAAAAACCCCGACCCACATTCTGGAGAGTGAACAGAACTCAAAGGGCGTTGGAGGGAAGCCGTCAGCCATCGAGCCAAAAATCATGAAGAGGAGGCGCACAATGATGAAGGGGGTCGGAGGTGCTGGCAGAGAGATGGACACAGGAGGAGGAGGTGTGCGGGGGCGGGGGTGGGGGGGGGGGGGGGGTGGGCATTCCAGATGTTGCCTTACTTCTGCTGGGGGAGTTCCAGAGCGTAGCGGACGACTTGGACAGTCGCTTGCTTATAACAGAGTCCACGTGTTTGGGCAGGTTGACCGTAGACACAGAGCATCTGCCTAAGAAGCCGAGAGAGCGCCACACAGATGTTCACACGGGTCACATGGGTTCAGAGTCAGAGCGGGAACTTTGGGGGGGGGGGGGGGGGGGTCCAACGTGAGCAAACGTCCTCTTTAAGTTATAGCTACATCAACGCAGATGTGAAGTTTCCTTTGTCTATTAAATACAAACTATTAATCTCGCTCATTAGCACCAACGGTGCTGTTTTCATGATTCAGAAGATGATGAGAAGACTTCTCGTTGCCTCTTTCACAACATTGACTCGAAGACACGAAGGAAGGTCCAAGTTACCAACAAGAAAAATAAATAACTCAAGATAACCATTCAACAGGGATGTAGAGAGGAAACGGAGAGACGTGCATCCGTGTTATCTCTGATGAAGTCAACTGGGCCCTGGTAAAAGCTCCGTGGGACCATCCCTGAGGAATCCTTGCATCCAACCCGAATATACGTATATATATATACCCCATTTAACACCAAATAAACACCCTGCTGTTTTCCCAAATGACATCAGGCATGACCAGAGGATTATCACAGTGACGGAGGTGTAGGGATTAAAGCAGCCAGCATCAACTCTCAGCCGATCCACGGCACACACAAGTATTCTTCACCTTTCATCATCCAGCAGAGTTGTGATCAGACGGTCAATAATGACCCAACAGGGACGGAAGCATCCATCACGCTGCTCCGTTAAAAACACCATTTCTACAGCGTTACATTACAGTTTAAATAAATAAAAACATTCTTCACAAATCCGTTATATGCTCCAAAGACAAGCCCCTAAGAGCACTCCGGGTCGGAGCAGCGAACTCACCTTCCTTCCGGCTTGAGTTCTGGCTCAGGGCCCCCGCCCAGGACCACCGCTGCTGGCGGATCTCGGCCCACGTTTTCTTGGTTGACCTGTGGATGGCCGCCTCGTAGCGTTCCTGCGCAGGAGCAAGGTGGTCGTTAGTCTGGGTATCAACGCAAGAGAGAAAAAAAAAAATACACCGATGCACTGCCATTACTCCCTGACATGGGTTAGACATACTTTGTTCTTCTCCAGCTTCTGCTTCTGTCTCTCCTCCAGGGTGGCTCGCCGTTTCTCCGCCTTGACCCGCTGTCCCTCCAGCTTCCTGCGGCGCTCCTCCAGCTGCTGTTCCCTCAGCTGCCGGGCCTTCTCCTCCTTCTCCAGCCACTGGCTCTTTTTGGCAGCTAAGGTGGAGCATAAAAACACGGTGGAGCGAGTGAGACTTTGACTAAAAGAGCAGTGATGAAGAGTCCTTTCCTTCCTCTCAGTTGGAATGGGATACATTGAAACAAAGAGGTGTGTTGAAAAGCATCTTTTGAACATCAAGGTCCCTCCGCCCTAAATCCCTCTTTGTGTTTGGGGAAAATACATCTGAAGTGGCACTTTTATGCCGCGCTAATCGCCCGCGCAGATGCCGCTGAGCTGTTCAAAGAAGGCATCAAGAAGTGTACACAACCCTGCAAACTACAAAGCAAATCCACCGCGAGGAATGGGCCTCTGCAGGGAAGAGGGCGGAGCTCTCTTAATGCTGCCGGATCATTGCGGAGACGCTGGATGCTAGAGGGTGTTTTTAAAAAGGATTGGGACACTTAAGCTTTTTACACCGAGGCTCCGCTTGCCAGCACGTTGCAGCAAAGAAACAGCCTGCTGCAGTGCGTCGCATCCCGTCGCATGGAGCGACTCGAGGGAAGCCGCATCTGAACCCTGGCCGCGGATCCTCAAACGTGGAACAGTTCAGATGTCGTTTACCCAGTCAGTCATCGACGCATCTGTAGCAATGCGGTATCAACTCTGTCTTCTGTTGTCCAGCACAGACATGAAGCAGCGAGAACCTGCTGTACGGTTACATCATCATGAGCAGAGCGCTGCTCCAACCCTTGCACATCGAGTATATAGACTACTCCAGCTCCAGAGCTCCACTTAAGCGCGGGTTTCCCATCGTGGCCCGTTGAATACTAACTGAGTTCTGAGGCTGCTGCTGCTGATGGTCTTTGAAGTCGACAATGTAAACACTAGCTTTGGCGGGATCTAATCTTATGCTGGAGTCTGACTGTGGTTATTGGATCAGACCCGGGCCATCTGGCACGTCCTTGTGATCGCCCAATTACTCATCCACGCTACCAAGTGTGTCAAACTCATCTCAGTGCCCTCTGACGCGTGTCATGAGAGAAAATACGTTGTGATAAGGGGCTATAAATATATATATATATATATATATATATATATCGTGTTTAGTAAACTTTGTGGAAAACCATATGAAAGCCAAATAGAATTCAGAAAGTGCATTACAATTGTGTTTATTGAACTTTCAGTGGAGATAAATCTCTTTAAAACCTCCCATTCCTCCAGTGAGATGGTAATCCCAGTAGGTTTTGCGCCATTTGGTTCCAACGCGTCGGCTTTGAAAACAGAATCCAAAAACGTCGGGTGTCTGCAGATGCAACGTGTCGAGGGACAAAGTTCAAACAAACGACGAGCCGCTGATACAAGAGATTAAGCCCCGCCTTTTCACAACCAACACATTTGTTCATGGTTAATGGATCATTTGATGCCTACATGAGGTTTATGAAAGATGATCTCAGTGAGAATTAGTTGGAATTAAAAAGACCAAAAATTTAAAAAAATTAAAAAATCAATTCCGACTTTAAAGCAAGGAACAACATGTTTATTGAACTAACTTAACCAGTCTAGAGCTGGACAACATGAGCAAAAGTAAATATTGTCACTTTATTATCTACCTGGACAAGAGAGACCTTCCATCATGGCCGACTCATTATGTGCTTCACTGACTCCTAATGTCTGTATATTTATTGTCCAGCTCAAGTTTAAACTACTTCATTTAATTGTGACATCCAAATATGAAAGATTGATTTGAACAGGGTCACCATCACCACCATGAACACACAGGTGAGTGGCTTACCTTGCAACAAGCTGAGCTCTTCTGCAGGGGGAGGGGGGAGGGGGGGTTTGTGAAGAGTGAGAGAGAAGACAGAGGCAACTGTCAGACATGCAAAGCAGTGCACAACCAGCGCGTAGCCAGGTGACAGAGTGACAGCCGGGTGTGAAATAGAAAAATCCACTATCCACTATCATCTTAAACAAAACAAAAAAACATCTCACTTGTCATATTACACAAGCGACGAGTTGGGATCTGAGTTTCAATGACTTGACTTTGCTATTGCTAACATGTTTGCCAATGTGAGGAACATCTGTGTATAATTCAAAATATATCAACTTGCACTTTTTGTGGAGTGTGAGCGTTAAGCGTGTCGAACAAACAAAGCATTGTGGCAGAGCTTACTTCAGCGTGCATGAACAGGTGGCCATATCAGAAGTAAGTAAAGCCTGATAAGCAGTAAACTTAGTCAAAAAGGGTCCGGGCAGAAGCCTGAACGAGCCTTTCATCCTCTCGGTGCTGCGTGTGCAGGTGCGTGTGCGTGCATGCCATCTGCAAAACAACCACCTTTTCCACCCCGCCACTAGGGGGAGCTCTCCTCCCAAGTAGCAGGGCTTTTCCTCCAACGTCCTCCAACACCTCCCCCCCCCCTACCCCTCATTTCTTCAACTTACCAAGATATTTGGCCTTTTCCTCTCTCCGCTCCTTGGCGAGCTTCTGCCTCTCCTCTGCTTTAATGCTGTCTGAGGAACAGAGGGAGAGAATGTGTTACTAAAGGCGTCATACAAATCCAATCCATCCAGCGGATCTCATTCAGATACTTCATCACAATGCGGAAGAGCTTCAGTATGTCCAAAACAGTTACTTAAGCCTTAAAACTGTAAATGTGCATTAATCAGTTTTGTGCCATTGAACAGTTGTCCCTTAATGCAAATGTCACCCGATGCATCAACCAAAGCTCTGTCCTACAAACATCACTAAATTGATACATTTTTTCATTTACTGCCGTTACTTTTGAATATCACAACGAGGAGACATACGTCACAAGACAATGACAGGAAACAAGTCAACAAAGGGCTGAAACCGATCCAGAAGGAAACAAATGTTTGGGGGAAAAGATTCTCCGCGGGAGTCAAATGGACAAATAAAACAATGTGGATACGCGTTTGACTACATTACAAATATATCTCGTCTCTCTGTGGAATCTCTGATGCCTGCTCACACATGACATTCCTTCCAAATACCCCACATGCGCAGCAAGACTGCTGGACTGTACCATTACAACAGCAACATGAGCTTGGTCTACTTCCTGGGGAAGATATTCTCATTCGGACGTTCCAAAGACACCTTGAATGTCCTAAAAATACCTCAGTCCTTCATGCAAGGTCATCCCGCTCAATCTCCACAAACCAGATGCTCCTCACCCAACAACAAACGGACCTCGTCCCTCAGCGGCGTCTGATGGCGGGTTGCGTGAACCACAGACAAGAAAACAATCTGCCGTGCCGCCTCCTTTAAGAATAACCTCTGACCCACTGGGATATTTATAGGACGATGGCTCATGTGAAGAAAAAGAAAAAAAACAAGCTGGCTGGAAAAGCCCTGCAAGGTGCAATGTTCACGCACTCAAGATGTCAGCTCGCCATTACTCAGTTTCAAAAATCGGATTGCGAGTAGAACGAGAGCAGAGGAAGGTCTACTTGTGTGGTGTGACGCACGTTGTGCAGATATGAGAAACGAGAAAGAACGGGAGGAGCTAATCACCGCATTCACACATTCTACGCTTTTATGGTTATTGATTTTTAGATTGGACAAAGCAGAACTTTGCAGCCTTTCCCAACTGAACCGCAAGCCTCTCCCTTTTATTTGAATAATGAAGTGGCTTCAGAGGACTTTTCATCTTCATAAACTGCCTCTTTTAGCTTTAAAATAATTGAAAAACAACGGAAGAGGAATTTGGAATCATTTTGGAATCAGCAGGCCGAGGACTCCACTGCATATTTCTCTAAAACAGACCAGGCTTTGGGAAATAAACATAGGATGTAATACTCTTGATACAGTATTACTGACACAGGCTAAGGTCATAACAAGGAATTCAAACTGGAAGTATTGTTATAATTCTAAGAGCTGTTTGGGGGGTTTATCCCTGTCACCTCATGCAAAGGGAACAAGGACCATGACCGCAGTGGATGGATTAATGGTTAAGGAATAAAAAGGGGGGGGGGAGAAAAGAAGCTTACACTCCAAAAATCCTCAACCCTTTTCCCTGGTCGGGTGGCCCTGGGCCGTCATGGAGACTCTCGGGCATCCCTCATTTGACCACGACACATTCTCTGCCCATTTAATCCTGCCGAATCTTTGAAAAAAAATAGCTGTTGTGTGCTCATGCATCGACTTCTACTACTACTACTACTACTACTACTACTACTACTACTACTACTACTACTCAGATACTGAAGCGTCGGCCTGAACCGAAATCTATTGGCTAAAAAGGAGGTCATTTCTATTTACCTTTGCCACTTTTCGACCTGAGGACCGGGGACGCAGGTAAACCGGGCGATCGAGGCATGACGTCGGACTTTGTGGGCGTGGCCAATCTCCAATCCGTGTCCTTCTTATCCGGAGACTCCATTCTCTCGGCGTTCTCCGTCTTCGGGGGGCTGCTCTGCCCCTCCGGGTCGGGCCTCGTGGGCTTCGTGTTCGGCGCCGAGAGGGAAGCTGTTTGGAGGGAAGGAGACGCAGGTTCAAAACAAGCGAGTGAGGTGAATGAGGGTTAGACGAGCAAATATATGGAACTGAACCAGTCGTCCTTCATTCCTTTCCCCCGCTGGGCCTTTCGAAGGAGTTTAGTGGGGATCCTTACTGTCTACACGGGTGGGTGGGGGGGGGGGGGGGGGAGATGATCCATGGCTATGCTAGGTTTCCATTAACAGATCATTAGGTTATTTCCCTTATTGAATTGAACAAACTGAAAGGAGATCTTCTGCAGAGACGACACCGGTGACCAAACAGTCTGACGCTCGCCTCGTATCATGTTCCACTCTGACTGTAATTCATCGACAGAAGGGCCAGACTCCCTCGCACAACAAAACACACTAATGGCATTTTGGCATCGTGATTCTATTGATGTGAATTCAACTGCTTTGGAAAACAGAATCAGGCGGATCATCTGCGCTGAACTTCTTGACAACCACAACAACAAATAAAGAGTCAGACTGAGCCTGTGAGTCATTTTCTTACTCTGTGATTTCAAAATGTGTTTCTGATAAAAGGGACGGGTCGGTTTGTTGGGACGGCAGCTTCACTTACAGCACCGTGACTCACACTTGGCTTGGATCTCCTACTCAAACATTGGTCCCCCCCGGCTTTGACAGCCAGACAAAGACCCCGGTGGGAGGGACTCTCTCGGCTTTGTCCACTCAGCACCGTACGAGTATGGGACTGTACAGCCTCTTAAGCTATAAACAAGATAGCCATGAAAGCATGTTTTTTGTTGTTGTTTTTTTAAACACGTATGTATGAATGACTGTGGCCCACATAACAGACCGACTTCGTAGCATTCAGTGAGGTGTGGGGGGCCAAAAGGATGTCTAAGCTCATGTCCGGCACACGGAGAGGCGACGTCATCGGTCCGGAGGACAGTGGCGAGAGTCTATGAAAGAGTTCAAGACATTGTGTTCCCTCCCCCCCCCCGAGGCGCGCCACTATTAAACCAGCATTCCTCGGGCAGCGACGGGGGGGCCGTTGTTGCTTCATAGCAACGGGACGGCGGCCAAAACACTGCAGTGACAGCGGCGTGGGAGAGACACCGACAGCAGCAGAGGTGCAACCTTGAAACAAAAAGAGCCTCGGGATGCTTCGTCTCCAAGTGGAGCGCTTCCTTACGAAACCCCCGAGGGAGGGCGAGGCTCCCGAAGTAGGGTTCGCCCTGACGTACACGTGTGTGTGTGTGTGTGTGTGTGTGTGTGTGTGTCTGGGACACCTGCCGTGAATACCAATGAAAAGCTGAAGCTCTCTGGAGGACACTGGGACGGGAGCAGAGGGAGAGGATTCTAAATGGGTCCAAAACAAGGGCTGATTGATTCAGCGCTGACTGGACAGCCCAACGTCGATCGCGGGCAGATGAGTATAGTGCGGCATAAAGAAAGCACAACACCCTAAACAAACGTTTCAAGCCTTATAGCTGCACGTTGGTCAGAAACACAACTTTGTCTATTGTCTCCTTCACCACAAGAGAGAAGTCTGCAAAGTGTGTAATGGCTCCAAATGGGCTGGCCTGGCACAGAGATAAAAGACTGGTGCATTTGGAACAGGTTCCACACAGTGACCCTTACAGCAAACAGGGCTTTGAGGAGAATGCTTAAGTAATATTTGCGTAGACGGGGTGAGACGCCAAATTCTGTAATAAAGTTTAGTTTATTATTTGTGACAGACACAGAGCAGTAATACCTGCCTGATGTTAATGCAATATTTAAACAACAAATAAATAGTGGGGGTCAATAGGTGGATCAATTTCAGTAGCTGCCTTTTAGCGCATCTACACTAAAGGCACTGCAGCAAAGGGAAGACTGCAGCCCAAAAATAGATCAATGCACACCATCAAACTTCCTGAGACGAAAGGAGTCTCCATCAGGGCACAACATGGAAAAACACTTTGGCAGGGCCTATAGTTGAAGGTTATGGGAGACAAATACGCAGAAGAAACATTTGATCAGCGTTTCAAGAGCTTGAAATCAAATCGGTCCTTCTCTAGGAGGTCCAGAATTATTAATCTGCTTCGCAGTAAAAACGTAAACGCTTCCGTCCTCTTCACAATAGTTGCATCCACAATCCAAACATAAATGGTACAAAACAAGTTTTTGGGGGGTTTTGTGATACTCAACCATCAAAATGAAAGAAATCAACAACGTCTCCCGGAGGGTTCCACTCGAGCTGCAAGTGTCAAACAAAGACTTACGACCCTCAGTCAATTTCCTGGTCCTGCAATAGTGACACAGTGCATAAGGTGTGTTGACGTCTGCAGGAAGCGAAGCGGGTGTATGCACGCATGCACAAGCACAGCGCGGGAGCAGAATGGCAGGTGGACAATCAGCAGGTAGTCACAAAGGCTCAGTGCAATTCCCCACGTTGCAAAATCTAAATACATGTGCAGCTTCTAATGTTGGTTTGTAGAACTGAAACACAAAGCGCAGTCATTGTGCATTCCCGCTTTAAAGTTTGGCCGAGCCACGTTCAAACGGGAAAACTAGTAATGCGGTCACACAAAACGAGATTTAGCAGAAATCCAATTTCACGGCATATTATTTGGTTATAGCATGTTATAAATATCCTCACTGCTGCCCCTGTGCCGCTTAAATGGACTCAAGTCACCTCAATGGCTGCAATGGCGCAAAAAGAGCCAAATTGAATCATCTCAATAAACAACAGAGTATGAATATTTATGCACGAGAAATAAAGCAAATAAAGAAGGTAGAGGGACAAAAAGCATAGGTACTCTACGGATTTTTTTCTTTCTACCTGTTCACCAGGGGAAGAAAAAAGCCGTGCGTCCGGGCCTAGACGGCGAAGCACATGACTCACCGTATGACACAATCAGCAAACTATGCCAGCACATTGTTATGACTGGGTTTGCTCGTTAGCGGCTCAGGGAAGGTGCTTTGGGTTGTGGTGGAGCAGTGAACAAAGCAGCAGCGATGCGAAACAAGGAGGGAATTACGAAGCTTTGGAACGATAACCAGATTGTGACCGGTCCAAACTAACGCTGCTGCTTACTCCCAAAGCAGCAGAGAGCACTGCAGGGAGCAACACACTGTGCGCTGTGAAAAGAAATAGGACAAGACATTAAACATTTATGAACGCAAGAGCTTCACTCTTAAGCACTTCCTTCTGTGTCTCCTGCCAAACAGATGAAAGGAGGCGAGGAGTTGAACCGCCAACGACCAACGACCGGAGGAACCAATGTCCTACCAAACGTGACCGGTAACCACGGCGAAGATGCAGCAAAATGCATGAAAAACATGGAAATCAGGCAGAGAAATGGTCTCGAGGCCCAGAGTCTGAACTCAGGGGACCGGGAAGGAAAAAGGGCAGTTACCACCACCCCCCCCCCCCCCCCCCCGCCCCCCCACAAAAAAAGGAAAGAGGAACTCTGGGCAACACAGACAATGAATCTGAATGTCGTTTGGGATGGGCCATGTGACTAATGAA
Source organism: Pungitius pungitius (assembly GCF_949316345.1). Classification (NCBI taxonomy): domain Eukaryota; kingdom Metazoa; phylum Chordata; class Actinopteri; order Perciformes; family Gasterosteidae; genus Pungitius; species Pungitius pungitius. Next base: position 16,596,891 of record NC_084910.1, read on the forward strand.
CTACCACATCGCTTACCCCCTCTTATGGGGTGATGCAAGAGAGCAAGGGGGCCCAGACACACAGGAAGCGCAGTGTAAACTACGAGCACCCACTCCATGCCAGACCAGACGCTGCATGTGTGTTTTCATTAGATGTGCTTGCAACAGAGGACTAAAACACATCCTTAACTAATCTGATCGACAGACCAAAACATAAAGATGTTTAAAAAAGGATATGAAAAAATTGGGAACCAAAGAACGTTAAATGTTTGGTAACAACTTAAGCAGACAGTGCGCAGTGCAACTGATGACTATTTTTTATTAATAGTTGTTGATGTGTCTTTTTTTGTTTAGCGATCACATAAAAATACTAAATCCTAATAATCGAGAAAAGAGAAATATCTAAATAGTTGCAGATTATCCTCTTCACTGAATGAATTAACAACGGGGCAAAGGCATCTGAGGAACCCGCTCATCAGGCAACAGCCTATGTGTGTACCATACCAAGACAAAACAGCTTCTGCAGCAGAACTTGGAGAACCTTCAAAAGGCCGTATACCTTCTCCCATCACCTGACCTGCTGCTGCGTTAACGTATGCGCCAAAGCCGCGGTGCTGATGAAAGGAGGCTCTGCTCATCTGACCCAGCGGCAGCCCAACCCCCCCCCCCCCCCCCCCCCCCCACCGGGCACCCCCTCTCCCCTCCCCCGGGCCCCTGCATCTGCTGCCAGCATCGCGCTCCGGCATAAAAGGGATAAGTAACCGAGACCGCCTGAGCAAGGGTGGGGGGTGAATGTCAAGAACCGGGCAAACTCGAGCCATTTTCAATGACATCAGAGGGGGTGGAGGGGGTGGGGGGGCGCACAGGCCACCATTCATAACTGGAAGCTGTACAGCAGCATGCCGGGCAGTTGCTCCTGACAACCTGCTCCACATCCCTTTTGGGGGGTTGGGAAGTGACAGCATTGTCTAATTCCCACTGATCTCAATGGCTGGAGGGGGCGGGGGGGTTGGGGTTCTAGTCCCCAGTTACTGTTTGGTCCAAACAGAATGAAAACCATTTTAGTTTAAGAGTAACATGATCAGGAGACGTGGCCAATGGGAAGCTTATGGCAAACGTTCCGTACTGGGGTCACCGGGGAAGCAAAGCTTTGTCTGACTGGTCATCAGCGCCACGCCAACGATCTCAGGTATCTCTGAGGCCCTCTAGGAATTTTCCATCTCTGTGAAAGGCTAATTTCCCTTTCTGTGTGGAGCGACCCGTCTCTGCGTCCCTGGGACGAATGAGGACGAGACCCGGTGGCGTGTTTTTGAGTGTCCTCAGCTCACTGCGCTGTTGTTGGGTTTTTTTTTTCTATGGTTATTTTCGTAAACATTACTTAAAGCAGAAATCCAATTTGGTGCCTGTTCAACATACAATTACACCCAACAGTTGTCATTAAACAGGATTTTGGTCTCCCCACACAAAAAAAACCCAGAACTTGGGGTTTCATAATCCCAGGTAACTATGAACATGCCAAATGCTCACTCTCCTCATGACGAGGTCCAAAAGCCCATCAACGAAAACATTTCCTGGAAAGCCTTCGAAATCACTCAAATCCTTGAAAACGGATCAAACAATGGCCCATAAATACATTTCAAACACCTCCAAAGAACGTGGAGGGCGACCAAGATGTGTCCGCGGTGTAAAATGCGTGCCCTTTAGGGAGCAGTCTAATATTAGCCGGTAGGTCTGGTGACCGGAGCTTTTAGACGGCTGGAGAGCACACAGGAGCCCGCCTGAGATATTTTCAGACTCGCTGGACGTGGAAGAAGGAACAAGCGGCACGGTCCAAATCGAGACTTCCCTTCCCTCGTCCTTCCTCCACTGTCCCGGGAGGGGGGGGGGGGGGGGGAGACGGTACGGTACTGATCATTTTAGGCCAAGATGCTGCATCATCTGCCTCATTTCGGTGCGTCACCATCAAGAGGCGGGGGGGGGGGTTTGGGGAACAGCAGATGTGAATGTTTCATGGGCTCCTCGGGCTTTCGGGGCAGACGGGTTGGTGGGAAGAGCAGCTCGTTCCTTTTCTTACCACCCAGCTGCTGCTGCAGCATCTCGCAACTAAAGAACGAGCTTCTAGTCGGTTCCTTTTGGTTAATGTGCACGTAAAGCCCTGCCAATTGGGTTTGTACAGCAAGTGTTTTAAACGAGTTTTGCCTTTGCACCCTGTGGTCCCATAATGTAAACAACATCTGCATTGTAGCCCTATGGGTTTCTGATGCTCAGCATCTGCTGATAAAGCTTATTGTTGATTACTAAAAGGAACAGTTTTTCCTCTGGAATAGGGCCATATGCTGCCTGCTGAGAGTTATGCAAGAGGCCAGTAAGTTTTGCATGACATAAATATCTTAAAAATAAGCAAAATCCACCAACCAACAACCTATTTCTCAAATTAGCATTTCGTTTAAACTGGAGTACAGAGGAGACCAAACGCTTCACTGACTCCTCTGGCCGGACTTCAGTCGACTCAGATGTCCTAAGTCCTTTCCATAAAATGTGTCAATATGGGCTTTGAGCATCTTAACATGCAAGGACTGGAAAGCCCCCGGTCTCAAACAACAACAAAAACAGTCTGAGGTAGTTTAAAGGAATCATCAATTAATCTACACACCAAAGGAAAAGTCACATGATGTGAAAGAGTTTGGTATAACTATAAAGTATAATGATTCAGTTGCTTTAAGCCTTTTAGCCACGCACACCTGGGAAAACCTATTTGACGGGGGAAGCAATCTGTGATGGCAGCCGTACGAGTTAAAAGGATGTATCTTCCCTGGAATATGGAAATAATTAATTTCACTGCATAAATTACATGAAGCTTAAGGGGTCCTGCCCACTGCTTATTTACAAAGACAATTACGCAGCAGCCCCCCCCCCCCCCCCCTCAAACACCCTCTATTACATAACGAGTCCTGAAGACGTGTAGCAGGATGAACCTGTTTTTGCTGTTGCTCTGGTGACTCCCAACGACTCGCTGGGGAAAGAGAGGCGACTCTGCCGAACTGTGAATGCAGCACACGAGGCGAAAAAGCCCGGGCGTCGTCTCTTCTTCTGCCCGTGAGTCGCTGCATACATGACGACAGCCTTTCCCTGCCTCCGCGCTGATGTTATTTGGAACAATGGTTGTTTAAAAAAAAAAAGACACTCCGGGGGCCCGAGGGGTGAGGATTCCCACGAAACGGGTGGAGCGCATCTCCCCTCCTGCTGCTGCTGCTTGATGCGGGGCCAAAACAAGCCGACCTTCCTCCATGTCAGCAGGAAGGAAGTTTTCTGTTTTCACAAGGAGGGAGGGGGGGGGGGGTCACATTGTGTGTGTGTGTCCTCCTATTTCGGAATATAGATTCAAACTCGCAAGAACAATTGCACATTGGCACGTACCTCTCGGGTTTGTCCACCTCGTCTCAAAGTGAGACATTTGTCCTCACTGCCTGGAGCGGACATGACAATGGCCTTAAAGTGCACGATCACATATTTGTAATCTCACATATAATGCAGCAACTAAGCCGGATCTGTCCTCCGCGTGAGGATGACTCTTTACACCCCCCCGGCCCATTGAGCTTCCCTGTAAAAACCTTCTTGGTTTCGGGAGTTTGTTGCTGCAGCTGTGCACCCTTTGCAGAAAGATGCACCTGTGCATGATTGAACAAAATGCGATCATAGAAAAACCAAAAATCCTCCGGCAGAGGAGGACAACATGAGATGGGAGGGGGTGTCAGACCGCCTGCGACTGCATCATGTTAGTAGTGAGCTAAACATAACATACGGAGGGGGGGGGGCGGTACAAGTCAGATTACCTCATCCACCGCATATTGGGTTGTTATAACCCTGAACTCTGAGCCGAGGAAAATGTCAACATAGTCTCTGGAGAGACAGCCATAAGCGGTCAGCTGATCGTCATCGTGACGGTGTTCGTTTTTTTGCAAACAGGTCATCTTGCGTCGATTAGATCAAGACTACGATCCGGTTCGAGGTGGCGATGTTAAACTCGGTATCTTTTATGATTTGCAGACTGTCCTCACTTGCTTAAAATAAAAGGATGATTAATAATTCATCCGGACCAATTCATTCACACCCGACCCCGCTATTAAACGTGCCTTGGCTTGAAGCAGTGTTCAAAAGTGAGCCAGGCAACAACTACAAAGTCCGCCCTGGCGAGAGCCCGTTTTAGTCGATTTAAGCCGCACAGGTGAGGTGGGTGAAAAGGTGCACGCGCCCACGGTGATCTTACACTTACGCGTTGATCCCGCCACGGCGTGTTCCTCCATTTCGGCGGCAATGCGCTCGCTTTCTGCTCTTTTGTTTATTCAAACAGGCGGGTTTCGGCTCTTCCTCTCCGGCAGTCCTCTCATTCCTCAGGCAGAAAGGGGGAGGGGGGGGGGGGGGTTGTTGGGGGGTTTGGGGGCGGGGGGGGGGGGAGACTCGAAAGAGTCACTCCGAAAGGGACCCGATGCCCCGAACTTACCCGGCGCAGGAAGCCCTCCTGGGGCGGCTCAGAGAGAGGACACACACGCACAAAACGAGGACCAACCCGCGTCGTTGATAAAGGCCCTGCTTGCTCCGGAGGGAAGAAGCGACTGGGGGGGGGGGGGAGGAATTCGGAGGGAATCCTGTAAGGAAAAAGCGAGAAGGGGCCGCGAGCGAAGTTTCTCGCTCTCCGACACACCGCAGCTGATGATGTGCTCGAGCGTATGGTCCGCTCACCGGCCCTGATGGACCGTACCATTACGAGGAGAGGAGGGGGGGGGGGCGGCTGCAACCAATGCTATTCGTTATCTAGATGCAACAGTGCGCAGTACAATTACACTAACTGTGAGATATAAATGTGCTTATTCTGTTGTCTTAGTAGATTAATACGGATAGAACCAGTGAGTAGAAGCGCGTTCCCCCGTGTTCTGATTGTTTACTACACCCACAAAACTTCAACCAGCCGGTTCACAGGCCACTCGATAGAAACTTTCTCTTGGAAGTATTGTCTGCAATGTGTTTATCATTGCTTAAACTGCATTGAGTGTTCTTTAATATCTAAATAAATGCAGTATGAGTAAATAGTGGGTTGATATGACAAACTATTATATTTACTGTTTTCAACAAAATACTCCTCATGAAATAAAACCATTAATTTGACCTATTGGGAAGATGTTACATAAACACACAAACCACGAAACGTCACCCTATAATCATTGGAGTCACCCTGATGATTATGGGTAACCTGAGGGACATTCCTTTTACAGCATGTTGAAATGCTCTGAGATTAAGTCAGGAAACGCTTACTCGCTGTCAGCAAGGCGTGACCACATGTACCGTCGATGACTTGTATAGGCTTTTCATTTTAGTGTAACCCAGTTCAACACATAGAAGTTAACAAAGATGTTTGTTACATCACAGTTTGGGTGCTGCAATGTCTTCTCATCCACCACCTGTGGTACTCTCAGAGCATCTGCCAAGGCGGGGGGGGGGGGGGGGGGGGGGGCTGGGCCAGGGGCCGATCGGCACGCTTGAGAGGGAACACCCCGTCAAAAGGACTCCCAACGGGGATCCTTTGTGCAGCTGTTGAGTCACGTTCACCCTAACCCCCCCACCCAAGAGCCACCTGCCACTGCAACTGGAAAGTGGGGGATTTTGAAGGAGGTGGGGGTTGGGGGTGCACGCGGCAGAGTGTGTGGTTGGTAGGTTTTTGCTGAATTGAAGCCGGAAAAAGTCTGGTGGTGTTTGTTATCAGAGGCTTTTTTTTTTTTAATGTCCTTGATTAATTCACACCATGACTCAAATTTGCACAAAGATGGCAGTCCCTCTAAAGTCATCACAGGCTGCTGGTTTTAGCCACTATCTGTAATTCAATCACAGATAAGAATAGTGCTTTGTTTTACTATTGCAACATATAGTTCATGTCCACTCCTGTCAAATCAAGGAAAGCTTTAAGGAGAGCAGGAAGCATCTTGAGCGCTAACAAAAGATCAGTGGCTTCCAATCTTATCCAGTTCAAGAATACAAAATGTTAAGTTTATTATTTCTAAGCTGATTGATAGTGCTAATGACAGAAGATATTAGATTATGTCGAACAAAGATATGCATATTTGTATTACTGGAGACAATGGAGCGGATGATAAGAGCGCTGAAATGTATAAAAATACAACAAAAAAAACCCACTGCTTTAAAACATATTTTCATGAACCGTGATTTTTAAATGGAATAACATGATTAAGGAGAAAGGACAAAAAGATGGGTGGATTATCTATTGGTATATTCTCTAAATATTTTTCAAAGACAACTAACCCTTTTTGATGAACACGTGACTGTATCAATAATAAACCATTACTCTTTAACCTTGCACACCAGCCAGAAGACCAGGTGCTCGAGTCACGAGTCACTTCCACGCTGTGCCGATGGGTCCTCGAGCTGAGGTGGATGCTAATAGCACGAAAGCAGTTGGCCTCCACTGGCTGCACGTTAGATCTGCTGAAGTATTATATTAGTAGTATAGTAGTATATTTTGTCCTTTTAAAGTTACGCGGACTGAAACAACACGTGATGGAGAACATCGATCGGCCTTTCTGCTACCAAACCCGGCCCTCATTACCTCTAATCCCTGGTGAGTTCTGTTGGAATGGGTTAACTCCATTTGAGAACCACTCACTGCACACAGGAAGTGGAGTCCCCCTCCCTATCCTCCCCCCCCCCCCCCCCCCCCTCCTTGATCCATCCCTCAGTGATCAAGAAAGGACTTGATTTCGGAGCTGCAGCTGCGGTCCTCTCTTAACGCACAGAGACTCCCACACAACACACCATCAGATACAAACAAACCCACAAACGCCTCATTAAGCCGCCACTGATCACAGTAATCACTTCATGCCTTGAAAGGGGACAGTTTACACAGAACACTCGTAATAAGAGAATAATTACATCCCAGAGGATGCGATTGCATCAGTGATCCCGAAAACAGGGGGGGGGAAACCAACTGCAGAGATAAGGAAGCAGAGGGAAACAAAAGCTCAAAGGAAAAAGGGAGTTTGGATCTAGCAAAAGACTCTTTTTTTGTGACCACAACTGATAGCGTCGAGGAACAGAGAGCCGCCAACAAGGACTTGATTGTGGAAAGACCTTCCCGGAGACTGCTGTTTGTCTTTCATTGTACCTCTTGGAGTACCGCACTCTATGAGACCAGGAAGGTAGGGACAAACCAGACAAAGACACTCCTATCTCCTGCCACTTGGACGTTGGGATTTCTCTTTTCTGAAATCTTTCGCGTTGCCTTGCAGAATTAAGAGCCAGAGGTCAGGTCATGTGACAGGGGGGGGGGGGGGGGGGTAACCCTCAGTCTGGTTAAGGAAGCCTACGTCATAGACTGAAGACAGATGGTAGTAAAGAGGGGTCGTCCGTATAGTTTTGGTAACTTTCGGAGTTTTTTCGGAAAAGCGGCACCATTTTGGTGTCTCGGCTGAGCTGGGTCGGAGGTCGCCTGCACCTGTAGGGGGGGGGAGAGGGGGGTCTTCAGATTCGTGCAACTTTACGATCGTGTTGTCTTTTGTTTCCTGTCGTTTCATCTAATCACATGTCACACTGGAAAAATGTGCGCGTAGGAGAGGAAGGGAGAGATAGTGTGGGAGCGTTCCTGTTTTCTTTGTGTTCCTCTCTAGGGTGCTGGGGGAAGAAAAAAAAAAAACACAATTCAGGCTGAAACACATTGACTTAGAGGGCCTCTGGCTGTGGACCGGGGTCAGGACTTGAGCCGGGAGGTGTGTTGGAAGTCGTGCGTATCTTCGTGCCGGACTATCAAAGTCAATTTTTCAAAAACCAAATCGGTGGACCGTTTGGTAAAGCCCCTCCAAAAAGCATGATGTCACCACACTGACATCATCGTGGTCCATTCTCAAAGAGGGGTAGATCTCCCAGTGACACATGACTGAGCAGAGAACAACTAAAGTGCTTTTAATCCCCTCGGCCGCCCACTAAACAGCATTCGGTGTGTCCGAGGCCAACGTCTCATATCAAGTCCATTTTTCACGGTATATTATTGTATAACGCCGCTAATCATGCCGCAGTACTTCGGCAGCACGTCTCAAACGGCAGAGAGCCTGGCGAGCCATGACGTAATGGCCCTGAAAACGTGCGGCCTGTTAGAAGCGGGGGCCAAAACACGTGGAGTCGGTCCCCGCCCCGCCCCCCCCCCCCTCCCCACCTCCCCCGGGGCCCCTCTCTGTTCTCCTTTTCCTCGTCTCTCTCTCTCTCTCTTTCTCTCCCTCCACCTCCCTTCTGCTCCACCGCACCCTCTGTTTATGAGTGCATGAATCGCTCTATTTCTCTACAACCCAACTCCCGGCCCACTACCAATCCGGCGACTGCTTCAATAATAGAAGTCCACCCCCCCTGCCCCCACCCCCTCCGTCCGTCTCCCCGTGCTTTCGTTTCCATGACAACCCACAATGAGGCGGGAGAGAGACAGGGTCGGAGGCAAATAGCAGAGACAGGATAAGCCGTGAATGAGAGAGTGGGAGTGCCTTCGCTTGACCTCTGGTTCCGTTTGCATGGAAGGAAAAAAGCCTCAGAGTTTCAGCGAGGTCAAACTGGACAATCGAGAAAAGCGCCAACAGCGGCGCCGCTCAGTCACCACACAACGGGCTTGTCGAGCGAGTACGTTTGGTGCATTTTTGCAGAGTGCTTTTCAATAGGAATGAATTGCAAAAATGCTTTACAGGAGTAGCAATGTAAAAAAAAAAAGGAGAGAAAGTGTCAGAAAATAAGATCAAGATCAAATCTGGAGAGTTTTAGAGATATTTGCTGATGTTTTAGCCACTAGCATGGCTATGCAAAAAAAGAGTCAAACACAATACAGAGGAAATAAATATATACAGTACTTTCTACTTACAAAAGATGGGCCACCTTAGGAATGGTCTCGTTAATGCTAAAAGGTCAAAAGGTCACTCCTGCGCGATAGGACTCGATGATGCGGTGTCACACGGATGGACGGCCTTCAGAGTGACAACAAAGACAACAGAGACAGACAAAGGGGGAAAAGTCCCGAGGTCACGCACACGCTCTCACACACTCGTATGCACACACACACGAGATTAGTTGTTTTAATTCAACTCCCTGGATTACAGTCAGGATTAATTCTACGTACTGGTGAGGAAAAATCTCTGTTATGCCGTAACCACCATAGCTGTGTGCACACAGTGTCTGGCCTATTCTTACACAATTATTTCTCCCAAATGAGTCAAAGTGGAACAGAAGAGATAACATGAGATCATTGGCTTCCACTTGATTGCTTGTAAAAAATAAAAATAAAAAAAAAACTAGATAAAAATAAGTATCTAGTCTCAAATTCCAGAGAGGTAATCCAGGATTACATTATGCTATTGATTCGCAGGTCAGAATTCCTTGTGTGTGTGTGTGTGTGTATGTGTGTGTGTGTGTGTGCAGGACATGTGGAGTGCAGAACCAGTGAGCTCAATGTCATCAACAAGCTCGGGACAACTTGAGCTTCAGAGCAGAAGTAAAATTCCGACTCAACCCCCGCTTCTGCATCTTTTTTTAATCAATCCGTGCGAGAAAGAGTCAAACTTAGCTTTTAGCTGTGCGTGTCGGCACGAGCGGAGTCCGGGACAGTGGGGGGGGGGGGGACATGTCCCACGGGACCTGGCAAGGAAGAGGGCGAGCTCGGTAATCCCAGAGCTTGCGGGCCTCCCAGTGTGGCGTGCTCAATCCCCCCCCCCCACCCCCCCAAGGCCATGCCAAAATCCCCTCGACAGCAGTCCTTATTATTTGCCTATCAGTGGCTTAGCCTCGCGCCCCCCCCCCCCCCAGACAGAACAGAGATAGAGGGATTTAGTGCAGACGAGAGGAGGAAGAACAGAGAAACACTAAAGACAGTACAAACACGATTTACTCATCTCCCCCCCGAAGCTCCTGAGAGCCGAACACGACAGGGGGGGGGGGGGGGGGGGGGGCACTTTTTATCTGCTTCATCGGTGCACTGTCCAAAAGAAGGCGGCTCCTTTGCTGGTTGAGATGAAAATTCTTCCAGATAACATTAAAAAAAAAAAACAGCGCATCGGTGAGCTCCAACGTGCGATGGAGAGACGTGTGGACACAGGAGCTCGCACTGTGAGGAGGAAATAAGTCCATGCAGGATCGGAGGCATTGGGCAGACAAACAAACGGATGAGCACGTTAACCTCGAGTAAAGATTCATTCATTACATGAGAAAGCGTGAGGCAGGAACGGGGGAACAGAATGATGCCAAATTGAATGATGTTGATTTCCTTTCTGACACCATCCAAGGACGAAGGAGACAGATGCCCGCCTTGATTTATTGACCTTTCAACCTCGGATTTGTTCAATCTGGATCATTGCAGAGGTAAATCATCTTCACTGTGAGAGTATTTGGGCTAAAGGGGATGGGAGAGGTTTTCCTTGAACCTTATTATGCAGAAGGAATAATAAATATCATAAATCTACTAAGACGGGAAAGGGAAATGCTACTCAAGCCCGACTTCCAAAGACAAAATAGTTAACTTGAGAAAAGTGGGGATGGGACTAAATTATCCATAAGAAAAATGTCTGACATTCAAAAAGAAAAACTTCAGTGGCGCACGGATCCACAATCACACACAGATGAAGTTACAAACGTGCAGTCCAAGAGGTTCTTGTTTATTATTAAGGATTAAGGTTTAACGATTAAGGTTTATTATTAAGGATTTTTGACAGCATATACAGTAAAAATGAAGTTGTTTTTTCCCCCAGTACAACAACAATAATAACTTAGATCCTGACTGGAGGTTTGTGTGAAATACCATAAAAAATGTCACCAAAAAGCTTGCATATTTATCGGTGTGTTTGTAGAGAAATCTAAAAGACATTAAGTCAGTCGTCTTATTTGGCAAAGCCCTGAGAAAAAGTTTAAAAAAAAATAAAAACATCGGACTTTTTTGCACCTAAAACCGGATGAAATGTTCGATATCTTTGGAGGAAAAATAGAGTCACAGACAAGGCAACTGGAATGGATCCTGCTTTTTGTCCCTGCAGGGACAGCCCCCCCCCTCAGATAATACTGTCCTTTGATGCACAACATCAGCAGCCATTAAAGAAGCGTGTCCTCGCTGTCCTCATTGTGTGTCCTCGGCGGGGTCTTCCTACGAGCGCTGATCGCCGCCCAGATTCTACACAGCACGCCGCCTCTGAAAGCAGCCAATCGGATCGCAGCGTTGAAACACAGGGGAGCAAAAATCAAAACCATCTCAAAAACACACCAACAAGAGTCTTCTTGACTAAAGGGCCCGTATGTGTGTGTGTGTGTGTGTCCTTGCGTGGACAGCTGCTGGTTGAGGAAGCTCACCTTATTCCACAGCTCACCAAGTCGTCCCTGGAGGCGGCGTACAGGAGACAGTCCAAGGTGAACTCGTGGGCGAGCAACTAGGAAGCAGGATTGGACGGATTTGGATTAACGGGAGGAAAAAAAACCACCACAAAGAGAAGACACGAGGCGATCTGTGAGCGAGTTTACCTTATTGATTGTGTTGTGATCTACGGGGACCGAACTGAGCCAGTGCACCAAAGCCCTCGCTTCTGGTCTGGAGCTTTTCTCCGTGGCCGCCCCACCGTCTGACAACGTGCAGGAGGTTTACAAACAGTCAGCGTGGATGGTTCAAATAACAGATATATTCTGTAACGTCGTGGTTTTTAACGTCACACACAAAAAGTAAACTAAACTAAACCAGCACGCGAGCCGTGGCTCGGGCCCGGCAGGCCGCGTGATCGTTTCCCGAAAAACTGAAAAGTCAAGTCTGAGCACGTTATTCCGACGATTCTCTGACGAACCTGTCGGGCGGAAATCTGCAGCCCGGGGGGGGGGGGGGGCGTGGCAGGGATTGACTGGTAAGTGTTAAGAAACACTAAGCAGCATTACCGAGCGTATCGATAATCCAAAGAGGGCTTGGTCTCTTCATGCAAAAGTCCTCATGCTGCAGCTTGCGCAGTTAAGCACCAGACATTAGGCGTAGTGCTGACTCCTCATCAGCGAGGCAAACAGATGGAGATGTTTAAAACAGCAAGAGGATTGGTCTATTAGTCAATTCGTTTACATAAAGCCACATATTTAATTTAATATACGTTATTTATTACAGCAGTTTGTGCACTCTGTAGCCTTGCAATGCTGTATTCTTGTGAACAATTCACAGACCCACACTGACCCATCACCACACACGTGAGATTTCTATCCGGTTGAACGTAGATCTTTTAATCACATGGGTTATTGTGCCACCTATGGGTGCATCGGTGTGGCTAAAAGAGAAAAGCATTACCCTCAGTGGCTTCAGCTCTTCTCAGTGAGTCTATCTGCTCCTGCTTCCTCTGGACAGAGTTCCTCAGTAGCTGCTGATATTCTCTCTCCTTCTCATTCAGCTGACTTAGAAGTCTGAAACAAAACAAACTCTCAGAAGATCAGAAAACGGCAGAGAGCAGAAAGATCCCCTTCGTTATTACGTGAAAGCAAAAAGACTGCATGCTACCGGGCCGTCTCGAGCCGCAGGTCACTCAGTTTCTCACTGAGGGAGAAGCTGCCGTCTGGGGGCGAGTCGGGTCTTTGCGCGTGCGGGACCTCGTACGCGAAAGCCGGCTGCTCCGTGTCTTCTGGCGAAAACACGCCGTCCGAGACAAGAACCACAGGAGTGTCCGGGTCGGCGTACTGCTCTTCAGCATTGCTGTCCTCCGTCTCAAATGAGGACTGCAGCTGGAGTTTCAGCTCTGAGACGGGGGTGTGGGGGGGGGGGGAGAAATAGGAAAATAAGAGGAGTCCCAAAGCTCGGAAGTTTGACCGGACGGGAAGACGCCGTACCTGGTAGCAGCACAGTGATGGCGTCCTGCACGGCCTGCCTCAGCAGATTGTCCAGAGCAAACATCCAGTGAGGTTTCACCTGCTCCTGCCTCAACACCTTCTTCACCTGCGTGAAGGAGCGGAGGGTTTAACGAGATCAACATCTGTCGTCTCTTCCCACCCCCCTCTCTCCCCTTCCCCCCTTCCCACTGCAAAATCCCTATCCGACGTACCGCCTCCTGGAAGCTGAAGAGCACGGCCTGCAGGCTGCTGGGTGACACTGCGGCGGAGCGCATGGCGGTCCGGAGTGCCTGCAGGCGGCCCGTCAGCAGCCTCCGGTCGGGGGTGTGGATGTTGTCCCGCAGGCAGCTGATGAGCTCCGTGATGTTGTCTGCGGTCAGCGCTGTCCCTCGGTCATGCTTTTGAAAGTAAAGGGTAACATAAGGACACACTACTTCTACCTAACCATCGAGGTCTTTCTTGCTCATTAGGGATTACTTTATTTAATAAAATACATCTGATTCCAACCATTTCATTGTATAATAGGAAAAGTAAAAATATAATCTATGATTTGCAATGATTCTGGTTTGCAACATAATTAGATTTTTAGAGAATTGTTATAGCTATTTGTATATGTAGTCTTTGGAAGTACATTTAACCAGAGAAAGAGAGCGACTGCTTTTGAGCATTAGTTAAATGCATTTTAGAAAAGGAACTTCCCACACGCGTTATGCATGAAGTCACTTCTTCACCCACCTGAGGGACAGACTCCAGTATGTTGGAGACGACGAGGCTGATGTAGTCGGTGAGGACTCGGTGCAGCGTGGCTCTCCTCTCGCTGTTTTTTCTCAGCATAAAAAGACCCATGTTCTCATCTGCTGAGGCGGGACTGCTCATGTCTGATGGGTCCTCGGGTATTCTGGACAGTAGCAACAAAGAGATCAATCACACCATAAGAGAATTAAACATTTAAAATATATAAATACAAAAAGATGTATTAGGAATAATTTTTGTAATACATAACACTGCGGAAGGCCTATTGAAATTATAATGTTGGTTATTATTACTTTTATCGTATTATTCTGCACCAACTTTGAGTTGAAAAAGAAAGGAGGTGCTTGAACTTGAAAATGTTAGCAAAGAAATCCGACGTGGCTCTTTTTTTTTTATACGTCGTCGTCTGTTGACTGCATTTGACACAACGGCAGGTCGCCCATTCTACGCCTAAACAGGATGTACCTCATCACAGAATCAGACTGAAACCGCACTGTGGTGTTCCACTGCTGTAAGAGCCTGGTCTATGAGATCTCAATCTCCTGTTGGGCAACAGCCCGACTCACGACAAGAGGCTGCTGGTGCTGGGGGGGCTCTCGGAGTGGTCACTTGCCCCGAGGGGGGACTGGTGCCTCCTGAGGTCCAGCGAGTAGGACAGGTCGATGGAACCCGAGAACGAGTCCGTGTCCTCCACCAGGATGGAGACGGGCACGGACAGGCTGCGTTGGTAGTCAGCTGCAAGCGAGATTGGCGTTAAGATACGAGCGAGCTTTAAATACAGAGTGTGGCGTCTGGAGTGCGGGCGAGACCACCCCCCCCCCCACCAGCAGAGACGTAGTCCACGGGCTCCGATTCCAGCGGCGCTTTGGCCCTCTTCCTGGGAGACGACCTGAGGAAGGTGTCGCTCAGCAGCTTGGCGGACGAGGCCCGGTCGTCGGGTTCCGGCACAAAGCACTTCATGATGAAGGCCTTCGCCTCGTCGGACATGCACTCCGGAACCTTGGGGTGGATCTTGAACATGCCCACCTGGATGGGATTGTTAAAAGTAAATTGTTCAGTTTTGCAACTTTACCTTGGGATAGTGCAATAAAAAAGTCTACAGAGTTCTGTGAGGCTTTGTTATACAGATAAAACTCGAAAAATTAGAATATCGTGCAAAAGCTCATTACTTTCAGTAATTCAACTTAAAAGGTGAAACTAATATATTATATAAACTTATTACATGCAAAGTGATATATTTCAAACCTTTATTTGATACAATTTGATGATTATGGCTATATATACACACACACTAATATATTAGTTTAACCTTTTAAGTTGAATTACTGAAAGTAATGAGCTTTTGCACGATATTCTAATTTTTCGAGTTTCACCTGTATGAAATGGAGGCAGATTTTGGGCACAGTAGTGCTTCAAGTTAAAAACCAACCACGTGATAGCCATGCTAACATGCTAATGTTATACCAACCACGTGATAGCCATGCTAACATGCTAATGTTATACTAACCACATGATAGCCATGCTAACATGCTAATGTTATACTAACCACATGATAGCCATGCCAACACGCTCATGTTAGACTGACCGCACGATAGCAATGCTAACACGCTAATGATCTTTCATAGTTGAATGTGTTAGCATGCTAACACTAAACACAATGCAGTGCTGATCACGCCGACAGTTGAAAAGACGACGCTTGGGTAATTTATCCTGAAGCAGACGGAACCGTATCTTCCAAATCTAACGGCACCCTGTCCAATAGTTAAGATGTTTCAGACCGAACCAATAAATAGAGGCCAAATGTAGAACTGTGCCGTTACAAAAGCACCACAATCTGTGTGTGTGTCAACTTTTCCTTGGTTACCTTGAACATTGCTGCCTGAGGACTTCCCAGCTCATGGAAGGGGGGTTTGCCTGTGGCCATTTCTATAATAGTGCACCCCAGGGACCAGATGTCGGCCGGCTTCCCATAACCCCGAGGCCCTTGGTCTATGATCTCCGGGGCCATGTACTGAAGAGTTCCTATTCAAATACAAAAAAACGGTAAACTGTTGTAATCAGTTATGTGAAATTAAAAAAATGGTATCTGTATGAAACAATTCAGCCATGAATTATGAATAAATGGGCATCAATTTACCAGCAAACGTCTCGGTACACGGGTTGATGCCTGCTAATCGTTTAGAGGTTCCAAAGTCAGAGATCTTCAGCACTCCGCTGTATGTGTTGATCAGTACGTTGTCCCCCTGCAGCAAAGACACACAACACACTGCAGTCTCACACCACCAAGCTCAAAATGATGCCATTTGTCCCCTTCAAGTCCCACGGTGACCCCACTCGCCTTGATGTCCCTGTGGACTATCTGATTGTCGTGAAGGTACTTGAGTCCATCCAGGATCTGTTTGGTGTAGAAGATGATGGTGGCCTCGTTGTCTTTCAGGGGACCCCATTTGGAGCGCAGGAGGGACGACAAACTTCCTTCGAGATTAAGAAAAGTGTAACATGATGTAAGCGGATTCATCAACAACCTCGACCATGTCCACTGAATCAAGAGATGATTTGTGTCCCACTGGTAAATGCGATAAGTCCCGTCCCGGCTTCATGTGGCAACACCACACTATTTTTTGCCATATTGCACATTCTTTCAACAACCACGCCACTGTCTGAAGACGTTTCTTTCTTCAATGAGCCCGGATGTTGAAACCACCCACTTTCTAGCGAATGTCTTCGGGTACGAGTTACACAATGACAATGTCAAACCACATAAACAACACCAGCCAGACGCCCACTTCCTCCATGCTTAGTCAAAGGCATCGTCCTGTACCAAAGTCACAGTGAGTTTGGAAAAAGGAGGAGGGATTCGTTACGTCAGCCCTTCCAAGAAGGCCCGCAGTGTTTGGTGGCCTGTTTTCACTTCTGGGAAAGAACATCCTTTCATCTGGTGACCTTACACTAGTTTGCTAATGTCCAATTATTAACTTGGGCAACACTGATGTATAATTCCAGGTCTCTGTGTCATAAAAGTGAAAAAAAGTATTAAGTACAGAGTAGAATGTCTAATCTTAGACAACCTCCTGCAGCCTTATACAATGTTAAGACTCATACTGCAAGGTTTGCACCTTATACCTTATTTCATGTATTAAAAAGTTTGGGTACGTTTGTGTGGATTTTGGCTGAAGAGGTCCATTTAGTGGTGGACAGTCACCCTGCACTGCGTAGCTCAAAGTTCACACTTTAGGATCCGTACCTCCAGGTACTTCCTCCATGAAGATCTTGATGAAGCCGTCCTGACTGACGGAGCCGAGGTATTGAACAATGTTCCTGTGTTTGAGCCTCTTGTGCAGAGCGATTTCCTCGTGTAGGGGCTGGGAGTACCTGGGGAAGAGGGAAATAAAAGGGTGAAGGGTGTGTTTTACAAGGTCAACGACACAGCATCCTAGAGGGTTTATTAAGGTCGCTGATGACTTTATATTCAAACAAAACCTGCACAGTTATTGCCGTGTTGGACAAATCAGTTTGATAAAAGTCAGAAAAGCTCAAGGGAGATGCATAAATAAAAGACAAATGACAAAAACGACAAAACTGTGAGCAGTGTAAAATTTGTATTTGAGTTGAAAAAAATAAACTTGAAAAGCTTGAAAAACCTGATGTCACATGACAGCTGGGGACTCTATTAATACAACAAACACTGGTCCTTAAAAAGGGATTTAAACGTTTCCCTCGGAGGGAATCCGTTTATCCACATGACGTGGAATGAAAAGTGTAAACACTCATCAGTCTCGGTGCCAGATCACTTCCCTTCAAGGTCATTGTGGGGAAACGGTGCGTCTCCCGGTAAGGGGTGAGTGCGAGTGTTTTCTCATACGTGCGGTCCCTCTCAGGGATTTCCTTGATGGCGATGCGTACGTGGTTGCTCTGGTCCCTGCCAGCGTACACCACTCCGTAGGTCCCTTTACCCAAGATGACCTTGTCGCCGTTGTCATTGGTCTCATAGATGTACTGCGGGAGGAGGGAAAAAAAAAAACGAAAAATCTGAGGAATCTCTCGAGGAGGAGAGAGAAATGTGCACGATGCAGCACGGACACATGACTGTGTTTTGGGGAACGTCTTCATGTCGCTGGGACTGACCTCTGGGATTCCCTGAGCCACTGGGTCTCGGTCCTGGTCGGGCTGCTCAGCCAGCTGAAGCAGAGAGTTCACCAGCTCGCAGAAACTAGTGACGACACAGAAGGAAGAGGCCTTATTGGAGGAGACAATGTGAGCCAAAAACAGGTTTCGGGGGATTTCCATTCAAATGAAGAGAATGCCACCGACATCAGAGGTGCCGACAGACTTTAACCAAGGAGGTGACCCAGTAAAAGGTATAGAATCAACAGTTTTCAAGCAGCGGTTCCCCTTTGAGTTCATGAATGACACACAGGAAGAAGCTAGTGTACAAGTGGCAGCAGGCGGTCGACAAGACTCATTTAAAAAAAAAAAAGCATCGCTTCCCTCAAATCAAATGCAACTGTATTCCTCACCCTTTACAGTGAAGCTCAGAGGGAAAGCACAGCTGGAAGTCATCCGAGTTGAAGTGGACGTACAGGAAGCAGCTCCGCTCATCAATCTTTGAGACACTTTAGGGGGGGGAGGGAAAAAAAGGCTAATTTAACCATCCTACATTTACTGTGTAGAGCTCTGATAGACATAAAAGGATGTTGACACAACAGACTGTTTACCCATCAATGCGCGCTCTGTTGCAGGGAGAGGGTTGCAATACAAAAAAGGTATCAGCTTTGGGATCGATTGAGTCAGTAAACGCTGAGGAGCGAGGCCTCAAACACAATACCAGCCCATAAAGTTGTTTGCCTTCGGGGGGGGGGGGGGGGGGGGCTGGTTCCTCCAGCTCAGCACATTACTGCTTTTTGGGTGTTTGCTGAAAATTGCCCGAGTGGCAAATCGAGCGCGGGGCCAAGGTACACGGCGACGTCGGGTCTGACTGACAGGCCCCCGTTTCCCAGGCAACCCCACGTGTTTTGGGCCCCGCGACGCAGCCTCAGGCTGGAATCACACACGGAGCTGACAGCGCGTGACGTGCTCCACTTACCTCACTCCGCGGATTGCAGACGCTGGGAAAGTCCACTGGTGTAGGCCTTTCTGTGAAGTCGAGGAGGGGGGGGGGGGGGGGGGGGGGGGGGGGGGGGGAGTAAAACACAGAGAGAGACGGCATGTTGTGCTGAACACGGGCCGAGCGGAGGAGCGAGACAAAAAGTAACAAGGTCGTATTTCTTTCTTTCTTCGCGGCGCGCACAAACCTTCACGGGCGTGACGTGTTCCAACTGGACGGTGCGACTTCGGTCCTCCTCGCTCACGCACACCATAGCTGGCTGGAGGACTTTGCTGGGCTCCAGAATGAGCACCTGAAAGGCAGGACATTCGTATGCATATTTGTAACGGGGGTGGTGGGGGGGGGGGGTGTAAATAGTGCTTCGTTCGTGGGTGATGGAACGCGCGGAAGTTCTCAGCGGGGACTCACTGGGCAGCGGCCCGTGAAGTCAGTGGGCCTACAGGTCTGCAGAAGCAGGTCCATCCAGAAGTCCATGGTGTCTTGTTTAGCGGATTTCACCTCAGGTAGCTTTGCAAACTGCCGGTACAGGATGTAGGTCTCCATGATGGATGCCACGTACCTGAGCAGGAACACTTGCCTGATTAATCCTCGCGCAATAAACCCAAAGGCCTTCTGGGAGAAAAGTATATGCACTCCTTTATCAGATGGATCGATCATCACGACGCGCTGCACGATCACGATCGGTGAAGAAGTGCCTTACCAGACCGGCGCCTGCAGCCTGTAGAGTTTTTCTGAGGCCGAGGTGACTTTCTGATGCTCGTTGACGAGGATGTTGGCTCCGAGGTAGAAGCCGACGTCCCAGTAGTCCTTCATCTTCTCCAAGCTTCCTTTCCGGCCCAGCAGGGTGCTTAGAGTCACGCCTGAACACAAACACAACAGAGTGAAACAGAAGCATCCCCAAACTAATAGACATGCATAAAACATTTAAACTGTGGCTTTGCTAATTTGCTAATAACCTTTGGATTTTACCCCATAAACATGATATGTAAAATTGGGGGTAAAGTTGGTTACTATTTGTCACTGATTCCCTCCGACCAATAAAGCGGACTGCATTACCAACCTGTTTTGCGCATCTCGATGGAAGTGTCAAATTCATGTCCAGCAACCATCAGGAGGACCACGTGGTTGATGCCCGAGTGCAGAGTTGGCTCCATCTCAAAAGCCTTTCCATACCTGTGGAACAGCACAAGAACACCGGCGAGCTGAAAACCAGCACCGTGACATCGGGCACACCAGGACAACGATGCAAATTAAACCGCAAACGCATGCAAACCCGGGCAGCCTGTGCTAAAAGCCCGAGGCTGGTCCGGCGAGAACCGGTCCCAGAGCGCCAAGCGGCCGTACCAGTAGCAGGCCTGGTCTCTGCTGCGCTGATCGGTGAAGCCGGAGCTCATGAACATGTCCTTGTAGATCCGTCCACACAGGCAGTAGATGTCCGACACCACATTGACCCCCGACTCCACGATGGGAAGAATGACCCCCAGGGCCTTGGCGCGATCTCCGGGCTTATTTCTCCTGGCGGGACAAAATGTGACTTTGTCAGTGGTGAGGGGCTTTGACCAATACCCTTCATATAATACACGAGCACGGAAAAGGCTGCACGCCGCAGAGAATAAATCACGGGGGTGTAAATGTGTTGACTTGTAGTTTAATGCACTAGGAGCCGTCTGGGTACCTGTTCAGAGCAAATATGTAGTTAAATTTGATGTTCTGGTGTTTCGCGACCAGACACGAGGGCAGGTCGTTGAGCGTCTCCACCAGTTTGATTATAGCATCGTAGTCCTGCGAAAAGAGGGGTGTAGCATTCCAAAGCGTTATTCACCTCATGGAGAGTCATCGAATAGTTTCACTTTGTGAGCCGCTGCTATCCAAACACATGACCTACTGCCAGGTCTCTTGCAGGCCCCAAATCAGTTTGCTAAATCGAGTTAAAAAATAAATAAATGCATTGATACTTTTTTCTTATATTGAACACTACAAGCACGCTGGGCTCTGCAACCGATCAAGATGATGACCTGAACTTTTTTTTTCTTTTTTAAAACAATAGCTGAGCTGTTGCGGCAGAGAAGGGGGGCGATCCGACATTCCTCCTTCTGGTGCCGCGCTCGGACCCCGCCCATCCACGGCCTTCACGCTGACCTCGAACCACACACACAGCAACACCCAGTCACGGGCACACAGGTCAACACACACGCACGCACGCACCTGGATGTCCCTGTAGGACAACAGCAGGTTCATGACGATGTCGGGGGTGAGCAGCTCCACGCTGTCCAGCCGCTGCTGGATGCGGCTCAGCTCGTCGCTCAGGGCCCGGCCGCTGAAGCGCTCGCGCGCCGTGCGGATCTCGTGCCTGATGGACTCCTGGAAGTACTCGCTGTCGGGCACAAAAGAGGGAGCGAACGATGACGACGATGACGATGATGATGATGTTGTTGTTGTTGGACAGTGAGCGACGCCTGACCTGGACTGAACTTGCACGTTGTTCAGCAGATGCACCACTCTCTCCACCAGCGGGGTCAGCAGGGGCTCCAGCTGGAAACTGGGCTGCATCAGGTCCTGGATGGCGCTCATCATGGTGGTGGCGTCGCAGGCGAACACTTTGCCCTGAGGCGACACCACGTACGGGATGAACGTGTAAGTGCCACACTGCTCCTGGAGGTGGAGGAGGTGGAGGAGGAGGAGGAGGAGGACACACACGTCACACACCAGGAGATCCTGAGAGTCCTCGGTGCTTTGCATCGGAATGCTTGAAGTTTCTTTTCAGGTCTTTCCCGAACGCAATTGATTAACTTCCGATTTGGCCTTTACTCTGTAGATAATGTGGACTTTATCAAATCGTTCTTATCTTTGACTCCTGCAGGGGTTGCATTGTTTTTTGGGGGCTTTTCGCTGGTCTACCTAGTTGTGCATTCACTTTCTATGGATTCTGTGCATCTTATGAGGTCACAAATTTCACAGACCAGCACATAGAAGAATATTCAATATTACATGACATGTCGCTTTTTATCCAAAGTGACTTTTCAACCATGGCGGTACAAACTCAGAAGAGCAAGAAACAAGAAAGTACAATTTCATCAAATAAGCCGATTTGCAACTTGTTATGGATAAGAGTCATTATTAAGTACAACTTAGTGCTACGGTTTGTTAGTTTTTGTAGAATCATCAGCTGCTTATTTGAGGGATAAACAACAGCTCCATCATCTCTCTCCCAACAACAACAACAACCAGTGGGTAAAGACAGCATGGCTCTCATTTCAAAGTCACCTTGAGCGCCTGCACGTCACTATCCTGCTTGTAGCAGTATAGAATGATGTTGTTGGTCATGCTGAAACTTTCCCTCACTCCCAGGTGATAGTAAAGGGAAGGCTGGCAGAAGGAGTCGCTCATCTCCACCACGGCCACATCTGTGTAGGGGGGGGGGGGGGGGGGAGAAATGGATTCGGGTTAGTTTGCGTAAGAAGCGCGCGCGCGCGCGAGTCGTCCGAATGACCCCGACTTGCCTGCGTTGTAGAAACTATCCAGAATGTCTGTGGTGCCCAAAGATAACCTCTCGAACGAAATAGTTTTGAGAAGCGCGTGCGCGTCGGCGCAAGCTTCCTTCAGGCAGCTGAGAGTCAAGCTCTCCTCGCCGTGCGGCGCCGACGCGTCCTCGTTCACGACGTACGCCACGGACACGGCGCGGGTCCGGCTGCGCGGGGAGGTGAGCTGCTTCCCCGCGGCCGCCGCCGCGCCGCCGCCACCGCTCGGGTCCACGGACGAGGCGTCCTGCCACAGGCTGCCGGCGGACACGCGCACGGGGTCCTTGCGGCGCTGGTCGTGCAGGCTCATTCTCCTGCGCTCCGTCGTGTACATGTTGCGCGTTTGTTGTTCCGCGGCGCGAGCTCGACGCAGAAGCGGCACCTCGTTTGGGGGAAGGGAGGGGGGGGGGGGGCGCTGACCAACAACGACAACGAAAAAAAAAATGCAGCGACACGGTTGCGCGTTCGTGTAATTCCCCAGGTGTGTCGACGCCCACGGGAATGACGTATCCACTGTCATTCCCGTACTCCTCTCTCCAGTCGATCCGCCCCCCTCTCCTTTCCTCTCCTCCCTCCCCTCCGCCCCGGTGACATTTTGAGTGAAACTGAACGGAGACTCTCACGTGACCTCCGCCCTGGAACATTTTTCCACTAGTTTGTGCCACTTTGGGGTCATTCTATTGAGTAAGTGCGCCTCACGTGTCTTGCAACCACCGCAGTGACAGCTTTTCAACAAGCCTCTTTCAATGAGGTCTTAAAAAACAAAATATTAAAGGATAGAAAGTCGAAATTATGAGCCATTATTTCATCAATTCAACTTTATCCGTCTATCTCTTCTATTGATGGTGGCGCATGTAGTTTGATGCGGTTCTAATCCATGTCGAGGTGTCCCTGAGCAAGACACCCAACCCCTAATTGTTCCCCAGGCAAACATGTAACGCATGGGTTATGATGCAATGTTAGTCGCTTTGGATAGAAGCGTCAGCTAAATTCTTTTTTGTGTGTGGCGGAAATGGGCTTCGATGCATTAAAGAGAAAAAAAAAAACGGTGGGCAGGCTGGGTCAGGCAGAGGAATCTTGTGGTCTCTGGCTTTGCTTCACTTGCAGCCATGTCGAGTTATTTGGTTTACTTAAAAGCCAGAGCGTGCAGTTCATTCAAGACAATGCAAAGTTTTATATGTCCAGTAAATATTCATCGTAAAAACATGACAACGTACAAAGTCCTAGCCAAATTCCCACCGTCTTTATTTACAGTACACAAATGCTTTTGTCTTCAGAAACAAACAAACAAAAATAAAAACACGGAAGTCTGAGAATACATACAGCGGGAAGGACATTCCAGCATTGACTATTTCCCCCCTGCACTACGAAAGCAAAAAAAGGTCATATGATTCCATGTTGTGTGTCTAATGGTTTACTCTCGACAATAATGTGATTCACATTCCACGTATCGTACGTTGACATTTACAGCTGGGACATGGACAAAAGGTTAGTCTCCTGCTAGACTGAACTGAGCGCTGTGATCCAAAAATATATATATATATATATATATAACTAACTATTGTATTCATCTGGCACCGAGCACGTGGCGTTGTGAGCACTTGTCGGGTGTGAACGAGTCAGACAGACATTACACAGTCAACCTGAGAGTAGGAAGTCTTCTTTGAGAGACAGTCGTGGCAGGTTTGAGCAATCGTTCAGTAATTACAGAATATACAAACCGGCCGTGTACTAGAATTGTATCAAACCACATTTTCCTCTCCATTGGGCTCCGTTCCTCGCCGACACAGCCATCCGATGAGCATTGATGGTGAGATTTGACAATCTGAAGGGACTCGAAGCGAGGCCTTTTACTCGTCGAGGCCCTCGTCGTCCTCCTCCTCCTCCTCCTCCCCCTCCGCCTTGGCGTCCACCTCGGTCGTATCGGAAAACTCGTGCAGGAGGACGTACTCGCGGCTGCTGAAGCCAAACTTGATGACGTCTTTCTCTTTGAGCTCGTAGTAGCGCTGGCCTTCGATGCGCTGGTTGTTCAGGTAGGTGCCGTTGCCGGAGCCCAGGTCGATGATGTACGGCCGCACCCTGCGCCCGCTGGTGCCGTCGGCTCGCGTGAACGCCATCAGCCTGCAGAAATGCAGACAGAAAGTGTTACTAATACAGAAAAAAAATGAACTACGTATAATGCGACATGGAACGACAACCACGGCAACGTAAAACTCCCACGGATAACGCCATTCTTACCGATACTGGAATACGGCGTGTTGCTTGGAGCAGGATGGGTGGTCGATGGGGATATCGGCGATCTTTCGCTGTCGCCCCAACAAATAGGCACTCTGCCTGTGAATGTACATGACGGGAAGGGCCTCGTCGTTCTTGAACGGGTACAGCCGCCACCGGCGCTTTGGGATGCGGGCCTCGGGCGGCTCGTTGTACTTGATCACCTCCCCGCGGAATGTGTTTGTGTCTTCCGTCAGCGCCCCCGAAAGTCCAAAGTTGGGCTTCTCTTTCTCAGCAGGTGGGTCGCCCGCTCCCTCGGGCTCTCCCGAGTCCGCTTCCTGGGCTTCATCCCGCCGCTGGCGGTTTTCCCTGCGCCGCTCGTTGTGCTGCTGCCTCTCGGCTTGCTGCGAGGCAAACACGCCGCCGCCACCACCGCCGCCGCCGCCTCGCTCCCTTTGTCGTTCTCGGCCACTCTCCCGCGGCCTGTCGGTTTCCCACCTGCTCCGCCTCTCCTCCGGCTGATCGTCTCGCCGCCGCCGCTCATCGCCGCCGGCCCGGTGCTCCTCCCGCTCCTGGGAGATTTTTTTTTTGGCAAGAAGGAGATTATTTGTCCATTGCAAGCTTGTACAGGTGGGAGTTGTTTGCAGTGATTACCGTCTATTGTAGGAGTCTCTTTACTGTAGGTGGGCTAAGACTCTGATTACGTTATTGTTATTACAGTAAGAGCAACAACAGAAACTAATTGACATTTGTGGTAGTCATGAGACTTACACTAAAAGTGCTCATGTGCTAATACTTTGGAGTTGTTCGGAAATCTGGCCCAATGTAGCCGAACAAACCAACGTTATTCCAACCTTTTGAATAAGCAATAAGACTGTTTGGAATTAGATGACGATAGACATGGTTATACCTGGGCAAAAAGTGCTCTATAGTGACAGAAAGTGGTATTTGTCACTAGAAGTGTCGGTCCAGCAGCACCAGTGTGAGGTCACTTTTCAATCTATTTGTAAAGCTTTCAAGAAGTGTCCCGCCGTGATTTAGAACCCACTCACCCGCTTTACTTTGCCATCGGCCCCGCGGTGAGGGGGGGAGCGGCTCCTTCTGGTTCGGGGAGATCTGCTGCCTCGCCTGACCGGAGACGTCTCTCTCCTCCCCGGGGAACGCTCCCTCGGCCGGGCGGGGGACCTAAGCGGAGAACCCAAAAAATAGGTGTGAATGCAGCTAACGTTTTTTAAAAAGGCTGCTAAGTTTAAAGGCATTTGCGACGAATGACCCACGCAGTAAAAACACGCGGTTAAAACGGAGTCACGTGGGGACCACTGATGGGAAGAAGCATCACCTGCTCGCTCGCCGCCTCGGTGGACTCGAGGTGCCGCTGGATCTCGACCTCGAGCGGCGGGATGTCTGTGGCCTAACGGGGCTCACTTGCTCCTGCTTTATCTGAACGTTGGGCTCGCGCTCCGGTGATTGCCGCCTCCGGTGTCGCTTTTCTTTGGTCATTCTGATATGTGTAAAACAATCCAACGGTTATTTAACTAAACACACATCGCCGTGCTAACAAAGGCGTTCAAAAAAACACAAGAGCTAACTCGCGATTACAAACTTCGACTGTTGTGCTCAAAATGACTCACTTCCGCTTCCGGCGGTACGTCGAGAATTTTGCGTCAACGGGGACGCGATCAACCCTTCACTTTGGTTCCGTATGCATGAATCTCTCATTTGTGGGATTTTTACTTAAAGTCGGTTTTTATATAATGACTGAACTGATTTTTTGAATGAGCATCATTCTATTTTTAAACTACCAAGGAACATTATCAGAGGTAAAAGTCACGTTCAATTGCATTGACATCAAATGGAAACCCAGCAACCCATCAGCCGTATTGTTGTGTCGTGATTATCTGAGTTATTGTTTGTAGTCCCCATTATGAGCAGTGCATTTGTTAACCAAACGGCCGAATCCACCCGGACACATTTAAGCGGGGCGCCGGGACGCTGTTGCCGTGACAACTTTTCGTCAGCAACGTCATCGATATTTAGTTAGTTAATACGCTTGTGATTTTAGTGTATAGCTCTATTGTTTTGACAGAGACGACACAATGGCTAAATCTACACCATTCGAGTGCCTCGTGAAACACGACAGTCCAGTTTTGGTCGAAAGATCAAACGGAAAATTCACAACGGTGAGTTTAAAATGTAACAGCGACGTTGGATTGAGCAAGTTGTGGAAAGCAGGAATACAGGAAATACATGATTTACAATCTGTTTAAACGTGCAGAGGAGTTTCCAATTATATAAATAGAGCAAAGCTAGACACTTGAGTCAAAAACAGACTACAACATTATATAATGGAAGCAAACATAATTAGAAATCATTTTCTTAAAAAGCTCAAACATGTCATCAGAATCATTTATATGTATCAACAATTCCTTAAAAATGTGGTTATTGACAGGAACATATTTGATTATCTTCAAATTATTAAAAGAAGATCTAAGAAGGTAAACATGTTCCACCCCCTACAGCCCAAATCCACAGCTGCTGATGACCCCAGGCTGGAAAACATCCTCAACCGCATCCTTCCACCCAGGTGGAGCCCCCACCGTCTCGCACGGTTGAACAAGTACGAACCGCATCGTTGTTTTGTCTCTCTGCTCCTGCGTGGCAGGGAATGGGTGGAGGGAGACCAGCTGTGGGCGCAGCAGGTGTCCGTGGCACCGTGTACCAGAGAAGACGTCATTGGCCTACAGGAACTGCTGGACGAGAAGCTGCAGCAGTGGCAGGCCAGGGGAACGGGAATCTGTCCTCTCCGCAGGGAGCTCTTTTCCCAGTGCTTTGGTAAACCGAGGAGGCCCGAGATCGATCGATTCGACCGAGTCACAGATGGACGATACAGACCGAAGGCTGAGAGACCCACGATTCTCACCCACATCGACTCCCATCGCCCTCTTCTCTTGACTTTCCTTCAGATGAGCTGATCAGACAGGTGACCGTCGAATGCGCTGAGATGGGTCTGCTGCTCCTGATGGTCAGAGACGAGATTCAAATTACCCTGGCCGTGTACCGGGCCCTGAGCCAGAGCAGCGCGGCTTTTGGAATGAGGAAAGCGCTGCAGGCCGAGCTGGGGAAGAGCGACGGGGAGAAAACCGTGAGGACAATCGTTTATTCAATATCAAGTCTGGCTTAATTTGACGACTTAAAGCTTATTACACACACACAGCCGAGGACACTTATCTGAAATGCTGGCGACTTTTACCGTAGTTCAGTTTTCACTGTTTTTTACTACGGTATCCAGCAGGGAGCCTCGTTTCACCATAAGTGGAAAATAAAGAATACTGCTTTTTTGCTTCATTCGTCTTTTTACACGCTTAGGTTTGTGATCTGGGGGAGGAAGAACGTGAAGAGCTGTGGAAGCAACTGAACCAGCTGACAGCTTACAAAAAACATTTAGACAAGAGAGAAAAGGAAAGGCGACAGGTGGAGGAGAAGATTCACACCCAAGAGGTTCAGTTCCTGAAGAGAATCAACCAGCAGCTCAAGGTGAGCTTTATTTTTTTTTAGATTTAGAGTTATGTCGACACATTTAGATTTTTATATTTGTCTTCTTTTTCAGGACCAAGTGACAGCGATCGCTGATGCAAAGAAGTAACTTTGCCTCCATTTCCCAGAAAGCAATGTGCTTCTTAAGTGGTTTCAGTTGCAATAAATATATTTCTCAATTCTGAAAAGATTAAAAAAAAAGGTTTTCTTTCAAACACATTTCTGTGTTTTTTTCACATGAGCACCGTGGCTAATCCAGAACACAGTCTACCGTTCCTAGTACACAATGTCATATTGGTATTTTTTGTCTCGTTTCAAAATAAAAAATGAATGTAAACCAATTGAAATTAACAGGTATTTTATTACAGCGTGTAACAAGTACAGTTCACAAAAACTATACCGTTCTCTTGAACATCAAGAGAGCATCACACGTGTATATGACAAATGAATGAAAGGTCATTTAAAAGCCGTCCTGGGTTGAAGTGGAAAAGACGCGATACAAACAGTCCTTTCCCAGAGAGACGGAGGAGGAGGAGGAGGAGGCACCAAGTGGCCGCTTGATGAAGACCCTTCACACACAGTCAGCATTCCACCTTCTGCCAACTCGGCTCTTTCAGTGTGACCGCGCTGGCGTGTAAATGTTGGTGCGTTACAAAATGTGGCGCTTCCACTCTAGTGCTTTGGCCTTTTGGCCTTGCGTCCTTCTGTGGCTGCTGCCGGGGCCTTTCTGTTCTTGTTCTTGTTTTTCACATTGTGCGTTTCGTAATAGCGGACTCCAAACTTCTTGGTCCTCTTGGCGCGGTCTGCTGCTCTTCTCTGTGGAGGTGGACGAAGAGGAAAAACAAAACATGAGCTTTTCAACTCAACCTCATTCCAGCTACATGACTGAAATATCTTGGATTTCTAAGGGGGGGGGGGGTCACGACAGGGGAAACACTGTATGTGTATATACATCTGTTGGGGCGTCAGAAGACCAGCGCTGCGTACCTGCTTAGAAGTCTGCCTGGGGGGTTGTTGTGTGGACTCCTCGTCCTCCTCGGCTTTCCTCTTCTTGCTCCTCTGGTCTGCGTCTGAAGCAGAGTGTGAGGAATGGGGAGTCGGCGTTATTTCAACAGAAGGTCAACCTGACCTGCCCCGGCTTGAGTTGCTACAGGCGAATACCACGCAAATCACTATTTATGGATTCTTGTGTCAAACTTTGGATAAAACATATTCGATGCCAGGCTTAATTCTGAGCTTTTCTTTTAGTTCCTGAAGAAATGTACAAAGTCCAAAATAAATATTTCCCTTAAATCGAACCCCACGGCCCGGAGAAACGCGGCGACTGACCTTTTCTCCTTTCTTCCTTTGATGCCGCCGCCGCCGCCTGTTTGATCTTGATGTCCTTGCACGCCTTGTCAGACAGCGCCTTCGGTATCCTGTCCAAGGCAATAAAGCAAAGGGTCAGGACCTGTGATCGCCACGTGACTCCACCGAATGAAACAAAACAGAGAAAGACCAAGACGAGGAAGTCAGTGCGGTTTGAGAGCGGACGGACCGGATCGCAGAGAAGCGTTGGGATTTGGCCCGGTCCAGGAAGTGCTTGTACTTGGAGATCTTGTCGTCCAGCTCGTAGATCACCTCCCGGGGACTCTTGTTGCGGTTTGCGTGAGCTGCTGCTGCTGATGATGCTGCGGACTCTTCCTCCTCAGGCTCTCCATCGGCCGGCTCAACATCGGCACCGCCTTCCTCGCCATCTTTCTTTCCTTCTTCTTCTTCTCCTTCCTCCTCCTCCTCCTCTCCTTCTTCGCAGTCTTCCTCGCCATCAGAGCCAGAGAAGTCCAGGTCGGGCATTTCCACAGGAACCAGGTCTTCCTCATTGAACTCCGGGGCCACGTTGATCTTGCCAAAGTTCTGTCTCACGTTAGACAGAATCTTGGTGACCTGCTCTTTCTTTCTCTGCCGCTCCTTCTCTTGTTCCTCCGAGGTGGCCTCCGGGTGGTCTGGCTGCTCCTCCTGCACTTTCTCAACTGCCTCCGCGGGCCCTTGAACTGCCAATTTGTCCGTGTCCTAGAAAAACAAAGACAGAGACAAAAATCAAAAGGTTGACCACGCGGTACCACGCGGGTCATTTAGCGATAAGATCGAGGGAACTCTTACCGCGTGATCCCCCTCAGCCCCCGGGGGTTTCACGAAGAAGGGGATGCGCCCTCTCTGCCAATCATTCAACACCATTTTGGAGACCGTGGAGAGATCTGGCTCACCGCCCTGTAGAAGGCCAACGACGCATTGCCATAGTTGAGGGTTTAAACGAGCAGTTGACACATAAATACAACCAAGTGTGAGTTAAATAAGTTTACAAGATAAATTCAAACCTGAGGCAGAGCTGTTTAAAGGAGCCAGAAAAGGAAAGATTCAGACCTTTAGAAGTTTCCCAGTGCGGAACGCCAGCTTTTCCAGGAAGTTTTCAGCAGAGTTCCAGGTGGGGATGCGGTAGGTCTTCTGAATGTATTCTGGCTTGGCCCGCTGCAGGACCGCCTCGATGTGCTCCTCAGGGTTCTTGATCTTCTCCACTTGAACCTTTGAGACAACGGGAGGGAAATAGGGGCGCAGTTTAAGATTTGGACCGGCAACCTTATCCGTTAAACAAGACCACTTGGCCGAAATGACAAAGCCTTTCTATCTGTTTCTATTGGCTATGGAGGTGCACCAATGATTCTCCTCTATTGTAGAATTGGTTTATGGCACAACGCGAAGAAGAACAAATAGACTCACCACTCCTTTCAGGACAATATCTGATTCACTGTCTTCTGAAGGGTAGACGACGCCAGGACAGTCTATGAGGAAGATGCGCCTCATCAAAGTGATGTACTGCCACACCTAAAAAAAGGGGAAGAAAATGAGGATTTCTAAATGCTTAAATCCATTCAAGATGCTCCAAACATTTCTCCCTTCCACGATCGGTTGATCAGACGTCCCAATGTAACGTCTCGCTCTGCCCCCCCTGTCTGTCCTTCGCATAGCACGGGAAAAAACCCCTCCCCTCCGGGGCTACTTCTCGTTGCTTTGGCCAAAATTTGGACACATAACACATTCCATATTATTAAACCTGGAACACTGTGTGTGAGAATGAAAAACGAGGTGTGAAATAAAGGAGTCACTGGCTGCTTGTGCAAAAGACTAATCTTTCGTCTCCTTTCACGTGTGGTTTGCCTGCACTGAGAAGGACACTCGAGACGTACCTTTGTTTCTCCAGCGAGGGGGGCCACATTGCAGACCTTCTTGGACCGCAGCGTGTTGATGACCGAGCTCTTTCCCACATTCGGGTAGCCAATGAAACCCACACTGATCTGCTTTTTGTCCGTGTGGAGCTGTGGGAGGCAGAAAAAAACGAGTCTGAATGTGGCGTTTCCTCCTCGAGTGGCGGCGGTAATTCGAGACGAGGCTCTCTTGCAACACACCAAGCGGCCGGGTCGTCGCTCCAGAGACACAATCCAGCTCGTTCAGAACACAAACCCAAAAATATTTTCTTCAGTCAACAAGAAAATCACAAAGCCTTTCATAACAGGTACAGACGACTTTTCTTTTCGTCCCCAGGAGGTAAACTGAAGGCAGTTTTGGAACAAGCTTCTCGTTGTTTTTGGAGAACGCAGCGCAGAGAAAAAGGCTGTTGTCTTTCTCAATACCACAGCATTCAATTTACAGAGAACATTCCATTTTATATGAACTTTATCGGATCTTATGTGGTAAAGGTTTGCAAATTTGATTTTAGAACTATTTAAAAAAAATATTTAAAGAAATGCTTCATAACTATCCAAAATCATGCCAACAATTCACGGTACTTCGACACTAAAGCAGTACTTGAGGCCATGCGATCCAGCCAACAAAGGCCTAATAAACAAGAAACAAGTTTCTCTACGTGCAAATTAATGAGGAGGATGGAGAACTAATTTAGCGCATATTCGGTTTTCATGAGTTAATCTATAAATAAATATAACACTTGTATATCAAAAGATTACTTCACACACGGCCAAAAGCAAATATAAAAGGATTCCACCAAGTGGAAAATAAGCTGATAACTTAAAAAAAACGTTTTTGCATCGAGGCAGTAAGTGGTTCTCTGCGTATATCAAAGACATCTTGAGCCGGAGGCATGTGCTTACCTTGCCAAACTGCCGGAGCAGCTGGATGAGGGAGCCCTTCCCAAACGAGTTGGTGAGGCTGGCGTGGAAGGCGAGAGTCGGGTACTCTTGGGATAAAAGAGCCACCCAGCGTTTCTGGTCCAAAATTGAGTGGAAACAAAGATGTTAACTTTGAAGAAAACAGAAAACATTAAGCTCGAAATCGAAACTAAAAGATGAACATGTGGTGTACTTCTTACCGTGACCCAGGCGGGGATGAGGTCGCATTTGTTCAGAACAAAGATGAGATGTTTCCAGGATTTCTCCTTTTTCATGTAGTTCTCGATGCTCTTGGAGCGCGTTCCCATGGGGTCACGGGCATCCAGCACTTGGATGACAACATCAGACGAGTCGATAACCTATCAGAAGGAAACAGTCAGAGCGCCCGGGACACGTTCCACCTGTACATTCGCAGAATGCCGTGCTGAGGAGGACGCGTTACCTTGTAAAGTTCTCCCCAGATCCTCTTGGACTGACCCTTTTTGAAGATTTCTTCACGTACTTCCTCCCTGTTGTAAAATGCAAATTAAAACTAGCATCAGTGCTTGAAACTTTCAGAATTAGTTATTAATGAATTGTTCTTGTGTTGTGGTCAATAATGTGTCCTGTGAGAGCACAACCACCCAGAACTCTGATCTCCACATTCTCATCAGTCCATTCTAGAGGTCAGTTAAAACAGCCAGCACAGGATACATGAGGAGATATTTTGAGGGCCTCACCGGACCCCGGTGTCCTCAGTCACCAGGTCTCTGTCCTTGTCTGCATCGTAGGTCAGGACCGAGGCCGCAGCCTTTTCTACCAGGTCCTTCACGTCCTCCACCACCAAGCTGGGCCTCTTTCTCTGAGCTTTCGGCCCAAATGTGGTCTCAAAACCTTCCGTGTCTAGAATGTGCACCTTGGAGTTCTGCAGATGTACAAACACACAAAACGATTAAACTTACAGCTGCGACTTTTTTTTCATTTAAACGTAGTCGCAGTCGCTCTGGACAGAATCACAGAAGCAGTACACACAGTTGGAAAAACAGCAAAATATGCTACTACATCACCAAGAAAACTGAGAGGAAAGAGGCTTTTTTTGCCTTGTACACTCACATGAGCCTTCACTCTATCGTGCAGGAGGGACATGGGGAGTTTGCTTGGTCTCATCACCACGCGATACGGATCCTTCTGCACGGCTCCCATCTCGTCTTGGAACTTCTGAAGGGAGGACTGCTTGATCACGCGGGTATTTGCTGAAATACAGGAGATACAAAATGTGTCGTTCAGATGTCCCGTTTCTCTAACAATTCTATTCAGTCCTGTTCCGTTTAAATGTAAAACAAACAATGACCGGGTCTGTCTTGAATAGCAGTTCTTAACTCTGTAAACCAAAATGTATCAAAATAGATGTCTTTGTATGTTGATGTGTTTGAGAGTAGGCAGACACCCTACCAGAAAGTGTTAATCTGCAATGGAGCATTTAACATAGTGTTTTTATTCTTGCAAACATGGTCAGGTCAAAAACTCTCTGCAAAAAAATGCACTTACTGAACCACTTGATGTTGGGTTCCACCCGGGCTACAGTCCCTGGAGTCACGGTGGACTGGAACTGGAGAGGTCTGATGACTTTCCCACGGTCATTACTGGGAACAGGGCATCAGTGAGTGTGAGTAGAAGCACTTATTGCTAAATTTGTCTCCCTCTTAGAAAATCAACAGCCCACAAGAATAATAATAACAACAAAATCATGATTACCGTCTCTGCTTCTGTCTGTACATATTCAGGCGTTGGATGGTGGATCGGTCCCTCATGTTTTGTCCTCCAGCCCCTTTAGCTCGATCTGCGAAATATATCGACAGCTCGCTTAAAAATCCACAAACGCAACACAGTTGGTTTTTTTTAAGGCACCTCAGCGCGATGAGGAATAAATAACAGCAGCTGAAGCTTCAGCTTGACACATGCACTGCAACGTAAAGTTGAACATTCAAACTTTATTATTACAGCATTCGCCGGGGGTAACATCGCGTTAACTTAAACGGAACTGTGTGTTTTTATTTCAAAACATTTGCACACGTATTGTCAGAGACTCGCTAAGGGGACAAAGGTAGCCTGTAAATGTGTTTTTAAGACAGCTCACGAGACGGCTAGCAGCGATTAGCATTAGCTGTAAACAAACGGTGTGATGTTAGCTCACCGGGGTTGCTGCTGGAGGACGATTTATTTATCGAGCTCTTCCCCTTGTACAGCGGCTTCACCATTTTCACCGGTTAGTCGGTAAAACCTTACAGGAGAAAAAAGAAAAAATTAGAGACAACACGGTGGCGTCTCAGTCCCGAGGTTCGGACGATGTTTCTCCCTTCAGCTGTAAAGTGGACGCCGTACACGTGCTGTTACGGCTGAAGCAGGAAGGACGTCATCGAAAGAGCGACGACAAGAAGGACCAATCAGAGGACTGTATGGACCGGATGTGCTGCGAGACCAAGGAATGTTCTCTGTTCACTTTCATACTTCATCAGCAATACACTGCAATAACTTATTTATTTTCATTCTCACAAAGTACATTTATACCATTTATGCATAAGCTGGAGTCAGCGAAAAAAAGAACGTGATAAAGGAACTATATTTATGAAATAATCAGAGGAGAAACAAATATAAAATGTCTATTATTACCGTCTCACTTGATTCAAAACCAAACTGTTTGTGGTTCTGTACAGATATTGTGCACTTCTCCTTACCTTTATAGGTCATCATTCTTTTACCCAAAGATAACTTTTATTAAAATGTTGAAATGACACAGACATTGCCTATCTTGGTCTCTGCACCCGATTCACTCAGTTGAAGTACGTCAACATAGAATATAGAATAAAGCTGCACACTTACATTTAGTGCCGTCTAATCCAACACAAGAACTTTAAGCATATTTTTTGGGGGGGTTCAGTCTGTCATCAAAATGAAAGTATTACAGCTGCTAAAACAACAGGGCGGCTAAATTTCATGTGACTGATTTGCGTGAAAACCCTTTAGTGAGGCGAGGCCGAAGATGGACAGTCTCGACCATCCGTGACGGAGTGACCACAATTTATGGTCGATTCCCTCGGCTGCATGAAAAAACAATAGACTCAAATGAAGCTTACACGCAATTTTATACCACTTTTGTACCACTGAAGCAGTTTTACGACTCAAAGGTCTTTTTCTCTGTCCTTTGAGTAACAGTAGACACCACATGAAAGCATGAAGCGCTACAATAAAAAACATTATTTGCATCACGGGAACAGCAAATCTTTACGACAGAATCTGGGCCTTGAATATCAATATATGCAAGCTTCTACCGTAACTTCATTATATCCTAGTGCTGCCCATGAAGCGGAACAGAAACAAGCTGTACCTGCCGCCACTCCGCCACTATAGGACCAAATTCTTGGCAAATTACAAAACAAATTCCCTTTGTTGTGTATCACGCAGGATCCAATTGTTCCGTAGGTCTGGCATAAATTTAACAGGTTTACAATCAACAAACACTATTACTATTTCATGTTGCTTTTTACATTTGAGTGAGATGTATTGTACTTTTCACTCTTGAAGCCTAGACTTGGGTGGTCAATTCAATAAATAAGATCAGCAAATGAAATATGACACATTGTTATAAGCGCTATAGACTTTTTTACTAAAAGTACACATTTGTTTCAGAAGCGAGAGGACATTGAAGGTTGAGGCTCCGCCAGAACAGATCACTCCTGTCCTCCGCCTCATGACCTCCACCTCCGCCCCCACCTCACGGTTTGGTGTCACTCTTATTATTATTTTTTGACCTTGCAGTGAGCCAACAACGTGGGGTGCCACGCCTGTGATCTCGTGCTTGTGATGAAACACTGGCTGGCCTCGTCATTTCCTGTCGTCTGTAAGAAGAGCAACCCCCCCCCCCTCCTCCTCCTCCTCCGCCCCCCTCCCTCAGAGATCCTGGGCCAAGCTCCGCAAGAGAGGCCGTGACCTGGAACGCCACACTGGTGCTCCTGCTCTGGGGGGCGTTGTCCTCTTCTACTCCAGGTGGCGCCAGACTTCTTCGAGTACTTCCAAGCCCTGCTGCCGGCGCTGAGGTCCAACGCCAGCCCGTGGTGTGTGTCGGCCTGGAACGACAACGGCCCGGGACGGCTTCGTGGACCCGGGCCAGGCGGACCTGCTCTACCGGACTGACTTCCTCCCCGGTCTCGGGTGGATGGAGCTCCTCAGGGAGCTGTGGGCGGAGCTGGAGCCCAAGTGGCCCGCTGCCTTCTGGGACGATGGGATGCGCCAGCCCGGAGCGGCGCCGCGGCCGCGCCTGCATACGGCCCGAGGTCTCGAGAACTTTGACCTTTGGCCGGAAAGTAGTGAGCCTGGGGCAGTTATACGACAAGTACCTGCGATACATTAAGCTGAATAACAAATGTGTTTCACCGAGTCAGACCTGAGGAGACGTGCAGGGAGCGTTTGGAGAATGAGGTTTACACAGCTCCCGTAGTGACCTATGAAGACGTGAAGCAGGGGCCGCTCAAAGGTTCAGGGCCCGTCTGCCTTCAATACTCCAAGAAGGAAAGCTTCAAAGTGCTGGGCAGGAACCTGGGAGTCATGGAAGATTTGAAGTCTTGAGTTCCGAGGACCAGGTACAGAGGGGTGGTCACTTTCATCGTAGAATCTACTTGGCCCCGCCCCCAGGGTGGATCAAGTATGATCCCACCTGGAGCCGATCATCCCGACGATGCAGGTCCAGATGATTTGTACTCTTTAATAATGCAGAGTGGATCGTCTTTCTCTCTAGTGTCGGCGACTTTGCCAATGCTACTCAGGTCTTTTTCATCTCTCTGCAGCCTCGAACAGCTTGTTAAAGCAAGACATTCTGCAGGTCACTAGAGATCTATATTTATATTCTGCTAATTGTGCACATGAAATGATTTACCCAATTAATGCAATTACCTTGTTTTACTCTTTGATAATAATCATTTGTCATTTTCTGTTGATTACGTCTGGTGCCAAAATAACCTGTGGTGTGGTTTCTTATGGTGATGGAGACAGTCTTAACTACAGTATAATGATTATCATTGACTATGAAAATCAATTCTTCCTACTAAAATAGCTTTGAATGATGTTCCAATGCAGTTTACGCCTTACAGGTTTGTTACCCGTCCTGTTCATTTTTGGAATAAAAGAAATTCACAATCTTTCTTTTTAAGTTGTGATCTAATGTTGTCATGGATATAAATGGTTTACAAATTCTCATTCTACGATGTGAAGCGGGTCAATGAAGATGGAACCAGTGAGACGATAACTTGTAGGTTCAGATTTAATCAGTAAAACTGGCTCCAATAAACCAGCTTTCCACTAGATATCTTTTCATAAAGACAGGTTTGCAGTCTTTATTTTATATCAACTTCAACTTCATGTTCATGAGAAATAACTGAAGTTAAAACAAGTTTGCAAAAATCTGAGCTGCTCTGACTCAGGTTTGAATGAATTGTTTTATTCCATTAGAATGTAACACCATACGACTATGAATTATGAGGCATCAGAGAAGGTGCAGTGATCCTGACTCACATGTACCTGTGATTATTCTATGCTGAAAGCATCCCATCCAGTTGGCTCTGAATAGAAACACAAATATGTAAAATCTTAAGATGTGACAACAAAGCTGCTATAATTTTCGAATCTTCTTTGTTGTGTTAAAAAGAAACGTCATCTTGAGCTGCTGGTTGAGACCCTTCAGCATCTCGATCTCCTCCTGGCGCTCCTCATTCTCCGCCCGCCTCCTCTCGCCGTCGCTCTCTTCAGCAGCTTCAGTGTCCGCTCTCAGTTCCTTCACTCGCTTCCTCAGGTGTGGTGTCTCCTCCTCCACTTCAGAACTCTAGGAATGTAAAGAGAGGAACTTGTAAGGCAAAGAGCACCAGCTGTATTTACACCCCGAGAGAGACATGTGGCTCTCTGCGGGATACCTTTGTGAAAAACTGTTCAAACCTATAATGCCACTGGCTGTGGATGAGTGCAAAATGTACTAAATAAAATCTGTTGGTTTGTTGCAAGTCATCATAAATAATAATAAAAAGAGTTTACAAAGCAGCAAAAACAAGGTTATAATAATGACAGACTAAACACAGCAAAACAACCAGAAAACCAATGATGAAAATAAGCTAAGAAATCACTTTTTATAAACCAAATGGGTAAAATCAGAAAACCAAAGAACAGAGGAGCCTGTGGACGTCCTTACAGTTCTCCTCCTGTCAATCATGTCCACCTCAGCCAGCAGTGTTTTCCTCACTCCAAAAAACATGGCGCTCTCATACAGCGTCTGGTAGGCGGTGAAGGTCTTCTGGACCTGATCTCTGACCCTCAGCAGCAGCGACCCCCTCTCAGCGCACTGGATGGTCAGCACCCGGTTCAGCTCATCTGACAGGACCAGAACAGTCAGAGGATACCTGCAGCTCGGTGAATTGAATATAGGAAGATACGCTTCTCCTCCGGACCATGACATTATTATATAAATAGTAGATTCCATCAATGTTGTCAATAAAAACAACAGCAAACACATTAAATCACTTGTATTCAAGGACTTTTTTTCTTTCATAGGATACAAGCTATTTTAACTGTAAAATATTACAGAATATGTCCACGCTACAGTAGCTTAATGTCAATATACGCCCATCGTTCTCCTTCAGCTTGATGCTTCCTGCCTACATAAAACATAACTAAAATAAAGTTACAATCACAAAACAAAAGGAGCAAAGGAAGTTCAGTTTTTGTGTATTTATTCTGTAACGTTACTGACTTAGAAAGCGATATTTCAGGTTCATGACTTGTTTGCTTGAGCTCACTTTGATCCATTTCTGTTCCTAACAATAATAATAATAATAAACTATATATAAAACCGTCACAGCGTCAACCTCTAAACATTAAAGTGACTTTTCACTAATAACTACGGGCAGAATGCGTGACTGAGTTAAACACTACTAGCAGTTTATTCTACTCTAAAAAAACAGGACATTGGTGTCACGTAACTTATGTGATGTCATAAACTAAAATGTGGCGAGTCGACGAATGCGTCCTTGAGGATGCAGCCGAGCGACCTTGAGACGCAGCTAGAAGAGGTCCCACCACGACGCGCGAGATGACGCGCACGCGTGTGTCACAGGAATATCTGTTGATCCTCGTTAAACAAAAAGAGACAAAACCTCCAAATGAATCCACGAGAAAAGGGAATTATTACACAAAAAAAGCAATGGACTGTGTTACAATGGGACTCTTAATGGAAAACAGTTTAAATCTAACAATTTTTTGAAGAGCACCAAATGTACCCATCGTCAATAACTCAATTAAGCTACTTCCCCCTCTGCTTGGAAGGGTTATAACATGCTGCGGCAGGAATGATGAACGCTTGCCCCTTCACTTCGTGAGAGATACCAGATGTAGAGGATTTCAATGCTTTAAAGCGCTCAATATCTTTTTGAAATCCACAGCGCACAGTGAGATGAGAAATAAATCAAATGGGGTCAGTGGCCGTAGCGCTTGACGCTCACGTGTTCGCTTTGAATTTCGCGAGCTGCGGCAGCCGGTCGGGACTGAAGGAAAAAGAGAACAGACCCACCGGGGCCTGATGATCGCTGATCGCTGCTCAGCAGCCAGGTAGCAGTTAGAAAGGTTTGCAAAATATCAACCTCGGGGTGGGACTCGAACAAAAGTCAGGAAATCCCCGACGTCTGGATTCATCTTGTTTTTAAAGAAAAAATCTATATGTATATATTTAAATCTGTATGTCACGGTTTGGGTCTGCTTGTCTTATTTTGTAGCTTTCTTGTGTCTCGTGTCTCTGGGTAACTTCACTTCCTGTCCTGTGATTGCCTGATTGCTTCCACCTGTGTCCAATCACCTGCACCTCCCTTGTGTATTTAAGCCCTGTGTGCCAGTTGTCCTTTGTCGCGTCATTGTATTACGTCAGTCGTCGTTGGAGCACGTCTTCTATTAGTTTAAGAATAAAGAGCACTTTGTGTGGAAACCTCTGCGTTTGAGTCCTGCCTGCAACCTGCCCCAGCCCGACACCTTGACACTGTATCTATCTTTTAAATTTTTCAGTGCAGACCCCTGAATCCTGGCAGCTTCGATGCTTTCCAATGAATACTAGAAACGTAATAGTTGATTATAAACCCTTGATCTTTCCAGGTCCTCATTTCTCAGACCAACAGGTCTCTAAAAAATTTGGCTCTGAAGACATCTAGAAAGGCCGAGGTCTTCATGACAAATATTGGCACATTTTCCGGCGTCTTCACATAACAACCGCACCTCATTTATAAATACAGATATTACGGTTCGCTTCAAGAAGAGATTAGACACATTTTAAATCACAGGGATAAAAAATAGGGAAAGATGAGAAGAGAGAACCATGACTCATCCACCAAATGAAAAACAATCGTGGAAAAACCCAGCTGGAACCAAAATGATGCAATATGTTGTTTTTCAACAGAATATGTCTGATGAATGTGCAACGGCCTCCGTGTTTATTTTCACCAAAATATAATCTTTTACTTGTTTAGTTCATGGCTGGTCGTGGCCACAAGTTTCACACCACATAAATCACAGCATAATCTGCTGGCGAGGCCCCTCGGGAGGCCCTCTAATGAATGGTGTTTACGAGCGCTCATCTTTGGCATGTGAACCGCCGCTTAAGGTTACGGACGATAAGCCACAATAAGGTGGAAATGTGTTAGAAAAAAAACGCTTTCGGTTCGCGTTACACACCAAAATGTCTAATGTCGGTATGAACATCAACGGTTGATAATAACTGCACTTCTCACTTGTTAAAACCTTTGGCGTGATCTGTTCCTAACAATCGATACGCAGCTGAGAGCCACCTGGGATGTTTGTGCGCATAAAAGAAAATTCCATTGGCAACCCTTCTGCCGTGCCTCCGTTTGAAGGACTAATCTTAATGACGTTTATAGAAAAATGTGCTTTTACAAGAAGCTAATGGTTACCTTATTTTGGTTAGTATTTTGCCTGACAAGATTGATATCGCTCAAGAAACATGTGGGAGTTGTTACGAAGCAACAGGCCCGAAAAGTCCAAATAACCACCGTTTGAAGGGATCCTTAAATCTTGACTGACTGACCTCGCGGAGACAGTCTTGTGTCTTACAGTTTCCAGGGCAACGGAGTCCTGGATAAGTCAAGTCTTCTTTCCTGGTACCTTGAGACAATCCTGTGGGCCTGAAATGTCAAAATAAATTGGCAGAAAGACGAAAATGCACGTTTCTCAGAACCTTGATACCAGCCTGTAAATCTCCGTGTGCCGAACCCGCTTCGTTGTCCCCGGGTCAAAGATGAGCTTCCACGCAGTTCAGCCACCTCCCCCCCCCACCCCCTCCTTCGCCCCCCCCCCACGCCGGCGCACTAGTTTCACCTCGGTGGAGCCACGGCTTGGACCTCAAGTAGCAGGACCGTCAGCTAAAGAAATAAGCTTCGCATGACCCGCATCAGGTGGGCTGTGTGCCACAGTGCGTCTTGAATCCAAACAGTGTCCCCCCCCCCCCCTCCCTTCATCCCCCCCTCCTCTCTTGCTTGCTCTTCTGCGGGCCTTTCACTGAGGCGGCTTGTCTTCAACGTTTATCTAGCTGCCCTCTCAATTCGATAGGGACAACAAGAGGGGGCCTGTTCGGACGGGGGGCCCCGTGTCCGCTGAGGTCACGCCGCCGGAGGGGATGTGGAGCGGCTCGGGAAGCACAAGCGATTACGCGGGTCTGATCTGTCCAAGGCACCCTTGGCTGGCGAGGATCGGAGGCGGGCT
The DNA here is from genome assembly GCF_949316345.1 of Pungitius pungitius. Lineage (NCBI taxonomy): Eukaryota > Metazoa > Chordata > Actinopteri > Perciformes > Gasterosteidae > Pungitius > Pungitius pungitius. Next base: position 16,638,797 of record NC_084910.1, read on the forward strand.
GGAGACCACCTGGAACGTCTCCCGGCGGTGGACCGCCGCTCCTTCCCGCCACTGATCTCCGTGAGAACGCGGGCTCTTTGATCGAGGAGCCGTCTTTGCTTCCGATGTGGTTTGTTTTATATAATGTGCTCTGTCTTTCCTCCGACAGGATAGTGGTCGAGGGCTGAATAAGAGGGGGTGGGGGGGGGGGGGGGGGTCGGCGTAGTAAAACACTTGGTCTCTGTGGCCTCAGGGCCACGGCGGACCCCCGTGAAAGCTGCAGAAACTGTTGTATTTCACGCTTTTTATTCACATTTCTTACAGGGCGACAGATAACGACAGATAAATGAGTTTCAATTGCATTTCAGGATTAATGATTTTCAATATCTTTGCACTCTGAGTAGGTCTAAAAATGTTAAAACATTTGTAGAATACTGCAAATCACACGGGGGCATAACAAAAGTCATTTAAATGTTGGACCTTTTAGCTCCTTAATTCCTATCTATGGGCCAATAGTGTGCTTTGGCAGAAACACTATCCCTCTTTCGTAGCCTTTGCCAAACCTGCCCAGATGTGTACTGAGTGGAAGAGAAAGGAAACATTGGATCGCAGGCTGAGACGTGCTGCTGCACAAGTGGTCTGAAATCACAGGCCAAATATGAAAGCATACAGGTAACATTTAGTACCTCGTACAAAGGTATGCAGCCTCCAAATTACACTAAAAACAATGCTTTTGGGAGCTTTTAGTCCCCATTGAACAGAGTGCAGCTTCGAGAATTAAGTGTGTGGGGGGGGGGGGGGTTTCACGGCACGCGCACGGCAGCCAATAACGCAGTTGGGATTTGATGTAACGATGAAATGGCGTTCCGTCGGCGAGGTTGATGATTGCGCTCATCCTCTGCAGCAACATCTCCAGGGGGAAAAAAAGTTAGCGTATACAAATTCAAAAGGGGAAATTTCTCAGCTATCAGTTTTGTTTGTTTCTATTTCCATTGCGTTTGTCAACGACAAACTAGCCTTGTGTTCCTGCACGGCAGCGGATGTAGATGCTTAATATTGTGACACGTCATGAGTCACCAATGGAAACAGGCGCAGTATGTTTATTTCCACCAGTCTCCCACGATATTACTACAAATGATCGCTTTCCAACTATGTTTCCTTGGCGAACAATGCGGCGTCACTCGGGGGGTTTGGATGTTACCTTTAAAGGAGACAGAGGTTCAGATTCAAACCCGCAGATGAGCAGACGGGACTTCATTGGCGCCCCCCCCCCCCCCCCCCCCCCCCCCGTCGCATAGCTCCCGGGCCGTGTTTACCACAGAGAGCCGCCTCGGGGCGCTTCAAAAAGGTGATCACGGGGTGCGATCACAACGTGCCGACGTCTGCTCCCAAGCGCAGTCCAATATTTCAACCACTCACCCATTTTCAGGATTTCCCAGTAAAAGAAAACATTTGTATCCTCATTTTTGACCACAGGTGCGAGGGGGGGGGGGGGGGGGGGGGTCGAACCGAGTTGACCCCACTTCTCCAAGTAACTGTTGCCATAGCATCCATCAAAGGGCCTGAAATATGCTTTCCGACGTTGTTGTGTGTTTTTTTTTTTGTATGCTGCATGACTAGAAACAAGAAGAGTCAGAGCCGAAACGGTGAAATGCTGGCAACGCTTTCCAAATATAGAGATTTGCGACTGGGGGAGCGGATCGCTGCACGGAAACCGCGGAACCGCGGTTCAATCCGTGCTTCTTCACCGTGGAGTTGGACTGTTGAGCTGCCGCAATGAGTCCATATTGAAATGCAGTTAACACATCAGAGACAAATCATCGTGTCCAGGCTTGGCCGCAGCTCGGCTCATTGTCCACAAATATCCAAAAAGGATGATTTATTCCACTGATGAGGGCCACAAAAAACACCAGACGGCCTTTTAAATGTTATGTCAAACTGTGACATTTTGTCCTGCATATTTCTCCATAGTCTCTTAATGGGTATTTCTGGATGCTTAAGGGGGTGGGGGTCTTTTTTTTTTTTAATTGAATGCGCTATTTACATAGTCAACAAACTAGCACAAAGTTCCTAATATATAAACCTGGGGAAAAAAATATAATTGTAATCATTTACAGGGTGTTTAAATCGCTGGGGTCAAATTGACCCCAATGGTAAAATGTGTTAGTAAATGTGAAGGTAACAAGAGTGTTAAAATAATTTCCTTCACGGGAGGCTCAGATCTCGCCTTACATATGGCAAGAAAAAAGTTCACAAGTATTTGAACGGAATGCTTCGGTCACCTTATTGAACTCCTGATGACATCGTTTTGCGGCGTCTGTCTCCAGGAGGAACTGAACCTGAGACTGAAGGAACGTTCCAGAGTCTGTGTGGTGCGGATCAGGACCAGTTGGGCCTGCACACCATTATTAGTTCCCGTGTAGTCCCTATACGCCCCCTCAAAGCCCGTCCGTCCCTGTGCCTGACTCTGCTCCCCGGGGGGGCCACCGAGCAGTGAAAGCTTCGTCAATCGACGACCTGATTCGGTTTCGCTCGACCCACAGATGCGCGTTATTGCCACGTTTTGACCTCGGTTTTCTTTTACTTCACCCGCCCTTCCTCTCTAAGTGTTTCAGTTTGACCCGTTTGAGAGGAAAGGAACCATTTGCCTGCTGGCTGCAGTTTTGGCGCTGAGGCATCGCATCGCTCTCTTAATGGTGTGTTCCAACAGCGGACCTGGCCTCTATCCCCCCCCCCCCCATCGTGGCCGTCTCGCCGTGCAGGGTCCCATAAAGTTTGTGCTGAGCTTTTCGGTGTCACTGAGGTCGAGCCGCCTTTCCCCTCCCTCCCTCTCGATGCGTCCGTCGGGAGGATGAGGAGAGACGAAGGCGCTCATCTCGCTGCAGCGTCGTTTTTTTTTTTGTTGCACCGGGGGGTAAAGTTGCATTGAACCGCTCCCAAACCCTGGGCCTGGTAGCCTATTTATGTGCTCTTTCACGCCTCGCCTACTTTAAAAAACATTCCATCATTTACGCACCATTAAGCGCGGCGTAGATGCATGTGAGATTCCGTGGATCGCCTTTTTCCAGTCTCCCAAACCTTGAATGCAATTTTGACACGTTTGTTTTTTTTTGGACGGAATTTCTTCTTTGCGGTCACTCAATATTGTTCGCAGGCAAAAAAAAAAAAAAAAAAAAAGTGTTTATTGAGAGTAATTTGCCAACAGCAAATGTCCATCAGCTTCTGCGTTTATAGTCCACGTCGAGGACGTCGAGACGCTGATGTTTTCCAGGAGAGACGTAGGCCGGGCAGTGGAGAGCGTGTCCAACACTTTACTCATTTCCTTCCAGGTATGTAAGAATCTCTACGTGAGGTTTTACAAAGAGCAGAAAGGAAACAATTTATTCTTGCAACATTACATGAGGAAATACTAAGTTGTGCTGTTAACATCATGCGGTTGATCGCTTGTTTAAATTGTTTCTTTCTGCAAACAAATCTAGGCTCTTAGAATTGTTGGCTACTGAACCCTGAGGGGATCTAACCAGGTAGCTTCTGGTTTTTAGTGATGAGCTCTTCTGCGACATTTTAGAGTTGGTCATCCCGCCATCCGCTCGCACCAAGCCCCAAAGGGAATAAACATCGGGCGACACTCTCGTAAACCTTTGTGTCTTTTTGACCCGAAACGCAGATGTGTGGAGAAGGGCTCAGAGTCTCGGAGTGTGTGGGGTGCCCATATACTGTATCTTCTCTCTCACCTCCCACTTGAACCACATCTGGAAGGAATCAGCCAACGGGCCGCGGGCCGTGAAAAATTAAGAAGCACTTAAAACTGAACAAAATATTTGAATTGAGCCAGCAGATAGTGTGTGTGTGAACTACGCCTCCTTGCAGTGCAGGAATGTGGAACCGGAGAATCTGTGGAATATGCATCCCTCGTTCCCTCTCTGCTCCTCGAGCTCCTTTTCGCTCTTGTTATAATACACAAAATAAATGTCGGCCTTCTTTAAAAATGTAATGAAATGAAAATGCCTTCTGGCCCAGCTTTACCAGGTTTACCTCTAAATAATCAAATAAAGTATGAACACAGGTTTGGACACGCCAGTGCCTCCTAACCTTTAAGTTTAACCCAATATCAGAAAATACAAATCTGGGGGTAGAGCAAAAGGACAAGAGGGTCAAAAGTCTAAACATGTAAAGTAGTGGAGGATATTTAATGTCGTCTTAACCAACAATGTAATGGTTCCATCTGAGACGGCTTGGATGGATTTTAGAGCTTCTGAGATCAGCGTTTGTTGTCATTTAGTGTGCATGTCTGGGATTGTCTTTGTATTGCTTGAATCTGATCACTGAATCTGCAAAACAGAAATCGCGCTTCCAGAATTCTTACGAAAGTGCATCTATGTTTGTTGGAAAAACTACCGACCTGGCTCTTCCTTGGTGGGAGACCACATCATCATTGGTAGAAGCGTGAACTCTTTTATATTAAAATGTTGCAGTTCTTGAACCACACCTTTAATCTATACACAGTTGCACAGTTTAATCTATACAATACGCTCTGGTTAACCGCGTATTTCAAGGTGGCATCGAGTCAAGGTCAACGGTTTAAATCTTCCATAAAACAGCCAGTGGTGAAGTTTGGGTGAAAGCTGTGTTTGTAATTTGTCTGTGGTGCTCCACCACGACGATGACATCCTTCCTGCTCAGTTCTCCAAAACGTTCATCTCGCACAAATTACCATTCGCGCTCGGAGGGATCTCCAGTCGGTGGAAAACTGATCCTCTGGCTCCTCGACTGATTCCCCGCTGGCACCTTCATTCGAGTCATCAGCTACTCGATCCTCCATTGAGTCGGACTGAAGCACTTGAGCTCAGCTGTCGCTGTGCAGACAGTCAAACTGAGCCGGGCCCTTTGAGGAGGAACTCAATATCACTCAGGGTTCCCTCTTTTCCTTCCCTCCTTCTTAGGGTTAGGGTTAACCTGACCCTAACCCTGACCATTCATACCTACGAGCTCAGGCAGTTTATTCGAGGAGCGTTGGTAACCCCAGCTGTCGGCGGCAGATGTGTGATCAGCTCTGATTTCGGCGCGGCATGGGGGGGGAGTCAAGTGGGCCGTTGAATCATGGTGTTTACCGAAGAGTGACATACAACATACATCACTAGCACATTCACACATCTCGTTCTGCTCCTACAGATGGGGGAGCGGGACCCGTTCGCGGGAACTTCTGCCTCTAAAGGTCGTCTCGGTGGGAGACGCGCTGGACCCGTCCGCCTCGTTAGGTGCTGTCCGTGCTGGTGACGGCTCAGAGATGGGTTCAGAGATGCAAACCCGTCCAAACGTTGTGTTTTGACCACGGAGGCTGAATACAATGTTAGAAACAGCACAGAACCAATAAAACAGCCGGAGGAGCTACTCCTAAAAGCTTGTTCTTGTTTAATAGTTGGCAGGAAAACGCTGCAGTCCTCTAAACACGCCATTACACGCGCGTTTTCTGTAATTGTCACTGGGGACCTTCTGAAATGTCTTTCACTGTTATGAAAATATAAACTTCTATTAAGTTAGCAGAAAGCCTTAAGAGTTCTGCACACAATGGTTAGCGATTGGCGAGCTGCTCTGCAGGTTACAAGCACAGGCTACCACCGAAAACCTGTGTTGTGACTCCACATGTTTTTCCTGTGAATGTGTTGAAAGGTGTATTTGTTGAACTAAGGCTAAAAGAGTTGTTTCACATGGTTCCGATTCATCAGCCCCATTCGACATCTGCTCCACCAGGAAAAAGGGACTTAATGTGTTTATTTTGAAGTGTGTTTTCAACGGCCTTTCCAATCCTAACAAGTTGTCATGTGTATGCAACGGGCAGGTAAATTGCTCAGTGCTGCAATCTGACCTGCTAAAAGACCTGATTGCCGCCCCTGGCTTATAATAAGAAACATATTTTCACTTGGATCGTAAACTGAGATTAAAGAAGTATTTGTAAAATACATTTGATACAAGTTAGAGCCAGTAAAACTCATTTCTTTACCACAGGAAGAACAAGTTAAAAGAAGAACAACAACAACAACATTGTTAAATATATTTACATGGTGCGTGCAGGCATTTGGACTATTTGAAATATAAATATAGTTTTTAGACTATATTCAGTATAAATAATGCAATTTGTGTAATTGCCAATACTTGGAGAGCAGGCGAAGGACCCAAACGTAGACAAAAGTGGGCTTACAGGTGCAATAACATTACATATATATAAAAAAATGATATTAAAATATGAGTCCAAGTTGCCAAAAGGTGACAGATACCCGGAATTCCTTCCAGCAACAAGAGCCGTATTGACAAAGTGGTCTCGTGTAAACAGTGAAGTGACTAATGGGAAAGTGTCACTTCTGATGACCGCGAGGATAACAAGACGCAGGTGAAACTAATCACACGAGAAAAAACACCCCAGGGGGAAAGGATGTGAGAATGTCTGAAACAAAAAAAAAAAAAGAGAAATATACATAATATACTAAGCACCGATTATTGACGTTAATCGAACAAAACAGAACCCAAGAGATGCACGCGTTCCACGTGTTTGGCTCAACGAAGCATGCTGGAATGTCACATGTTATTGGTTGTACACGCTGGGAGGTTATCAGAGGGCGCAGAAAAGAAAAGGAACAGCCAAGTAGAGTGAAATGACCCCACATTGGATGAGCTGATTTAATCCAAATGTGGGGTTTACGGCGCGTATCTGGGAAAATGATTAGTGTCAGTCGCAGCTTGCCTCACACTGCTGGCCACGAGCAGCGCCGTTTCAACATCTCTATTATTCATCCCTTATCACGGCTTTATTAACAAAGCGTGAATATATCAAGTGTTTCCTGCTGTTAACAGCTGAGTTTAGAAAGAAGAAGAAACGTAATACTCAGAGGATCACATAACAAAGACATTATAGAGCTTGTGTTTTCTCATGTGGATTTCTCCCATTAGAGAGAGATTTCTACACGACTTTAGAAATGACTGACAATGATTGTGTGGTTAACACGCGTGTTAACTAAAAGCTTTGTCCTACATCAATAATCATCTCACGTCGGCATGAATAAACAACTTAAAAGATGATATTTCCCTTTTTTTTTTTTATTGCGTGGTTATCTCTGTGAATCGTGTGCTGTTTTAACGCGTTTCCTTCCAGGGGCCCTCGATGAGCCCCAGGCTGCCGTCTCCAACTATTACCACGCTGCGCCCTCCCCGCGTTCCCTATTTCAGGAGGATTACAACAGAATGTGTGGGAGGGTTCCTAGTATGTCTAAAGTCACAGGGGCCCAGGGGCCACGTGAGGATACAGGCAAGCGAACGCCGCTCAGTAAGTCAGCGATAGGCCGCGCGGGGTGGGGGTGGAGGGGAGGGGGAAGAGCCGCATCGGACTTATTTGATCACGTGACCGGTTGTTACACGTTACAATAGCTTTACTTGACTTTGCTCCATCTCATCGGGCGTCTGTGCAACCACAAGTGAGAAGCTGAGAGGTAGCACTCCTCGTTTCCTCAGTCGGCCAATCGTGATCAGCCCCTGGAATACATATCCAAACCATGTGGCTTTGACAATCGATGGAGTGCACAGAAAAAGGTAAACCGCTACATCTCTTGCAGCTAATATTTTACATGGGAGCGAGTAAGCGCGGCTGTAACGTGCCCCGATTATAACAAATAGATGTTTGAGGAAGCATCTATTGAGATTACCGTTGGGGGAGGATTGGATGCGTTTTAAACGGCACGTGTCTGCAGATCCTTTTCAGAGGTCCGGTGCCTCGGGTCTGTGGGCTTCTTTTTCACTTCTCCCCTCAACGCTCCCCGGATCACAAGCCCACTCCAAGGAGAACAGCTCTGCAGGACGGGCCTCATGCAAGGCGGAGCGGAGGCTGCACAAGTGCCCTTTGTAAACACGATGTCCTCATTCTGACGGACCATCTGATCCTCAGGGATCAATGGTCCGTAAAACACGCAAAGTACAGTTAAACTTAACAAAGTTCCAAACACACATGTGATCTCTTGGCGACACGAATGGCCCGTGTCACAGGGGGCTTCCTCTGGCTTCGTCCAATGAGGATCCAGGCATTGACCCGAAACTCACACATGGGAGGGAGGGGACGGAGGACGGGGGACGGGGGGGGGTTTGTTCGTGGCCTGGCCCCTGTTGGTGCGGTTCAACCACTTCAGCCACACGGGGAAGTCCCAGCGCCGATTGAGCTCAAAGCGACTTTCAACCGACGAACTCCACGAGGCAACTGTTGAAGTCGGGTTTTGTCATCACGGGGATTATGGTCTGAAATGGCAATTACATCTTTCAGCAAGTCTGAAAATACATAAACACATACAAAGAACATTGTCCTACCCTACGAAAGAAAGACATTCTCATGAAAACATGAAAAGTGGGGCGACTGTTACATCAGAGTTTCTCTATGGGACCAAAGGAAAGGGGATGTTTTTAGAGGGAGTCTTTGAGTTTCCCCCACAGATCTTACTGGGCAAAGGCTCGGTTTGGCAATACGAACCGTGGCATTAAAAAAAATGAAAATGCCCAATTTGAGCAACAGGAACGAAAAAGACATAATCCACTTTTAAACCCCTTTTATCGTTATCCAGAAATTCGAAAGCAAAGTGTACATTACAACCCCAGGCATGTGTGCTGGAAGATATCGCAGGAATGACTGTGTGTCATACAGTGGTGACGGATGGCGGTACTTAGAGTCTTTTGTCTACTGAGTTTAGACACTTTGAGCCCCCCTCTCCCCCCCCACTTTCAGTTGCAAGCACTAATGAACTCATTAGCCCAACGCACCAGGCCTCGTGGAGACGTTTCGGGAGGGTTTGAACCGACGCCAGGATCCTCTGCACCGCGCGGGACGTTACTTGTGATTAACACCATGGACAGTTCCAGAACATCTGTGGGAGGCGAGTCATCGCTCGAGTGAAACATAAACAATGTCGTCCGGCGAGGGGAAGCTCGACTGGAGCTGCGTCCTCAGTGCACCGCGAGGGGAGAGAGAGAGAGCGAGAGAGAGAGAGAGAGAGAGAGAGAGAGAGAGAGTGTGTGAAGGGGCTGAAAAAAGTGAGGAGAAGATTAGCAGAAAAAGTGAGATATTTATACACTTATTATCTCACTTGGCAAAATACAGGCTGTCGTTTGGATTATTTATATCCTTTCAAGTTGAAAAATGATGTTACCGCAGAGCATCTGGCCTCTGTGGAGAGCAAATTGACATCCGTGTAAATCTGCCGATTTAATTCATTTTGGGAAGATATTAGGTCGTAAAATTTAAGAGGATTTATTTAGTTTGGGGTGGCCTGTTGTGCATACGTTAATTATGACCTCCTGTTAGAGTGAATTACAATGATGTCTCTCTTTCTCTCTCTATATATATATGTATTTAGATATCTATATGTTTTTTAAATTTTTATTTGGATCAATAGGTTAGACATTTAAAATACCCCTTTTTTTATAAGAGAAATGTATCATTCTTTTGTGTCACCATGGCCAGGAAATACTAATATAAAACAACACAGAACATCTGCGGTCAAAGCATATCATCAGTGCTTTGTACTTTATATTTGCTGTGATATTTTGTGATATATTGTGATATTTGCATCACTCATCATTAGGATGTGAAAAGTTCTGAACTGCCAATCAGCTCCAAATCCTCACATATCAAATGTACAATTCAATACACACAATTTCCATTTCCACCCTGTGACCTTTATTGAATTCTTCTATTGATCTGTAGCACTTTTTTTTTTTTTATTACAGACCAAAAAGAAACAACGTTCATCCAAAGATTATTGGGTCAAATCAGCTCTTCTAATTCTTCTGACAGCCCCAGCAGAGGTTGGACACATATACTGTATATGGTTTATGATGAATGGAGGGAACGTTAACTGATCTCGTTTTCGCTCCGACTGCTCAAAACTTCTCCCTCCGTATTTCCACTGTCACGTCCTCGTCTGACCACGTGAGGGGAATGTCTGCGAGTATAAAACGGTCAACCCTCCCCGACCGAGGGCTTTGGACTCGTGTCTTCGCTTTCACAGAGGACGGGTAGCAAAAAGTCAAATACCTTACTTCACCACTCAGGAGAACGGGATAACGTGGAAACATTTTTTTGAACTTAAAGCCTATAAGTTCCCAAATCCAAGTTGTCTTAAGTCGAAGAGTTTGAGGCCTATATTTCACATCTGGATTGTTCGAAACATCTGTTGCGGTCAAGCTCTTTGCCTTGAACACTCGCAGGCCTCCTTCCCTCCCTCGCTCCGTGATGTTATGCCTCAAACCTTCATGTCATGAGACTCTTTCACCTGGTCTGAGCTCAGCCTGGCCCAGGCCCATGAACTCGAGCTCACCTCCATCGCAACGTGTGTCGTGCCAACCGTGGGTCGGATTTGGAATGAGTACCTAGAAACCGTAGCGGTGAGTAAATTCTATTTATTTACTCTGGGTTGCTTTTCACTCACGTTAAAACGTCTGTGCACGCTGCTCACCTGGTTCAAATTGACTGAGAATAACACAAATGTTTACGTGTCGTCTGAGGAAGACATTCCTAAAGGGGGATGTAAAAATCCAACTTTTCTTAAATATCGGGCTGCAGCTTCTTATTTTTTTGCTGAATGAAATACATTCATTGCATTTTGCGTCGGTCCGGGAAAAGAAAAATGCCCCATCTGTGATAGAAACTCTTCCAATTAAAAAAAAAAAAAGCAGCCTTTAAATTTGACGTCTCTAAATTGAGGCGATGGCACGGATGGAATTCGATACATTTCATCCCTCAGAATTGGCTTAGTTTTGTGGTGTTCTGTTGCACTTTGTGCGACGACAATAAAGGAATTCGTTTTTGAAAGAGGGATTGGCACTGCACGTACTTTCATAGTGATATTCCGATTGTGTACATGAGCGCCAATATGGCAAACACATGTTGGCAGGGGCCGACGTTCTGGGCATGTTTCTTCCAATGTCATCAATCTTTATTTTCAAGCAGTGGGAAGAGTTTCAAAGAAAAAGCTCCCCGTAACATTTGAGCCACACACACTTTTTTTTGTGGATGGCTCATATTTAAGCTTTCATGATAGATGTTGAATACGTTGGTGTGATAGATTGCAATGTGGCATGATTGCTTACTTTTTAAAACAAAATCCCACAAAATCCAAGGTTTTTCAAAACTAAATATATATTTTGGACTTGGCCAGTCGTCGTGTTGAAGAAAACGGTACATTAACATTTTTTTCTCAAAGCAAACGATGGGGCGGGAAATCGGGCCAATTAAACAACATTTTCGACCTCACACCGGCTCCACTTTGTAACCGGTTCTGAAATGTCAGAGCGGCAGCGAGGTTTCTCACCCCACTTTTCCTCTCCTCCCTCTGCAAAGCCGACATATTTACCCCCATTTGGGCCGGTTGTCGCTTCGAAGCGGGCTTTTAAACCAACGTCAGCATCTCAGGTCGCACATCGGACCGTGACCCTTAATGAAGACGGATTTGGGCCTTGTGTAACATTTGCGAGGTATTTGTTTCTACTCTCGGCGGGACGGGCCGGGGGGGTCGTGGGGATTTTCGGCCTGTAATTGACTTTGGAGCAACCCTCTGCTGTGGTTTCGTCTGGCTTTGAGAAGGAACCCGAATGTGGTGAAGAGCTGTTACAGGAGAGGTATGTGACATATTACTGCACAGTATGGCACACACAGAAAATATGCGAAACCCCGTTTGCCCTCCAACCTCGTTGTGCTTAACACATCATGCAAGATTGGCCGAGTCTGGAATGATTTTCACGTGGTATGTGTTGGAAGAAATGAATGCTTTGAGAACAAAGCCGTCTGACCACAACGTGCACAACAAAAAGTCTCTCTTCTCGTTGTTAACAGAAGGTTTGGTTGGACTTTTTGGCCACGATCATGTTGTTTTTTAACATTTTCCCTGCACTTAGCCAATAGCAGTATAACAAGGTTAATTATCAATTGTACCCACAATTATCTATGAACCGTTCATTACTTTTACAATGTGAATGTTTTGACATGAAGCAAGTCTCTTAAAGGAACAGTATAAATGGAGCTGAAATGACTGATCAATATTAAAGACCGTGCTGACATCCTGATCGCCATTAATCTGGGAATATAATCAAAAATCATCCGTATTTCCAAAGTAAATGAATATGTCTTGTGTATAAAATTTGTTTCATCCTTTTCTTATGTCTGAAATGACCCTCACAGATCCCCAGGTCTCTTTCCTCTTACCCATGGCTTTTGAGAATCACAGAAAGTATTACCTCAATATCAAATATTGCCAATATTTGCATGCACAAGCACCTTACAACTGTTTTGGGGGCTCCTGTGGGCCGCCTCTGGCTGGCAGTAGAGGTCTTTCTGACTCACTCAAACGTAGAAGAGGCCCTTGTCATTCTCAGTTATGAGATTTAAGACATATAAAGTAAAGTATCATCTCAGTTCTGCCGCGTTGGAAGAAGACATCCAACTGCATCCCGGGCATTCGCAAATATAAAAGTGGCAATGTGTTATTTTCAAGGCTCTGGCTCTGTTTATTTCTTGGCGACCTTCAGCAGCCTGCACGGTGACTTGATTCTGAGGATAAATGCTCGGGCAGGATAAGTGTAAGTGAATGCGGCTGGTGTTTATCCAGTAGTCCTTCTCAAACCGGAGCGCTGTTTTCAGCCCGGGACATTTATCAACAAAGAATGCGGGACTTCGAGAAGAGCTGTTTATGGCCCCCTGTTGGATAGTAAGGAAATGGAGAAATTCATGCTATTTGGAAATATACAATGATTGTATGCTGACATTATTAACACTCCTAAAAAGATTGGGATATTTTGTGTTTTTCTTCTTTTTTTTAAATTTTGATTGGAAGAAGAGTGGATTAATATAGCAATGCACCATCATAAGGATCTTGATTGCATGAACCAAGCTCATTTCTTGGATGGATTGAAAGATGCAGTCATCTGATACGTTGGATACTGCATGCATAAAGTAACTGCATGGGTTAAAGGCTCAAGGGGATTTAAACAACTGAAATATTTAAAAAGATGTAATAACCTGATCACAATGTGTGTGGGAAGAACTGTCTCCTACTCTGTTGTATTTTGTACGTTGTCATAGAATTAAGCATTTTCAACCTCAGGGGCACTAAGGGTTGTACGAGCGAAGAAAAAGTACTTTTTTCTTTATTTTCACGGGGCAAAAACCCCAAGCTGCATAGGCATATAATGAAAAAGAGATGAGAATCATATAAAAATCCTCCTCAGGTGCTGGAGATCATTTAGAGGCGAATCCTGTGTTTGTTTTAAATCCGGAAAAACAGCACCTTTAAAAAACCAAAAAAGACTCCAAAGACAATAGCTGGCGGTTCGAACAACACTTACACGGGTCCACCACAAGTGTTTCACCTCTGAGTGAGGGGGGGGGGGCGGGGCCTCGGATGCCCGCCGGCAGGCTGCAGCTTGGATGCAAATATCTCTCCTCTGCAACCATTTCTGCGACTTGGATGCGGCGGGACGCGACTGCGTGGACTTATAAGTGCGCAATTTTCGCGGGGAGCTTCAGTGCAAACGGCCTGACTGAAAAGCGCGTGTGACTCAAATTCATCGGAATAAGATGCGTGTGTGTGTGTGTGTGCTTTTTTTACGCATATAATCTTTTACTGGAGGAATTTACTTGCGCATTTTCTTTTCTTGCGCGTCCGATAGCCTGCCACGAAGTCGCCTCGAAATTGAGACAGATGTGAGAGAAATGAAATCATGTGTCTTTCGAAACGGTGACAGGGAAAAGTTGCACGGGGGGCATCGTGGAGGAGGAGTTCTTTGCGACCAAACAAGTAACGGATTTTCTCTTATAAAAAAGGAAAATTGAGTCCCGACCGCTCCATGAATCCGAGTCCTCGTTGTGCAGGTGGGTCAATTCACCTTTTACTAATTCAATTGTATTAACTGAGTCACGGCTTTGGATCGCAATTTCCCATGAATTAATTAATATCCTAACTCGGGGTTTCTAGAAATGTGTTTGTGTTACTTTCTTGTACCCGAAACATTTTGACGTGATGATTAAGAAGAATTATTATCTTATTATAACGATTGTATTCATTAAGTAGATTCCGTTGGCAACCATTATTTATTTATTTCTTCTCGTTAGATCATTTAAATTTGAGACTACGAGAGCTGACTTTTCCCTTAAATATATTTCCCAAAATTCTGCCCAGAATGCGTAATTACACCGGGTTTTTTTTGGCACAACATTTTCTTCCCCTGACTTATCCGAATTGGGACTGACAGCGACTTCAGCCTACTTTTTCCAGTAATGCATTCGACACACCACACTTTTATCTCCTTGGCATCCTCTTGAGATCCAATGAGGATTGAGGAGCAGTGCGATGCAAACATCTGTGATCCAGGATGGAGCCTCAGAGGCAAAGCGCAGGGCTCAACTGAGCTGTGCAAGATCAACCCCGCTGGAGCTGTGTGGGCTCAAGCCTCACATGGAAACTCAAAGAGAGAGAGAGAGAGGGAGAGAGAGAGAGAGAGAGAGAGAGAGAGAGAGAGAGATAGAGAGAGGGAGCCTGTTGGTGGTTTGATTGGAGGGAAGAGCACGATGATGATGTTCTTTCTCTGCGTGAGAGCGTTTTCTTTTTCAACCGCTGCACGTTTGACCTCTGTGGAAGTGGAAGTGATTACCGAAATGGCCCAGGCTTCTGTTCTGGTGCTTCAGTGGTGAAGCCAGGTGTTTCTCAATAGATGGCTGAGGCCACTCATCTCCAGATTGACATTCAAAGGCGCAGGGAGCAGAAACGATGACTTCAGCTTCACTCAAAGCATCATCTCGTCGTCTCGTTTTTATCTTTCTCAGCGGGGAAGTTTGTGACTTGAATGTAAAAATCATGGCTTATATCAACGTGGGTGAAATCACCCTCTAATTCCAACGTGCTTTGTTTGGATCCCACATGATGGTGAGCCAAGATTGAGGATAAAAGAAAATCTGCTGATTTGAAAGCCAGAAATGACCGCTTGTTGAGAAGGAAAAGGAAAACCAGAGTGTGTGGGGTCACATGTTGCAGTGTTGATCATTAGAAATGAAACTTGTGCAAGCGTTCCTCTCTTTCCCAGTTTCACAAATGTGTCTCCAAAAGGAGAGCGGCTCGGAAAGTTTGTTGTCAGAGTCGCGGCGCCTTCTCCGGTTCAATAAATCCCCACAGCGGGAGCTCCCTTTCACTGCGTGAATAATTGATTGAAACTATAAGGGCCTACAAAGGAGGCAATATAATCTCCTCACTACTTGATGAGCGGGGCATAGTTTCACCGGGCTCAGCCCAACGTGGCCCGCGCAGACGAGGGGGGCTTGAGGGGGGGGGGGGGGGGTGGGCATAGGACACGACAACCAGTTCACAGTGGGACCCCGACTCTGATCAGAGAGCAGACGTGGAAGGGCTGAGGTGAGGCTTCACTGAGCTGCGGGAGCTTGTGAAAGAGTCTCTGGCACATGCCTCGAGTTACTCGGCGCTCGGAGCGAGAGTTACGCGCGCCCCCCCCCCCCCCCCTTCTCCCGAGAGTCTCTCCGTGGAGGGAACAGGTGAGGCACAGGTGAGGGCGGACGGCTGGCCTCGCGCGCACCGCTCGTTTGGCCCGCAAAAACGACGGTGACGTCGCCGAGTCGTTAAGCGCCCAGAAGCGAGTCGAGAGTCGGCGGAGTTTCCCCAATTAGGACCAGAGGACGCGCGTGCCTCTGTCCTCTGGTTTTGTTTAAATTGATTCCATGGAAATTGTTATGACTAGAAAGGGAACTCCCTTTCTTTAGGATTGAGACATTTCGGCATTCTTTGACTCATTCGGCATTTTGCGGCTTTGTGAACTCCATTTGTTTTGAAAAGGAGGAAATGTCTCATTGATGTTTAACATGTTGTACTCAGGAATCTGCAAGGGCGTAACCACCCTTTAATCTGGGGGGAGGGGGGGGGGGGTTGTCCCCCCACATATACAGCAGAAAATATGTAAAATATATGTTCTCCTGTTGTGCATTAAAATGGTCAATGTAGGCCTCGAAACTATGTTCTAAATATTTTCATACATAATTGTAGGCAATGCACCTTTATTAAAAAACCATGGCTACCCCCTTGGGAATCTGGAATCTGAAATAGAGGGCAACTTTTCACTATCATTATTGAATTCACTGTAAATCAGTTCGGATCTTACTGTATCTTGGGGAAAAAATGCAATCATGCTTTTGTTTGCATTATATGAATAATATAATCATCTTTGTAAGTTACATGATATGTCAAACATTACTGAAATCACTCTGGATCAGTCGAGTTTAAAGGAAAATGGTGAAATATGAAATCATTTTTTCCCTTTTCTGTTGTTCAGACGCATCAAACAGCGTCGTCCTTAGTGTGATTCAGAGCCATAATCAAATCAACAGCCAAATATGGTTCTATTTTTCTTTATTGAGCTGCGAGGGAGGACCTCCCATTGCTCGGATCCTAACATGTTCCGTGTGTCCTCTTCACACAAGAGCTGTAAATACAGGCAGCGAACGACACTATCTAAAACCGATCTCAGCACGCCGAAGCCTTTCAGGGCCGAGTGTGTGTTGCATTTCCCGGTGAACATTGACTCCACTTGTATTTTCAAAGGAGAAATGCATCATGCAAGTCCAAATACAGCCTGAAATGCTTTGACCATGAAGGTTATTGGTTATTTTTTTGAGTCATGAGTTTATTCCAAACAATATATCCTTGTTGCTACTGTTGCTAGTGTTGGGAAATGTGCTTATTGTTCTTGCTGAGAGTTAGATGACAAGTTTGATACCTGAAGCTCATATTTGTGCAATAAATATGACGCGCCAGACGGTTAGCTTAGCTTAGCACAAAGACTGGAAAAAGTGGAAGATATTCAATAGTGCCTTGAGTAATGGAAGTTCAAAGTCATGTTTAAAAAAAAGTTAATGCTGAAACTGAAAGTTTTTCATTTCTTTCTGTTGTATATACTTTAACTTCTTCTCTCCTTTCAATTTTGGGGTGCAGTGACTTTTGGAATCTTGTCTAGAAGCATTTTAACCTTTAGGAAGTCAGCATGTCTGGTGCTGTTTTTCATTTCACAATTTATAATGTTGTATTCTTTGAGCTCTAGAAGTAGGTAGATTTTGTTACCAGTTGGACAGCTGTTTCCCGCTTTTGTGCTCAGCTAAGCTGTTTTTAGCCGTATATCCATCATACTGTCAGAAACTCTGACAGTATGAAGAAATCCAATAGCCTTACCCAAAAGTATTCCCTTCATGTCATCTACCTGTAAAAACCATTCCCTGAAACTTCTCCCCTGTCTGTATGTCTGTCTGTCGTCCTCTCCTCTCTCTTTTTTATTCAGCAGATCCAAGCAGATGTGATCACACATAGTCAAGAACCTGCGACCATCCGTCCCATTCCCATCTGCGGGTCTGAAGCAGGAAGCACGCTGCCGAGCTCAGGGCCCCCGCTGAGAGGAAAGCGCCTCCCGAGCTTCATGGCTTGAACTCCGCGAGGAGTCCAACGTATCTCCTCTGCCGTCCTTCCTCCTCTCCTACCTCCGTGCAACCCAGCCCCCCCACCCCCCCTCTCTCCGTCTACTCCCTTTGCCAGTACTACCCCCAACCTCCTCCCCCCTCACGCCGGACCAGTGTGATGGCTCGTTGCTCCACAGGCTCCTTCGGACTCGCGGCCGCAGCATCCCCCTCCACTGCAGAGACTCGCCCCCGCAGCGGCCACTAGGGCGAACGAACCAGGGTAGGGAAGGGAGAGACAGCAGCACCGCAGGAGAGAGAGAGAGAGAGAGAGAGAGATCATCTATAGTCCCACAGCACGATCCACCTGTCCCACGGAGGAAGGGCCCCCCGCCCCCCCCCCCAGCCTGATCCATCTGGTCGCAGAGGGGGGACCCTGCGTGGCCAGGAAGGCAAACAGGGACTATGCAGCTGGGACTGTTGGCGCTGGCAATGGTCTTCGTCAGCTCCGTGGGTCACAGCGATGCGCTCCGGCTCTCCAAGGGGAGGCGGCAGCGGCGGGGTGAGTTCTCTGCTCCGTCAGTCTGTCGTGACTCGCTTCTCTGTTTCTGCGGTCACAAATGCGGATTTCTTGTAAACATTTAACAAGCAAAAGTAAAGGTAACCCTTTGGTTTATTTTCCCTGTTTGTTTTTGGTTATGCTGGGTTCAGTGTTTTCCCCCGAAATGTCTTTCTTCTTCCTCCTCAGTTTGTGTAAAACTTTTATGCGTGCTGGGACTGTTTGTAGAGGTTATTTCTTTGATAGATTCGCCCCTCAAAGCCTAACCCTAACCCTAACCCTCAAATCAAACGGAATGAGTGTCGGACAGTTCTCAGATCTGAATTGTTGCTTGAAAGCTTTTTGTGCTCAGGCCCCCTCACTCGCAGTATATCTCTGGCCCTCAGAGCCTCGGCGTTACTGTCAGCTTTGAAACAATTCTTCCTTTACACACAATTCATTTCTCGGCATTTGCCAATGCCGAGCTCAGCCCGACCTCCGCGAACCAGTATTCATTTAGCACCGCGCCCGGGCCAAGGTAGCAAATGTGGTTTTATTAAAATCACACATGCTGGGAAGGATGTTTGCGTCATGGAAGTAGAATCATTTTTAGGTATTCACGCGCACTTCTATTTGTAATGCACCAATGCAGTTTTTTTGTGTGTGCCATTTCAATGGGTACGGGAAGATTTGGGTAATTCGCCATGTACAAGCAGCAGGGATGACCATCCAATGACCCCTTCTGAGACAGCTATAAAAACCTAGCAGTGTTTTCTTCCTGGTCTGTCATTGTTGTAGTTTTTTGGTGCTTTGATCACTTCTGACTCGCCCTGGTAGAGGCCTTGTCTGATGTTCGTTGCCTTATTTCGAACGACTCTTGCAGATTTTAACTGCCTCTTGCGAGGCTGTCAGACCCAATTACCCTGTTTATTTCCAAATGAAAATCTGTTAAGGATCTCCGGCTAGCATTTGGAGTAAACAGTGAATAACTGCTCAAACAAAGATGTTTGGCCCGGCCCTCGGCTAGATGAAGCCGCGAGCAGGAACTCGAGCCTGTTGGAGCGAAAGAGCGCCCGGAAGGTCTACGGCTGGACACCGAAGCTGATACCAGCAAAACATTAAAGTCCCGAATGTTGTTCTCCTAGCCAGAATGTTAACAAATGCGCCTCACGTTTATCTTATTAAAAATCGTATTTGCTTTTCAATGAGGCACCACCCTGCGTTACCTCAAACTCAAATACCTCATCGGTAAATGTAGAATCACAAAACAATATGGTATGCAAATTACAATTCGGGCAATGAATTATTCCTCCAACCCGGCTGTTCCTTTCTCACTGGTCACTGTGTTCATGTTTCCACAGTTAGCACCGAGGGGCCGCCATCCTGCCCCAAGGGCTGTGAGCGATGCTCCGAGTACAACGGCTGCATTAAATGTAGGCCCAAGCTCTTCATCTTCCTGGAGCGCAACGACATTCGCCAGATAGGCGTGTGCCTCGCCTCCTGTCCCGTGGGATACTTTGGGATGAGGAACCCAGAAGGCAACAACAGATGCACCCGTGAGTTTCTGTCTTTTGACCGAGCGACGTAGATGCACATCCTCGTACCACCAAATACACGCACAGGTCGTGAGGTCAAACCATCTGTCTGCGTTGTTTCGTCATCTCTTCTTTGTGTACGATGCGGGGGGGGGCATTTGGAGGAGCAGAGGGATACCTTGCTGGTTTATTTATTTTGTTTGTATACGTCCACTTTGCTGCACTAATTTGTGTGGTTAACAAATACCTAAAATGTGCCTCCGTGGAATAATGATTTACCAATTGCCACACTCTTTATTCACCGAAGTGATTCCACGTTCTGCTTTCTCTTAATAACCAATCCGTGCCACCATTTGTCAATGCTTGTGAGCGGCTAAGACCGCTAGATGGAATCTTTCTGTCGCTGCTAATCCTGGTGCTGAAGGGCACACAATTATCCACCGAATCTAGCATCTCCATCATGATTACAGGCACATTTGGCTCATTGGGAAGGAGGATCAAACATGACTACGCGCACAGGAATGACCAAAGTTACAGAGTTGGCTCCGGTGGCACTGGTCCCGTACTTTTAGCCACGGCGTGCCAGCAACCCAGTCTGTTTCTTATTGCGTGTGGGCAGAAAACACGATCGCAACCGAATCCCAACAAAAACATCTCAGTTGCGTCGTTGTTTGTCTGTTTTTGAGAGGATGTTTGTGTTTTTTATTTGACCCTCATGTGCAAAGTTTGTGCCAAATCTCAAACAGTTTCTAATGGTTTTACTTTTAAACATATTTAATTCTGGTGCACCCTTTTACTCACTATCTTAAGCAGTCTGTACAATCTTTTTGGTAACTAGGGAAACGTTTTTTTTTTGGAATGTGAGCAGTTGACTTTTCTAAACAAGTCATCATGTAAAGTCCGAGTCAAGTCTCCACTTTTGTTTCTTTGGTCGCGACGAAGGCTCCGTCACCTGCTGCGTGTCGTCCCGTCAGCTTAGAACACTGCAGCGCCACATCTAAGGAATTCAAAGCATACAAGCATACAAGCAGGAGCTACAATCGACTTAGCCATCTTTATTCTCAACAGTTTTTCAAAAAGACGCTAGATCGACAAAGTAAAGGGTGTTCAAATTTTGAGTAGATATTATTCGACAGGGAATGACATTCGGCTCATCAGACACCTTTATTCGTGTTGATGCACCACATATTTTAACCCCGCGCTGGTTTGTTACTTCATACAATGTCTTTTCCTCAACATTTGTCTCACGTTATAGAGCTGCAAACATCAGTACTGTCAAATTTAGTTGTCAAGGACTTCAAAATAGTAATTGGGAGCAGGAGGAAAAAACCCAGTGAGGATTCAGTGTTACGTCATTTGTGACCTACACAGTGTACCGGCTGCAGAGTTAGACTTTAGCAAACATGAATAAGTCTAGATCTGAATACATTTCCATAAAAAGAAATATTGGAAGGACCATGCAGATTTCCATTTCTCTCCGTTTTTTTTCCATGAGAATAAGGATGTTTTTTTCGTGGTGAGGTCAAAGCTTTTGGGTTCTTTTTGGGACGCCTGCTTTTTATCCTCCTGTGCTTGTGATTATCCAAATCTTTTTTTGATTTAAGAGATTTGAATGAGCAGCAACTCTTGAGAAAGCCACTGAAGCATACTCTCCTGCATATACTCATTCACACCAGCTCGCCAAAACAACACGTCCTGTGGTGCTTGTGTTTTTAGGAGGAGAAGTGTGGTCCTCTCTCTAAATAGAGACTGTGTTGCTTAATCACTAATAAATCTCTCAGAGAAAATACAATCCAAGTTCCTTCTGTTCTCTCTCTGGAGAACCATTTGCTTTTTCAGGCAACAAGGCCATGAATAATCCATTACAAGATATTTCTCTGTTTCCATTAGAAATTAAGAATAAAAGATCTGAAGCTGACAATGTGAACACGGACACAATGTGACTAAAATGATTTGATCCTTTCATTTGATCCTCTCTTTTTGTCTTTCAGAATGTAAAATAGACAATTGTGAAGCGTGTTTCAATCGCAATTTTTGCACAAAATGTAAGGAGGGCTTGTATTCACACAGTGGGCGATGTTATGTCAGCTGCCCGCCAGGCCAGCGCACCGCCAACGAGTCCATGGAGTGTGTTGGTGAGTGACCTTTGACCTTCTCCCTCATTTTGAAAACCCTAGCCAAAGAATACACGAAGGTTCCGCGGATCAACGGTGCGACGTCGGAGCTGCGGAACATTCGCTCACCGCCGCAGTGCCGGCTTCTCTTTTTTTTCTCCCCCCAGGTCAACGTCCTGAAGAGTGCATTCTGGGCGAGTGGAGCCAATGGGGTTCCTGCACGAAGAAGAACAAAACATGTGGCTTTAAGAAAGGCTCGCAGTCTCGAGTGCGCGTGTCCTCTCAGGTCCACAGCCCAGACGCCTCCCCGGCCCCCGAGCCCTCGCTCGCCTGTGCCCCGCAGGCCGAGAGTAGGAGGTGCAGCGTGACCAAGACGCCGTGTGCGCGAGGCAAGCGCAAATACACACTCAGCAGCAAATACACACTCGGGCAAAGGCCTAAGTTATCGGCAAATCGGGCGCCGGGCTCACGCGGTCGACCGGATGGAAGCGAAACCTGCCGTGCGTTGATTGGGGTTTTGGTTTTTGGCCCAGGATACAGAACCCTCCTGGCTTTGCGCACGTGTGTAAACAATAAACACAATCTGCCGGGCCGGGCCAGATGAAGGGGCGGGCATTACGCACCGCGAAAGCTGGACCGGGATCACAGCTAGAAAAAGCGATTTGTTCTGAAGACCACTGAAGCGTGAGGTTTACACTACCGTGACATGTTTGCTCGGGCTCCTATCGTCCACACAGCAGCTCGCTCTGCGGCAGGTTGACGGCCAACGGCCACCGTCAACTCCCGCCGCAGGTCATCAGTGGCCCTCGAAACACGGCTAGGAAATTACAAACCTGGTCCAACGGGGGGCTGGAGTTTTTTTGGACGAAAAGAGCCACCTAAAACAGCAACAGTTATTTGCTTTTAAACACTGAATGGTAGGAAATGATTTACAGGCCCATGCGTTGGGATGTAAAAGCTTATTTTACGAGGAGGTACGATGGAGTTGTAGTTGTTCTGGGGACCAGGCACTCATTTACGGGGACTGAGAGAAATACCTAACAAGCTGTACTCAAAGCTTTTACTGCATGGCAGCACGCTTTGAGGATCTGGGGCACAAATATTTACACAGTGTTCACAACTCTAAAGGAGGTTGCGCTGTGCTACAGATGCCTGATTTGCCTCCACACACGTGAGTAAATATCCTATGGAGCTCTGCCTCAGAGTGTGGGGGGGGGGGGGGGGGGGGGAACAGAGCGTCATGTCCAGAGGGAGGGAGGCTCGCGTGAGGACCACGGTCTTCAGTGGACAGGCAGCACAGTAAAAAAAAAAAAAAGTCTACTAAGAAAAATGTCTTTCCATGGGTTCAGAAGAATAACGATCTGTGATATTATAAAAAAAATGGTCACATTTCCCAACCTGGAGCCGAGGCAGGTTGTATCAGAAAGGATATTTATTATGTGAGGTATTGGCTGACGAGCGATGAGTCATGGAAGCATTCTGGGTTGTGAAAACGTTGACCGCTCATGAATCAGTTCTTCTCATTATGTCGCTAAACACTTTTGGAAGTCAGACACGTATTACTTCAAAAATGTAGCGGAATGAATGTTCCTCTGCATTTTACCATTTCATATTGGTTAACTCGGTCACAAATAAAAAATAAAACAAGTAAAAAAGAGCCCAGCTGTGGATTCATCTGCGTGAGCTGGCTGGCAGGCCGGCTACGTAGAACACAGGGGGCAGACGTTGTATAACATCAGTGATTTAGTGGCCTGCAGAACTCACGCTTTGTGTCGATTTGGCTTCAAATTTTCTCCCTTTTTCCCCCCGAAAGCTGCACAAAAAGGGTCTCACGCGAAAACAGAATTTTCTGGATGTGTTATTGCATTTGTCAGGCAAAATTGTTTAGCTTGGATGGAGGGGAAGTACAATCAGGGCTGTCATAAACTGATGGAGTCCCCCACTCTTGGCTCCATTTGTTGGAGGAGTAATTAAGTCCTTACACGGTGAGCACATGTGGGAGGACATTTACACCATGACGGCTGGGTGCGAGGTGCTCGTCTGAATGGGGGCCATAGCAACTTCAGCCATATGTTTTATCAATCCTAGACAACACTGATAAAAATGCTGGTCATAATATGCTCTTATGTGATTTGAGTCCAACCCACCAAATGACACCACTGGGATTTCTTTGTGATTTTGTCACTAATTGCCCTTTAAAAGGGTGATGTATATGTTTGTGCACTACTGTGTGAGCCTTCCCATTTTCAGTTGGAAGTGATGCACCTGTACTGAGTCTGTCCACATTCATTTCTTCATCCATCACCGCATAATGATTTTCACCGGCTATGTCGAAACACAATTTGGGAAATTTGAGAATGATTGTGTGCTTTTTGTTCTTCTAACTCTGCGCCTAAACCAAATTTCCATAACTGTTTGTACAACAAGTTTTAAAAATCCTGGTAGGGAAATAAACACAGACCTTGAGTTTTCACTACAGAGCTGTACACAAACACGGTGGCGCCATGAGCCCCGGCCTCTTGTCATCTGCCCGGTGAACACTGTCCAGCCGTTGGCATGTGTTCACTCAGTTTCCAGGATGTGCGGAGACCCTCAACGCACAAGTTCATAACAAACATCCTCCAGCGTAACTACACACCCTCGGATATACAAACGCGTTTGAGTGCAGCCTAAACAACGGCCGTCCGTCCGTCCCCGCCGCGCGGCCGCCCCTCCGCGACCCTACGGGCTCGCGTGCCCTATTTTAAAATCAGCGGGTGGATCCTAATGTAGCAGCAGAGACTAGATGGGGGGGGGGGGGGTGTTTTCTGTGTGTGTTTAGTGGAAGAAGGAAGTCAGTAGCTGGGAATAAAGAGAGCAAATAAATGACCCGACTCATAAGGGCGGCCCTTTTTAGCTTAATGCTAACGATGTTATGCTAGCATGCGCGCTGTGGGAAATGGCCGCGTTCCCACTCGCCAACCGCCCCCCCCGAATTCAGGTGGCACTGCTTTGAATGAGGCCTCCATCAGGATCTACTAATGATCTAACTGAATACGTGACGCTACTGCTGAAGAGAAATATGTGGAACTCGTAGCGGCGCTAGAAGTAACCTTCACGAATGCCGATGCAAAACTTCATGGCATTTGAGCCAATGCCTTTGCGATATTTCAGTGCAGAATGGCGGACAGAGAGAACAACTAACGCGGCTTAAAACAACCCGGCTTTCCAAATGTTTAGATGTGTTGTAATATTTTATCCTGTTAGGGTTGTTTATTATGTATTGATTGCTTGTGATACAGCGGGTGCAGCTGTACTAGTCGTCGCTTCATGTCATTGTTTGATGACAACTCCGCACTAGATGTGCGTGGCTCACGGACGGTTGTTTTGCCGCATTAGAGACCACATAATCACAACCACCAGCGCTGGTCCAACACACACATCCCTTGTTATCCAGACTTCCACTCTCACCCCTCAGGAATCCATGTTTTTCATTTTGTTTAGCCAAGCGGAGGGACTACATGCAACATCTGGTGACGACAGATATCCCGCGGGAATTTATTTGAGAAATGGTAACAAAATGTAAACAATATTTCCTATGCATTTGTTATTTCAGACAAGAAGAGCAAGGCGGATCGACAAGACGACGCAAACAGGCGAGAGCGGGAGAACGCACGCGGGCGAGGGCGCGAAGGCAAAGAAGGCACTAGAGAAAGCGGAGGTGGGGGTGGAGTAGGTGGTGGTGGTGGTGGTGGTGGAGGAGGAGGAGGAGGAGGGGGGAAGAGGCGAAAAGGACAGAGCAGGACCACCACAGCTCCCAGCATCACCACCAGCTCTCTCAGCTAAACCGCACGGGCCTGCTGGATGGGGCCGAGAGACGACCAGAGGCAGTGCATCATCAGCCCCCCACCCCTGACCCCCCCCCCCCTCGAAGCCACAGGACAAGGCGCAAGGTGACGACGGAAACGGAGTAGTGAACTGGAGCAACTGCTGCAACACAAAATGGCTTTTGAATAGACGGACCTATCTGGAAGATACTGGCGTCGTGGCGCAGAGACTCAATGCCTCACTCGCCACCCCCCACCCCCCCCACCCCCCCTTTCAAGGGGGGAACGCTGTTGGACCGCGAAGCTCGTGTGGTGAAGAGCAACCTTTGTCCCATCTTGAACTAAGAACAGATCCCTGCGCAGCATTCGGCCCCGGACGTCTGATAAGGAATGAAGGCTCTCTCTGGTCTCCTCTGGTCTTTGATGTGTTGTGTTCCAATCACAATCTGTTCTTCATTTCTTGTTGTGCTTGTGAGGAGCAGCAGATGGACTTTCTCCACGTGATGCAAAGACAATGAGTAGCATTGAGGTCGTATGTACCTTGTTTCCTGTTGTGAGATGAAACGAAAAAAAGAAAGGCACTGGAAATCATTTGTGGTTGTCGAGGACAAAGGGGTCTTCTGCACGGTGTGTTATTTCAAGGAGGCAATTTGTAACAAAAGAAGCCAAAGGGAAGATTTAGGAGAATTACTGGCTCATTTTCTTCTCCGTTGTCTTGACACAAACTTTTGTCATTCGATAGCTTACTTGTTTTGTTTTCCGGATTAAATGTTGCCGTTTGTATAAGACTCTGCACATAAAACAAGCAATAGAAACATGAGTATTTGCATGTGTGCGAAGGGTTGCACGTGCGCGCCTTTGTGCGTGCAAACGTGTGTGCGCGCGTTAGTCTCCACCCAAAGTTCGGGGGGGGGTTTCTACGTCGGGTGCATCTCTGCACGGAATCAAGGAACTCAGTTGCTTGTCCGTGTGCGTTTAGGTGTGCACGGATGTGCTATTATCGGTACATTATAGATTGAAGGAAAAGGTCCTGTGCAAATGCACAGTAATATATATTTATATATAAAATGCAGTAAAGAACAAGCCACTGATTGTCATATAAGAGATCAAATCATCAGGCTCTGAGGATTTTGCACAAACCATGTTTCCTACTGCTCAAGTTTCAAAACAATCAAAGCATTTTACACCTTTGTACTCCCGAAGCTTCATGACGTTACGGATGGAGAGAACATGGTTTTATCCCTAGGACTCTTTCAAATGGGTCTGTTTGCTTTACACAAGATATTCCTTTTGCGGGTGAGGTTGCACGCTACATTATTCATTCATACCACGACGGCGAATGTTTCAAACTGTGTTTATCATAAAAGAATCATCATGTATAGCGTATTCTGTGAAAGCCTAAATGAAGATCAGATGAAGCCAATTGGAACTTCAGTCACACACTGATTTTGCTATTAGTTTGTTTGATGAAGTTGAAATGATTGCAGTGGAAGGTATTCTCAGTCTATGCTATTGCTACATATACACTTCTATGTATTCATATGTGACGCATTTTATCAAGACTGTGTTATGTTTTGGGTCATCTTGTTTTACAATTTGGGTAATACTTTTATATTCTAATTATTTCCATTGGTTTTCGAAATATTTCACTTTATTAAATGTCCCATTTTGTAGAAAGTGACGTTCCCACAGTGTTTTATATCTGTATGTGTATATTAACGGGACAGCCACTAAAACGCAGCATTTCAAAGATTCAATACGAGTGTATTCAGACGGACTCTTTGAGAAAAAGAAATAAAGAATGTTTGAACTTTAAATAATGTAAACATTTTTTAGTAGGAGCGTGAGGCCGGCTGATCCAGTGGTTCAAACAGCACAAGGACACAATCATACTGACTTTACTCCTTTAAAAAATGTATTGTACTTCAACATAATCTGGATTAATTTGCGTAGTCTGACAGCACTAATCTGACCTCTGGTGGCCTGGTCAGACATCAGCATAATCTCAAATATCAGCAATTATCACTGGTAGTATACTTGGAAAAAAAAAAGAACTATTAGATGAAATTGAATTACTTAACAGGAATGATCCTTGGTGATTATTAATTCATCCGTTATTGATGAAACAATAACAGACATGTTAATCTGTTTATGCAGAGTAAGACTAACACATGACAAAGGAACAAGCGTCTCTACACATCAAGACAATTTTGACAATTTCGACGTTACGACCTGACCAGAGTGAAAAAAGTTCCAACCACCAAGCATCCATCGCTTCTTCTCTGGCCTGAACTCCAATCGAAAACCTCAAAGAAGAACAATAAACAAAGTGTGGCGGGCGAGCGATGCTATCTCGCAGCCGAGAGCACTCAGCGCTTGCGGTATGCTCTTCTTCGGGCTGCAGGAGGCCGTCTCGGGGAGGCCGAGGGGCTTTAGATGGTGCGATGGTGCCGATGCTGGCGCCTAGGCAGGGGTCGTAAAAGCAGAGACAGAAATAAAAACTAATGGTGTGTCATAGCCAGAAGGGAGGGAGGGAGGGAGGAGAGGGAGGGGGGGAGGGGGGGGTGGGGTGTATACCATGCCTTGGCCCCGACAACAAAACAGCCGTTTCTCATTACCGAAGGGGAGGGCAGGGGGAATGGTAGAGTATGCTCCGTAAATTACACATTCATCGCTCTTCCTGACCATAAATTCTTGCCCTGGCTCTCCCTCACCTCCCACTCGCTCTGTTCCCCGTTCCCATGTTTTCCCTGAGAAATGACTGGTACATCTTTGGGCTACACGGGTACCTTTGATTCGCCAAGATCCAAAACACTGAATCAATTTTCGTTGCTTTAGTTTGGCCTTCGAGGCCCCCCGGGACCCCCCCCCGGGACCCCCCCCGCCGGGAGCGCCGGCACGCCACACGCGGTGTCCGTGTCTGCATGACTTAAGCGTACAATACCTCATCCAAATGTAGACCAACACCACGCAGAACCGGAGCCCGATATCCCTCTCGAAAGGGCTGGCGGCTCTTCAAACACCACTAAATCCTCGTCATCATCAGCGTTGAATCCTCTTCATGTCGTGTAAGACTAAATGATGTCAATGCTGGTACATGCTCGCTTCACTTCTGAGCTCAGGTTGAATCATGTGACAAAGATGCAGTCGAAAGCTCCAGAAATAGTAAAACAGGTCTATGAAAGATCTTAGGCCACGAGGATTTGTTTCTGGAAAGACTCTTCATGATATTAAGACCCAACTGTCCGATGCAATGAGAACCCCAGAGAAAACATCCCATCAAGTTCAATACTAATAAAACTCACCGTATTATCGTTATGGATGTTCGGCTCATTTAACTCTGTTTTGTGTTCAAGTCTTGTTGAATGTATGTGGGAAGGCTGCAGTATGGCAGCAACCTTTCTGGCGTCTACTTAGACCCCCCCCTCCCTCCCCCCCCCGCCCCCCTCCCAGTATCATCCAACGTCCACCCTGCACCCTTTAAGAGACGTCCCGCCGGCGAACCCACTGATCCCAGATCATCCCCACCACCCTCACCGATGGAAGCCGAACATCTACAAAGAGAAAGCCCGTTTGTCAACACTGACAGCCTGATATGTTAATGTGCAACAGGCATCTATTAAAGTGGGCCCTTCCATCACAACGAGTCGACGGGAAACCAAAGTCTGGGGGGGGAATGAATCTGCAGGGGATGAAAGTTGAAAGACATAACTTGATTTGCGTTGAATGATTGCACATCTTTTTTTTTTCTCCTTTTTTCTTCATCTTGGAGGAGGTTCCCTGTGCCGATGTGAGGGGGTTTCTTTTGGACTGAGGAGGTCGCATGTGGACAGACTGTAAAGCACTCTGAGGCCAATTTGCAATTCGTGATTTTGGGCTATACAAAATAAAACCCATTTAAAAAAAAAAAAAAAAAAAACTTTTGAAATGGAAATCAAAGATGATGCATTAGAGTTGTGTAGTGAGCACACATCTGGACAGCTAGGGTTCAATGGCAGATGTTCAGCTCTCTCAGGTTTTGACTACATTGCTGCAGTAGTATCATCTGCCCCCGACCTTTGCGTCAGAGGAAAAAACGAAAGGTAGGATTTCCCAGAAATGATAATCAAGTGGAAAACCTGATTCATGCATGAGATTTAGTTTCTATTTACCAAGCTTGATTTAACCCAAATGTGTCTGAGGCTCTGAGGCAGGAGCAGAAACGTTAAGAAGACGTCAGTAGAAGGGCGGCTGTGATACTTGATGTGTGCTGCCGCCCCGTGGAGGCAATCGGTACTACACGGGGATCGATTTCAGTGCAGCTGCAATGAGTGCGTTGGTTCTTTTTGTCAGAGAGTGAAGGTGGAGATGATGGAGAGCAGGGCAAAGCAAAATGTCTTGTCAGGAAATTCATATACGTTTCTCAGTCGTGCAGAATGGGATCTCGTGCTGGGAAGTGACTGCAGTGCAAGAAAAGACCACAAGAGGGGGCCACGGAAACATTAAAAAAAATGAATAACTCACGTCATCCCACAAGTATTTGACGTCGTCATTAACACGTCAAAGACATTTCTTCCATCACTATATTGAAGAAGTAACCTGTATTTTGTCCTTCGTTTTTTTCCGCTTTCCCCGAAAATTCAAAAAAAAAATGTTCAAAAGTTTTATATTTTCCAGAAACTTGCTTCTGGGATCCTTGTTTAACTTTTAATGACACAGATGTGATTTTCTTCACTAAAAATCATTCTACACATATTTGACACGAGTGTGTTTAATGTCAATTTGAGCTTAAAGAAGAAGGTGAACAAATGTATGAAATATATTCATGTAGCTGCTAATGTCAAAACATTTACACCCATAAACCGTCCTCCTGGCATCTCTCACCTCATCTGGTTAATTTGTCTTCTTCAAATGACAAACAGACTTTTCTCTTCGTCTCCATCAATTTCAAACAGGAGTCATATCTCTCCTTCCTCCCTTATCTGCTTCTCCTCGACGTTATGATTTAACAATCGGGGTCGGTCCGCTCCTCAAACTCTTTGCATTCCAAACATCTCATCTCCAAACAACTGCTCCAATGGAGCCGCCAGCGCCTCGCGGCTGTGGTCCTGCAAGGGGGGGGGTTCGCTCCATGGAATATTTAAGGCTTGCTTGCTCATCAAACTGTCTTTAATTCACCTCTATTTTACAGATTCAAACCCATTCATTGACATCCATCTTCAGTAATCAAGGGGTCTCTTATTCCTTTGGCTCGGTTTGCTCGCTCTCTGGTCATAAATTCACCGTTGGTGTCGACTGAGACTCGTTTTGACTGTAAACCTTTTACCCGCCGACGAGTGGAGTCTTTAAACACACGCACTGATCAACCTCAAAGTCTGGTGAACATCAATCAAGTATAACCTCCACTGCTGTTAAGTCAATCAAACAATTCAACTAAAACACATTTTTACGAACATTTACTAGAGCAAAAGTAAACTTTAACTGCACATTTCAGGCATAATATTCTTTATTCTTCCGGTAATTAGCCTTTACCACAGTCAGACAATAGTGGATGTGACTAACATGGTTGTGTCCTGAGAAGAATGTTCCTCGGGCGCCAAAAGCCACTTCCACCCTGTAAAAGAGTGAAGAGTGAATGTATGATGGCAGCAGAACATTTTTCACTACACAATGTGTGATTGAAGTGTGGTTTTGAAATGCAAATACAACGCACATATTGCGTAATTGTCCGTAGAGGACATCTGTCAACACGAGAGGGTAAAAAAGTTTTTATTTTTTACATTTATGTTTATACACTTCGCCGAGATCCTGAAGTCTGATCAACTCCTCGACCTCCGAGGGGAGTGAGTTGAGAGGACGAGAGAAAGCGGACGAGAGAGAGGGGACGAGAGAGAGAGGACGAGAGAGAGGGGACGAGAGAGAGAGGACGGGGGAGAGGGGGACGAGAGAGAGGGGACGAGAGAGAGGGGACGAGAGAGAGGGGGACGAGAGAGAGGGGACGAGAGAAAGCGGACGAGAGAGAGGGGACGAGAGAGAGAGGACGAGAGAGAGGGGACGAGAGAGAGAGGACGGGGGAGAGGGGGACGAGAGAGAGGGGACGAGAGAGAGGGGACGAGAGAGAGGGGGACGAGAGAGAGGGGACGAGAGAGAGAGGACGGGAGAGAGAGGACGGGAGAGAGAGGACGGGAGAGAGGGGAGGAGAGAGAGGGGAGGAGAGAGAGGGGGACGAGAGAGAGGGGACGGGAGTGAGAGGACGGGAGAGAGAGGACGGGAGAGAGAGGACGGGAGTGAGAGGACGGGAGTGAGAGGACGGGAGAGAGGGGACGAGAGAGAGAGAACGAGAGAGGGGACGGGAGAGAGGGGACAAGAGAGAGAGGGGACGAGAGAGAGAGAATGAGAGAGAGGGGACGAGAGAGGGGACGAGAGAGAGAGAACGAGAGAGGGGACGGGAGAGAGGGGACAAGAGAGAGAGGGGACGAGAGAGAGAGAACGAGAGAGAGGGGACGAGAGAGGGGACGAGAGAGAGGGGACGGGAGAGAGAGGACGAGAGAGAGAGGACGGGAGAGGGGACGAGAGCTCGCTGCCAAGCCACAGAGGCAGACTGCAGACCTCGCCAGAGAGCAGCAGCAGTTGAAAGCGAGTGCGTCGTCCCGGGACACAGACACACAGCCCCGAAGGCCCAAGAGGCCCAAAAGGCCCAAAAGGCCGAAAAGGCCCCCCCCTCCGCAGCTCCCTCGCTGTGGAGTCGTGTCCTCCTTCCCGCCTCCATGCGGACCGGCACGCTTTGGCCCGTACTGTGGCACTTTGTCAAGTGGACACCAATCGATAAACTGAGTAAGGAGACAGGACGGAGGAGAATGGGGGGGGGGGGGGGGGGGTGTTTAACCTTCTGTCTCTTGACAGAGGCTTCATTGCAAGTTTGGGCCCCCTCGATGCCCCCAAAATCCTGGTGAGAGCATGTGATTGTTAGGTCCTGAAGTTACGTCATCACGTCTTCTGATTATGGCTGACGTCTTGATTTCATGATTTTTATACTTTACACCCAAAGGGGGAGGGGTTGGGGGGGGGGGGGGGTCACAAGATGACATGGTTTGTACCTCTGACATCATTTGAGATGAATATGATCAGTCAGTCGCCCTGAAAGCCAAATGAGGGGCTTTTACTAATCGAGTGTTAGAAGAGCAAGAGGATGTTCTGTCATCAGGTTGTTGTTCAGGTTTCTCTCCACGTCTACTGTATAAACCCGCCCAACTCATTTTTAAGGGCCCGACGGTGCACATATGTAGTGAAAAAAGCTTTCCGTCCACCATGTTTATCAAAAGCCGCACCGACCAACGCGACACATTGAGCCAAAAGACGACCTTTTCTTTGTTTTTATAATCTTGCATCTTTTCCCATGAACCGCGACTGTCGCTGCGCTCGTTCAACAGAAAGAAAAAAAAAAGAAAAAGTCAGCCCTCGCTGCTACTCGTGATTCATTGTGTACGTTGAGCAAGTAAAAGCCGAGCTCTGTAGTGGCTTGCTGAAGAAGCTGAGTGCCCCCCCCCCCTCTGCAGCCAAGTTACACTTGATGTGATTCTGCCCGATAAAAGACAAGTTACGTCTCACACAGTGTAAACCGTGACGTGTGCAGCTTTGCTTCAAATAAACAGAGCTGTGTTTGGTTTGTGCCCCTCTCTCTCCCTAAAGGACAACGTGACGTGTCGTACAACATCTGCATTATGTGCATTACCTTCTCTTTGCACAAAGAGCAGAGGACGGAGGCCGAGGCGTCCCTTCGGGAGGACGGAGACGACGTCGTGGTGGTGTTTATTAAAGCTGAAAACCCGCGTGACACAGATCACATCGTGTCCTCTGACCCCCCCCCCCCCCCCCCCCCTCACACCCCCTCTCCAAGGGAAAGTGCCATGGAGCAAATCCAGATGTGAACATCCTCCCTCTCTTTTTTTCTCTCTTCTCTCTCCCGCTTCCACCCAGCAGACCCCCCCCCGTGCAGCTAAGACTTTTCCATTTCCTTTTTTGGTGAAAAAATTTCAAATGCAGGCCGGGAGGAGGTGTGTGTGTGTGTGTGTGTGTGTGTGTGTGATGAAACAGTCGACTCAGCATAAACAACGGCGTTTTCTATATTTACAGCCGGTCACACAAATGTGCTGCCTCACTCTCTGAAACACAAATACCTCAAACCTGCCGACACAAACAAACACTTTTTACTCTCTTTTATTACACACACACACACACACATGGTTCCTCTCTCCACTTTCACACAGTTTTATGTCCGGGTCTCTCTCTCTCTCTCTCTCACACACACACACACACACTGATCTTTCCTAGAAGGTATTTTTAAACACACCAGAAGGGTTTTTCTTCAGTTAAACACAAGTCCAGAGAAAACTACGACCTCGTAAACCAGGAATAGATATTTCACTGCAAACACAAAAATCACAAAATATAAAAACTGCCCAGAAAAGATCAGTCAGTGAACATTTATTTAGGACCTCCAATAAAACTACATGTAGTATTTAGCCGAGTCGATGACCATCTTTTTTTCTTTCTTCTTTTAACGGAAGGTTCACACCGTCGACGCCTCGACGCCGTTTTCTCCAACTTGTATTTTTACATCCGACAGACCAACATCAAAAGCTGAAAATAATGAAATACACATCTTTTTTTTTTTAATCGCTTTTCACAGAGATTTGACAAAACAACAATGAGAAATGAAACACTCACAAAGTTTGGAGTAACACAATAATTACGACGCAAATCTTGGCATTTCAGCTACTTTGGGGTTAATCGCTGGCTCGTTGAGCACAAGATACAAAAAGATTCATGGCGACAAGTAAAAAAAAAAACGACAGCAAAATGGAGAAGCAGTTACAGATAACAGAAAAAGTGGTCTGTGTGCCATGTTGTTTTTGGTTGTGTTTTTATGTGCACATAACATGGTGGCGAGAGAATATCTTATCAAAAGTGCAAAGGACATTAATGATCACAACTACCGTTAACCGACTGCTTTGCTCAAAGCGTAACTAGCAAAGCGCTTCCGTGTTCTTACGTCGGTCAATTAGACGAATTAAAAGGAACGTTAAAAAAAAAAAAAAACGGTACCTCCAGCGCTCTTTGACACACACACTGGGGTCTGCGGCCTGTTCTTTAGCACTTTGTACTTTAGTGCTCTGCGTCCCCCTGAAGCCGCGACTAGTTCACATAAAAAAACACGACACGTTTGTTTTTTTCCCAAAGCGACTCGCCTTTCGCGTCTCTTTGGTTCGAAGGCACGCGACGTCGAAAGTAACGCTATCCTCCAGGCGCCCCCCCCCCCCTCGTAAACTTTGGCGCACAAATTCAACTCGCTAAAAGTCAATCTTTAGGGTGGGGGAGGGGGGGTGATTCGTTCAGACGATGCGGCAGTAACTCATGGATTAAGTTCTCTTTATATACAAAACAACCTGAGATGCAGCATCTGTCAGCCTGCGTCACCTTCCTGGGTAAGGACTCGGTGGGTGTGGGGAGGGGGGGGGGGGGGCTGTGTGACGAAAGGTGTGTAAGGTAAGTCAGGGCTGGTGGTGGCGTTGGGGGGGGGGGGGCGACCCGCTCTACGGGCCGGCGTTGCAGTCGCGGCACAGGATCCGCTCTCCGTCGGGGAAGAAGCCGGCGCCCACCAGCGAGGCGGAGCACTGGGAGCAGGTGAAGCACGGCTGGTGCCACTGGCGTTCCTCGAACGAGACGTACTTTCCTCCCCCGAAACCTGGGACCGGAAGAGAGCGCCAGAGAGAGGGCGGGGTCAAAGAGGGCGGGGGGGGGGGGGGTCAAACGCAGAACTCAGGCGCGCATCACATCCGGGCACCGCGGGCATGCGTGAATGAACGGGGGCGTCGTCTTGCCTGTGATTGGCTTGCTGCAGGCCTCGCACTTCTTGGCGTACAGGCTGCCGAAGCACTTGAGGCAGTAGGGGCTCTCGTCCCGCGACGTGAAGTGTTGACCCGCCAGCTGCGTCTTGCAGCTGGTGCAGACAAAGCACTCCTTGTGCCACGGCTCGTCCCGATAGGTCACGCCGCCTTTGGCCAGCGTCTGACGAGCGAGAGAGAGAGAGAGAGGTCAGAGGTCCTTTTGGTTCACTTCTGAAACATGCAAACATGCGCTTCCCCCCCCCCTCCGTCCCCCTCCCTACATTCTTTTGCCTTCCTCACCGACCTTTTTACAGCGCGTGCAGCGCGGGGCGAACTTGTCCTCGTAGCAGGACACGCAGTAGTGTTCGTCCTTGTCGGGGATGAAAGACTTTGAGCCGATTGGCTGCTGGCAGCTGTGGCAGATGAAGCAGCCCTCGTGCCACGTGGAGCCGCCGTACTCCAGCTTCCTCGTTCCTAGCGGCGACGGGGAAGGAAAGGAGCGACAAGGGATGCAGAGACGGAAAGTGAGGAGAGGGAGGCTTTCTCTGTAGAACGCATCCTCTGGCCGTCCCTCTTTTGGGGGTTATTTGGTGGTCGCTTTATTGAACTATGAAACGACTCTTGAAACTCATCTTGTTTGTCTAAGAATTATTCCATTTGTAAATCCTAACAGCGAAGCCCCTGTACTGCTGGAAACTGGCGGCGGGCCGTACAGCAAAGGGATAATTCCTTTCATTTCATCCCTTGTCGAGCTCTTTCTGGTTGGTTTATTCTACGGTTGCGCTGTGATTCCAGTGGAGCCGACATTAGTATCACGTCTGGTGTGTGCACTCGCTCTGTAAAAGTTTTGTTTTAGTTTTAGCTGATGTATGAAATGTACTTGTGAGACACTTCATCCGCTCCGTTTATCTGAGCTTTTGGTGAAACGGTGGTGCTCAGGAGTTAAAACTAATAAACTCCATTTATCTGTGCCAGTCGCCATATCCCCGTCTATGTCTTCAACGCGTGGTGTTGACAAGAAGACACTAGATGCCTGCCGTGGAAATAAAAGGGACTGTGTAAACTGCTACAGGTACACCCCCACCCCCCCCCCCCGTCCCTACAGTCAAGCAGACTGGCAATTACTGGGTTCAGTGAATCACGGACCCTTTGTGTCCCCCTCTCTGTATCAACTTGTTGCGGCTGCTTCCTGGAGTTTGTCATGTCATCATTTTCCATGAGCTATTTGCCTATCTTGAAACTTTAGCGAAATTTGTATGCGACGGATGGAAAGAACACTGTGAGACCGAATGCTTAGTGGGTGACCATATTGGTGCCATGTTTCTTTCCACTGTCAAACGCATTATGCTATTATGAGGCGCGTCGCTCCCTCTTTCATTTTCATTTTCATTTGAATCAACCCTCGCTTCCAACGTGTTAAACCGAGTCCAAAGGAACACGCCGTAGTTGGAAAATGAGTCATTGGGGGAGAAAATGCACCTCCCCCCCCCCCCCCCCCCAGCGCGCCTCTTACCGGGCATGACGACTTTGTCGCAGGCCACGCACTTGGAGGAGAACTCGTTGCAGTAGCAGTCGTTGCAGAGCAGCGCGTCGTCCTGGCTGGTGAACGGCTCGTCTGCCAACGAGCGGTCGCAGCGGAAGCAGCGGAAGCAGTGCTCGTGGTAGTGCCGGTCCTCGTAGAAGAGCTCCTGGCGGGGCAACGAGGGGGAGGGAGAGGAAAAAAAAGGCACAAAATTGTTATTATTAGATTTGTTTTCACAGTTTTTATAGCTTAAGAGACGAGGGGGATACGAAACACTGGAGCTGGACTGTGGGTTGAACGGACTTTGTTGCACTGTGTGTGCAGCATGCAGCATTATTCTATGCAGGAATACAAAAAAAAAAAGGTCTCACAGTGGAACCAGGCGGTGTTTTTCACCCGCTGCCCATGAGGCTGTCGATAACTAATCGGCCTCCTTAGCCGAGCACACTCCTCATCCCTGTAAACTCCGCTTAGGCTGAAATCAGTGTTGTCAATTAAGGCAAGATCACATTTTCACTTAATAGTGGGGAGAGTAGACAGTCCCTCATTCTGCATTTTTTTAAATGGTAGAATTATCCCATTGGAGTGTGTGGAATAAGTGGAAATTGTATGAATGATAGCATTTTCAGTTTGTCTATCCACTAAAAAAATAGAACCCGCCTCATTTAGCGTGACCCTAACCCTAACCCTAACCCTAATTCAGTCCTTTTCATTACTGCAATTCTGTACTCTACACTCCCCTCGTTACTGTTGAGCAGCGCGTGGACGACTGCGCTGTCTGGTCATGTCAAAAGGCGGGGCCTCACCCTGGCGTCGTGGCCAATCAGCTCCTTGCACTCGTCGCAGGTGTTTGAGAACAGGCTGTCGTAGCAGGGGATGCAGTACGGACTGGCGTCCGACTGGATGTACTTGCGGCCGTACAAGGACTCCATGCAGTTGACGCAGTCGAAGCTGTCCGCCATGGTGGGTATCTGCAAACCTGGAACGCAGGAGGCGGGAAAATGAATGATGAGGGGAAAGAAGCAGGGGAGGAAAAGGGGGAAGAGATTCCCGAGGAACGATCCGGTTACCTTTTAGTTGGATGTCAGTGTACACTTTCACTGCCAGTATTTACGCTGAAAATACTTTGGCGTGTACCAGCGTTGGAGCTGAGCTCAAACGCCACCCCCCCCCCCTGCCTCAAAAAAAGTGGCGTGCAAGTGGAAAGCGAGCGGAAAAAGGAGAGATCGACAAGAGAGGCAACACAAAATAACCTATTAGCTTTTATTGTGATGAAAACGTGGCCGACTCGGTCACTATACCCACCACCAGAACTCGAAACTCGAAAAGGCACTGATGCTTTTCTGGCGGGCAGGGTGGATTTCTGCATGTGAAGCCTCCCCCCCACACACACACATATAAATATTTATGAGCCACGAATGTATTTGAGCGCGGACCACCGCGGCAGATACAGAAAACCAGCGAAGCGTTTGTGAGGATTTGCGTGTGTCTGCGGCACTGTTTGAGCTGTTTGAACACGAATCCCCCCCCCCAAAAGGTGGCACACACACACACACAGAATGGGCCCCTCCATCACGACCGAGCACACAACAAAGTGACGGAACGATGTTGTGAGAGCATTAAGGCAACAATATCAGGTTGCCAAAACATTACAGCACGGCTGGAGAAAAGCCCAGTGATGAGTGATACAGCTCACAGCTAACCCCCCCCCCCCCCCCCCCCCCCCCCCCCAAACAACACCACCCCCTCCACATTAATCTGATATCTGCTAATCAATCAGACTGAACACCTGGCCATGTGCTGCCCGTCTCGCACGCCGACCACACAGCGAAGGAGTGTCCAGCGGCTCCAGTGCAGCGGTACGGCGCCAACACGAGGCGACGCAGAGAAGAAGAAGAAGAAGAAGAAGAAGAAGAAGAAGAAGAAGAAGAAAAAAGAAAGAGAGGGGGGAACAAAAGACCCGAAAGCCAAATCACACAAGATCCATCATCAAAGAAAACACAGAGTCCCAGGCGCTCGGGTTTCACCCGTCTCGGCGCTCTCTGCCAGACAAAAGCTCTTCATGAGAAAGTCTGGGACGCGGCCTTCACCTGTGGAGCCGGCGTCAGGCCCCCTTTCTGCTCCGGGACGCCCCCCCGGCGCCCCTCGGTGACCTCGAGGCGGGAGCTAGGCCGTCTAAACGCGCTCAGCACTGGGCGGTCGGATCTTTCTACCTCCTCACACGAATGGAAACTTTTCAGCGGTAGTATACGTGAGGGGGGGGGGGGGGGGGGGCGGTTGGCCTGTGTCAGGTAAGGCGAGGTGCTGAGTCAGCGCTTTGACCTTTTCTGTTCGTTTTTTTTT